>NC_052055.2:92280689-92607911 GCF_903992535.2 Arvicola amphibius
GCGTCAGTCTGTGTGACACACTAATTGTAGTCAGATGCTACAATTCAATGAAATAAGTTTCAGCTGAATAATGCCTACAGATTGGTGAGAAAGCCAGCCTGGGAATGTGGTCTGATCTCTCCTCTCTATAACACCATCCTGCCTCTCTGTTAACTGTGAATCAGGTCCACTCCCCAAGTTCCAGAGACAAACAAACTTAGCGGCAAGGTTGTATGAAAAGATCTAATGAATTAGGGACTTCTGTTATTCTTGTTTAATAGAGGACACTGGAATAGAAAAAAAAAAGCTTCAATAACTTGCCCAAATTCATGTTTTTGAACCTGAATTTGCATCCAGTCCATGAACTAACAGTCACAGCAAACTGCCTCTTCTTAAGGGAACAATATGAAATACATACTCAATGGCTCAGGTCTATTTTAATATTCCCCTTGGTGTTCCTTAAAAGCAAAATTTTACTATGAGTTTAACTGGTACTTCTGCAGCTATCTGTGTACCTTCCTAGCTTCTAAAGCATCACAGAATTCTTTTCTTCAGCGCTCTGGTCCTATTTCCTTGACAAGACCATGAGCACTCTGAAGACAGAGGACATGCCATGTCCCCACTCCGCATTGCCCATATCCTTCAGTAAGTAGCAGCTACGCATGGGAGCACACATGCACATGCTTGCTGGCTTCTTCCAGTATGAAAATGTCCTTCAGAACCCGATATTCTCAACCCAAATAAGTAAACTGACAGTTTTCACAATCTAGACTTCCACCTGAGTCAGGATGTGAAGGACCCCAAGTTCTTTTGCAGTCTTCCCTGTCCTCTAGGCCACAGTCATTTTCTAATTCAGATCCATCTTTCTTTTACAAGATACTTTCCCCATGTAACCCTTCCAGGCCATACTTCTTGAAATTTTGTTTTACAATTCAAAGTTAATGTCTGTGCATAAACCTCAAATTGTAACACAGCCAGAACTGTGCTTTGCATTTGCATCATAGTGTTTATCATGAAGCTTTATCCCTATCTTTTCTTCAATTCAGTTCTCTGACTCTAATTTATTATTTGGGAAAATTTATAAACCAAAAAATAGTTTGATAATTTTCACTAGTTTAAGAAAATGAATTAGGGGCTTTAGGTTCTTTTAAAGATGATAAATTATGTTAGTGCGCACAGGCTAGTCTTCTTCCCCTCAACTACTGCTCCCCAAACAAGGTCACAATGCTTAAGCTAGAGAGAGGTAAAACTAGAATGGGTCAAAACGTAGAGAACAACTGACTATCGAGTGCCCAACCCTAATGGACCCATCTAGACAACACAATCCCTACAATGAAGGCTCAAGGAATGTAGCAAAGAGCGGGTAGAAAATGGTAAGAACCAAAGGCCAAGTATACCTGCTGTGAGATACTGTTTTCTATATATGTATGACAGAGACACTACACTAATGAAATCTCAACAAAACCTAAACAAAACCAGCACAATAACTCTACCAGTTGGCACCCCGGAAGAAGAACTACAACAATCAATGGGTGCCAAAAGAGAGAATCAGTTTTCTCCATGAATGAACCCTCTGAAGCACTATCCAATCCCAAATGATCAGTCCTAAACACATATAAATACGAGCAACAGTAGATGAACTTTGCAGCTTGTATTTATATATACATGTGATATATGTATTTCAATAATCATTAAAGAGGTCATGAATTTGGGAGGAAGTGGAGGAGGCACAGGAAGAGTTGGGAAGGAGAGAAGGAAAGGTGGAAATAATGTAAATATAGTACACATGTATGAAATTTTAAAAAAAAATTAAAAATATTCTAAGAAATACTGAAAACCAAATGAATAAATCCCACCAAGAAATCTTTGAGGGAAACAGAAGGCTGCCTGAACTGGCAGATAGGAAAAGTAAGGGGCAAAGGGCAGTGAGAACAGGGAACCAGAGACTATGATATAGGAAGGCTGTCTGGACTGAAGCAAAGAGAGCAGCTCCTTAAACAAATACAGAAAGGTTTATGTTTCCAACTTTTCTCTCAGGTCTTCCAAAGATTTGGTCTATATGTTACAATCTAGGAAGATACTCTTGCCCCATTACAGTTTAGTCTAAGCACTGTCTTGGAATGCTCACAAACACGGGGAAGTAAGTCAAAAGATTTTGTGTATATGTCTGTGTGTGTGTGTGTGTGTGTGTGTGTGTGTGTGTGTGTGTGTAACTGGTCTTCCTTCCATCTTGGGATCCTTTCCTTTATTAAACAAAAAGAAGCACAGAGCAGGGCTTGACATTCTGTCCTTAACACAGATTGTAAAACCGCAGCCCGTAAACACATAAAGTGGAGTAACATACACAGTGCAATTCTGTTCCTAATGTGACGCTGTAGCTCTAAGAGTATCAGTCTTCCCTTTCTTTCAGTTTTATTTTGTGTGCATTGGTGCAGAAGCCCAGGGTTTTGGGTCCCCTGGAACTGGAGTTACAGACAATTGTATGCTGCCATGTGGGTGAGGGGAATTGAACCTGGGTCCTCTAAAAGGACCAAGCCATCTCTCCAGCCCCAGACTTCCCTTTCATTAACATTTTACATGTAGATTTGGCCATGATTAGCCATGTAGAGCCCATGAAACAGATGATTTGTAAATATTTTACCTCACTGTGTGAGTCATGTTCTTTTCTTGATGGTTAAAATACTGTCAAAACCAACTGTCAATAAACTTAAGGGTCTATTTCTGCAATGTAAGTTCTTTTGGAATTATCTATGAATCTATGCTTAAAAATGTGTTTGAATCAGCCTTGCTTTGTAGAAAGCCTTTGAAAATGGAGGGCAAGCAAAATGGCTCAGCAGATGAAGGCACCTGGGGCCAAGCCTGACAAATTGAGTTCAATCCCAGGACCCACATGGTGCAATAGGAGAACCAAGACATTCAAGTTAGCTTCACATGTATGCCCCCACACAAATAAATAAAATTTTAAAAAAAGTTTTTGATATTCCAAAGTGTGCTTCCTTTAATTTTAGTTTTCTTTTATGGATTGTTTTGGATCAGATTGTTCGGGATCCTTATATGTTTGTAAATTCTAAGATAAGATTATCAATTTCTATAAAAAAGGCAGTTGAAATTCTGATGAAGATTGTATTAAATCCATACATTAACAGAGGACTGTAGTCTTAATTTGTGTCTTCTAATCCATGAACATCTGAGATGGCTTCCTATTTATTTAGTTCTTTAGTTTCTCTTGATCATAATTCTTAGTTTTGTGTAAGTCTTATTGCTTCTATTAATTTGTATTTAAGAATTTTATTCTCTTCAATGTTATTATAAATGGAATTTCTTCCCCACCCTATCCCAGTTTTTGATGCAGGGTCTCTATTAATCCAGCCTGCCTTTGAACTCAAGCTTACTCTGAGTGCTAAGTTACAAGCATGTGCTGAAACTGTTTCTCTTTCTTTTCAAAGTCTTTTCACTGTTACTGAACAAAAATATAATTTGTTTCTGCCTTTTTATTACTTCTGGTAGTCTTTATTTTATATATTATATTTAGAGTGGGTGTTTAGTTTATAGATTAGGGAATACTTGCAAGTGGAGATGCTTGCTTTTTTTTCCCATCTGGGTTCCATTTGAGTTCCCTCCCCTTCTTTATTGCCTGAATTAGAGTAAATATGAAGCTGAAGAAAGGTGACAAGAATTTGTTCTTGATGCAGGGGACAGTTTCATCCTTTCAGCATTCCGCATGATGCCAACCTTGGGGTCTCACAGATCATTTTTTAAAGGTTGGAACATTCCTTCCTGTTCTTGATTACTATGGAAGTATATTGTCTTGCTAAATTCTACTCTGCCATAGGCCAAAGCAGTTTTATTCATTAACCAACAAAAGCAACACATATACAGAAGGACATTCCACATCAATCAGTACAGTATAGAAGTCTTTCCTCAGCATTCTAGGCATTTAAGTAAAACAGTGTGGAAGAATAAACACATTCTCCTTACATCCTCAAAGACCATCATTTGTACTTTTTTTCTGGAAAAAAAAGTTGTTTACAATTTAAACAGACTGCAGGCTAAATGACTGTTAGTCATTTTTTTCTATATTTGTTCTAGTCCAACTTTAGTACAACCAATCTCATCGAGGACAAAAAGACAGAGCATAAGGAGACAAGTGTGGCAGTTCCAGGAGCCTGTTGATCAGAAGGTTTGATTCACAATTTTGCTGTACCTGGCTTTGTCTTCTTCTTGAGACATCAAGAAGGAAAAGTAGAGATAAACCCTTGCTGAGAGAAAGGTTATGGGAATAGGAGTAATGAGGACAGAGAGAAGATGGCAGAAGGAGCACCAGCTGGCTACTGTACGCATACATGTTCACATAAGACAGACTTTCTCAAGCTCTGGGCAGTCCACACCACAAGAAGTGGAGGGTACCATTGTAGGAAGAGCCTTCCCTGTCTAGGCTGTCCTCTCCTCTTGGTGACACGAGAGAACTCTGGACCACGAAAAGAGAATGCTTATTTGCCAATAGGCAGCACATTCTTCATTATGCTACATCACTTCTATAAGCTCAGCGGTTAAAGATAAGAACCACGTATTACTGTACTATTTTAAGACTGGCTGGTTTATCTACTCAGGGTTTCACAAGGCTTCTGCAATTACTAGCAGGCTGAATTCTCAGGCAAAATGCAAAGTCCACAGCTAATGCATTTAATTTGTTGGCACAGCTCATGCTGCTTTAAATCCCCTGCCATTCAGCACCTCTACCTTAAAACCAGCAAAAAGAAACCTTATACCACGTTCCTCTCCTTCAAATGTCCAACACTTAGCTCCTGATTCTCAAACCAGACTTTGAAGGCTCTGGGTCAAGGTCTGGACTACCCAGACAAACCTCCATTTTAAAGACCATGTGATTTAGACAGAACCTTAGTTATAGCAATACCTGGATGAGTGTCTGACTGCAAAGTTAAGAGGTCTATATAGGTATATTAGAAGCCTGAAATTCTGCCAATCATTTCACAGATCTGTCTACCACAACTGTGTGATCTTGGCTAGCCGAGTTGAATTTAAAAATAAAACTAAACAGATGCCCAGACTCTTGGCCTGTTTGTTTCCATTATTGGCTGCTCCAGACAGAGAAGTCAAAGGGAACATTGGGAGGTATTTCTAGATGAACACAGCTGAAGCTATCAGGCATTTGTTCTCTATGCTTCAAGACCAGAACAAATGACTGTCCAGATTCTAGAGGAGTCTAAGGCTCCAAAGAACTGGGAGGAAACATCTAGGAAATGGAGTAGCTTGGAAAGTAAGCTGCCGTTTTGTGGTCAGTGGCACACTTCCTATGTCACAGTAAGATGACACTGCACTAGCAGAAAACAGCTGCACAAATGGTTTCCCAAATGCCCTTAGACAAACCTCATGACTGTCAATAACACAGCATTCTGTTGAACGGAATTCCTGCCATAGGCAGGAAGCTGGTCCAAATCAGCTCAGCACTTTGTACCACTCAATCACAGAAAACCGTACAGCTTTCACAAACACATCATAAGCCCTTGTGTGAGACTAAGAATTAGCAGTGGAAAAACTACAAACTTTTTCCAAACAACTTGGAAAAAGGAGGCTCCTTGATTTTCCTGAAACACCAAAAAGTAACTGGAGAGAAATACCTTTTATACATTGAACTTATTTTGACAAGAGTCCTATTTTTAGCAACAACATATTCAATGTACACATTAAAGTCAATTAGTAATGATTTTAAACTGAATATTTGAAGCCTTTTTTTCTGCACCTAATAATTATATAAACCAAAGAATTCAGTGAACCAAGTTTCTATGCCAAACATCTTTTACTGTTTGAAAGAAAGGTGTTGTTATGGAAACAGAAAACATTTAAGAACATTGGCATAAACAATTTGGATAAAGGGGAGAGAAGAAATTCAGCAGTGCCCAGACTGCTGCACAACATCATTTGGAAACCGGAAAGGAGAGGGAGAGGGAGAGGGGACAGAGTAGAAATTAAACATCAAAGATATAAATTTCATTGAGAAAAAAAAAAGAAAGCCAAGAAAAGTCTATTGGGGGCTGGAGACGTGGTTAGGAGCACTAGTAGTTCTCGCAGAGGACTTGTGTTCAGTTCCCAGCACCTACACACCTAAACAGTGGCTCATGATTGTCTGTGACTCCAGTTCCAGGCGATCCAATGCCTTCTTCTGACCTCTTCAAGTACCAGGTCACATGTGGTTCATATATATAAAATGCAGGCAAAACACTACACACGTAAATCTTAAAGAAAAAAAAGGCCCATTTCATCAAAGCATTAATTTGATGTCTGTGAAATGGACTACAGAGGATGGTAGAGATGATCAGAGTAGTGATCACATTAGTACCAGGTTAGGAAGCAGCAAGGTAATGTCTCATTACAGCCTCATTAAGGGGCCTGAAATTGGAAGATGTCATGGGTAGTCATGAATGGAACTCCACTTTTGATACTAGATTGCTGGCAGCTTTCAAGACCCACTGATCCCCCAATTGCCTCCTGCATCACAACTGAGCAAGGGGCAAAAAAGGTTCTATATGCCTTCATGGCTAATGAGAGGACCAAAAGTCCACACTCCTACCATCACCTTAACCTGAAATATAATAAAAGCCAAGCAGGTCTCCTTTCTTCTCTCTTCAGCAAAGGCTCTGAGACTTGCTTGAGGGCCCACTGTGGTGTCTTCAAAATGCTTCATTCTGTTAGTACAGATAGATGGCCCCTAATATTTACGATGGCCAGAATTATGCCTTTCCTTCTTAAACTTTACAATGGTTTGTAAAATACACTCTGGGTCATGTGCATTCACTAGAAATTGTACTCTGATCCCAGATCTCTTTCTGGGCTACAGCTATGCAGGCCTAGCCTCTCTCAGGATGCTGGGCAGCAGAAGGCGGGCACAGCACCTGGTTAGCCTCAGTCATGAGAGAATATCTATCAATGTGCCTAGCACATAAACTTACTTTAGAACACTGAAGTTCCCTGACTTTTTGATAACCCAATTGTTCATTCAGTTCTTGAGCATGAACTCTGTACATGGTAATGCTGCATTACAATGTCAAAATGTTGAACACACAGAAGTGCTGGGGGCTATGTTTTCAGTGTTTCTGGATAGAGAAGTGTAACAGATTCTATCAGATATTCAGCACACTATAAAACAGACTTTTGCTGCATAATTTTGTTTAAGTGTAAATTAATGTAAATGCTCTAAGCACATTTAAGGGAGCCCAGGCTAGTTCAAGGATGTGATTTAGTGGTGGAGAGTGTGCTTAGTGTATGCAAAGTTCCAGCTTCAAGCCCAACTCCAAAAGGAACTGAAAACAATACACAAAATATGGAAAAAGAAAAAGGGAGGCTGGCTATGTTACTTAGAGTACATGTCTTACTTTGGGGTTTTTTATCACTGTGATAAAACACCATGACCAAAGCAACCTGGGGAGGAAGGGTTTTATTCAGCTCATGCTTCCAGATCACAGTTCTTCATCAAAGAAGTCAGGAACTCAAACAGGGCAGGAACCTTGAGGCAGAAACTGATACAGAAGCAATGGAGGGGTGCTACTTACTGGCTTGTTCAGTACACTTTCTTATAGAACCCAGGACCACCAGCCCATGAGCATTATCCATAATGAGCTGCCCCCCCATCAGCAGTTACTAATTAAGAAAATGCCCTATAGGCTTGCCTACAGCCATATATATATATATATCACAGTACTAATTACATTTCAAATCAATGACACTTAAACTTATGCTAGGTTAAGAGAGAATCATACAAAGATTACAACATAAACCACAATTTGCTATGTGGAAGAAAAAAACCATCAGAATGCAATGTTCACTCACGAAAAGTTTCAGCTTACAGCAAAGAAAGTTCCTTGCGATATAATTCCCGTGACCACTTTAACAGGTCAGTGTATATTCCTGTCTGAGCACATGGTAATGACTCTAATTATATATATAATCTTTGGGGTAGGTAAAAAAATCATGTAATTGTGTATCAATTGTTCATCAGCACATTTAGCTCACACCCTCATTTCAATGTGAACAATGGTACTTTGGCTACATTATAATTAAATAAAATTGATTACTATCACTTTTATGCAATCATTTCCCTTTTTTAGACTAAACAGTTATTCTTGAGGGTTTTTCTTGATGTTTGTTTGTTTAAACAAAATTAGTTATAGGGTATGTTCTTATGATTTAAATACTACTTTCTCAGTTGCCATATCCATTACAAAGAACTCGTTTAAAGGCTAAAAAGTTGTATATGATCTTGCTTTTTAAAATATAAAAAATATTTTTTTTTCATTTAGCCAAAGGTCAAGTCCACCAGCCAAAGACTGTTAGTTTCATGGAAAGAAAGAAAAGTGTGTGTGTGATATAATAACCCTATCCTAAATTGAACAAATATCTGTATGATGAACTTTTCATATCCTCTTGGGTTATGTACGTGTGTGACATCATCAGTCTTGACATTCAAACCAAATTTTAGGTGGTGTTTCATCTCACTTCTGTGTGAACAGTACTGGTTGTGCTAGCTGTGAAGGTTTGTTTTGCTAAACAGGAATGAACTCTACTAAACTGGTCATCAGGGATATGAGAAGGTGTCTATGGTGGTCTTCAATAGGAACAGCTGCCCACTGTATGATTTCTCTCTCTTGATGAAATCCTGACAAACTTAAGAATGGCTCCTAGTATTATGTTCACTAATACATGCCTCTTGTACAGCTGCTTCAGAGATTGGACAATGAATCTAGTTGGGGTGATTACTGCTCTATCCTGAGATATTTTCGACTAGAGAAACAGAAGCTAGTGTCTCCCAGGGAAGAAGGCTACAAACAGGAATGGAAGCAGTCAGCAGGGCTGTTCTCATCCTTTTAGGGAAAAGGTATCAGTAATGAGAGAATAAGAGAGTGAGCAAGTTGAGAAACACAGGAGTCCTGGGAGAATTGGATAATATGGACCTGCATGTCTGAGGTGGCAGCTAAGTCACAGTCTCGTTTTTGCTTTAAGGAGTTTCAGGTAGCATTTTCTCATTTACAATTGAACAATTACAGCACTGATTGAACCAGAGGTACTATAGGTACTCTGTACTTAATGCTAATTTTCTTATTCTATCAACAATGGTAAGCTAGTTTTTGTAGAGTGTCCTTACGTATGGAAATGACAGCTAAAGAAATAGGACTGAATCATTATAGTGCCTGTTGATTTCAGATAGTTTATAATAAACTACAAGGCTCTGGGTAGATGGCTGACCCAGTTGATAAAGTACCTGCTGTTTAAGGCTGAGGACCTGAGTCATACATAATCCAGCACTAAGGAGGCAGGGGCAGGAAGGATACCTGACACTTTCCAGCCAGCTGTCTAGCTGGATGGGTGAGCTCCAGGTCCAGTGACAGAATCCTCGTCTCAAAAAGACAGGGGAAAGGACTGACATTCACATGGTGGACAGAGAATCAAATTCCCACAAGTTGTCCTTTGACCTAAATACACACACACACACACACACACACACACACACACACACACACACAAAATCAAAATGTTTAAAAAAAAGCTGTTAAACTTGTTTATCACTTAATGATCATTTGTTCTACCATTTTGCATGTAAGAAAGGTTTAGATGTAAGAGACTTAGCCTTTAGGGCAGTTGCAGAGATGCAAATGGCTCAGTGGTTAAGAGCATTTTCTACTTCCAGAGGTCTAGAGTTTGGTTTCTAGCACCCAATGACAGGCAGCTAACAACCTGTTAACTCCAGGTCCAGGGATCTGAAGTGCCTGAATTCCATGGGCACCTGCACTCAAGTGCATATACACAGACACATATGCCTGCTAAAAGTTAAAATGAAGTCTTTAAAAAAAAAACAAAAGGAAGAGATTTTCAAGGTATATATGTATAACATGCCCAGAGTTAGAAAGGCCACATTGACTTTAAGATATTGTCTGTAGCTTTCTACTTATGTGGTGTAAGAAATGTAAGAAATTTACCATTCATCATAAGGCACCAGAACTTTTTTGAGGAGGGTAATAATATGATCAAATTAAAAGAAATTTTAAGTACACTTTATTTATTTATCTATGAGGGGGGGATGAGTATAGAGGTCAGAGGACAACTTTTGGGAGTCTGTTCACTCCTTCCATCATGTGGACAACATAGATTGAACTTAGGTTATCAGGCTTGGCAGTAAGGCCTTTACCCACTGAGCCATCTCCTTTGTCTCATGATCAAATTTTAACATTATAATTTGCTGATACCATGGATCAAAAACCAGAAAACTACATAGGTGGCAATAGTCTTAGTTTTCAAACTATGACAAGGGCCTGAGCCAAGAGGAGGTAGCTAAGCAGTGAGGATTATATGAGAGCATACATGGATTTGGTAGAAATCTTTCTACTGGTGTATAGGAAGGGGAAGAGATATGAGCGCTCCAGGGAAAAGGAAGCAACCCAGATGTCTCAGTGAGTGAGGAGGTGGGGACAGCAGACTGGGAATCACAGGCTTATGCCCGAGTCATGAATGAGGGAAGGTTTCAGATATGATAAATGTGTAGTTTGTGTGCTCACAAGGCTGCAGGCAGAGAAAGGAAGGAGCAGGAGGAAGAGTGCCATGCATTCCACAAAGTATCAAGAGAACAAAACTAGTGCTGTTAACAAGGGCCCTGACCAGTAAAGTGTTGGGGACTGTGGACCCCCAGACCCTAAATTTCCTGTGACCTCCTTGCCTGCCAGAGTAAACAACTTATAATGCTTACAGCTGCTCTGAGCAAAACAACTTGTTTTCCTGTGTTTGCAGCTGCTCTGAGCACCACACAGGGGAGAGGTTTCAGGTGGCTTGCAGCTAGCTGAAGGATCCTGAGAGCTAGGGTGTGGCCAATGGTCAGGGAAGGCACTATATAAGCTGTCCTAGAACACAATAAAGTTGGCACTCTTGGGGAATTCAAGGATGACCCGTGTCTGTGTTTCAATCTCCCGCCCCTTGCCTGGCATAGTGCTAGAGTGCCTTACAAGCATAGAACCGTTGTACACACAGTACAGGCACTACAGGACCATAGTACACATAGCAGCTCAGGTTACAATATAGCAGTGTTGGGATTAGTGAGCTGCCAAGGGCATGGATCCTTTCCATTTTTCTGCTGTTAGGCAGAGTGCCCTGGCTTTATCCTCTGACTAGCACTGCTCACTGATGACGGGATGGTTGCCACGGCACCCCTGATGCCAATACAATATCGAACATGAAAGGGGGGGGGTGCTTCTTTCATGTGTTTAACAATAATGGAGGGGGAAAAATTCCTTCCCTAAAACTCTCTTTGACCTGTCCTCATACTCCTAGCTACACTGGGTCATATTTACCTGTGAACTGACCCCAAACAAGAATGGTGTGGCAGTTTGAATGTTTTTGGCTACCATAAACTCACAGGGAGTGGCACTATTAGGAGGTGTGGCCTTGTTGGAGGAAGTGGGTCTTGGAGGAGGCTAGATGACACACGCCTTTTATCCAGACCTTGAGGATGGAGGGCACACCTTTAGTTACTATGGGGGCCAGCTTTGCTCAAATTTTCCTCACTGTGACAGTCAGCTGACTTCCTGCTGCCTGCAAGATATAGCACTCTCAGCTCCAGCATCTATCTACTCATGCCACCACTCTCCCAAGTATTGTTCACAAATGGACTGAAACTGTAAGCTAACCACGCTCAATTAAATGTTTTCTTTTTAAGAATTGCTGTGGTTATGGTGTCTCTTCAAAGCAATAAAAGCCAAACTAAGACAAATGGGAATGTTATAAACAACTTAAATAGAATTTGCTCCTGAGCCAAGGACTTGGTCCCTTTCCCTAAGGGTTGAACAATTAAAAAACAAAAACAAACAAACAAAAACCTGAACATGTATTAACAAACACAGAAGAGTGTGTGTGGGGTGGGGGGTAGGTGCCCGTAGCAATAGGACAAAGCTCTGGGAGCTATTCTACAATGAGTTCTGATCTCAAACTTTCTGCTTAGTACCCATTTAAGAAAAGCAGAATGTCTGGAGACAAAAAAAAAAAAAAAAAAAAAAAAAAGATCAGTGCAAGAAGAATTTCAATTGACTGACAAGGTTTATGTTTCTGAGAGTGGGGAAAAACATATAACTCTGAAAGAGGATGTGAACTAACACATTTGATTTCCTTTAGCAACTGGTTACTTCCTAAAGCCACTTGGGAATAGCTTTCTGTAGTGGCAATATACTCTCAGTTTCTTGCCATGAAGCTACCTTTGAGTCTCAAAAGAGCCTGGACTCTAAAACTGCAAAACACAGTATTTCAACCGCGAGACCTTCCATTTTTAGAGACAAGAAAACTAAATTTAGGACTCTTGATGTCTATACCCAGGTGCTGACACCTGGGCTGGACTAAATTACAGTCCCCAGAACTCCTTTCTAGTGCATTTCTCACTTGTGAGCACTGAAGACTACAGACACTCCTAGAGTCTCTCCTGCAAGTGGGAGATGGCAAGAGAGCCAGTAACTATTTTATAGTATACATACCTTCCCCTAGCTATTGAAATACTAATTAATGTAGGTGCTTCTGGAAGCCATCTGCAGACCAGCTTAGGTCAAAAGGGAGCTTATTCCAAGTGGGTGTGCTAATAACTTGGAAGACCTTTCATGAACAGCTTAGGCCTTCTTCTTTACCAACTACTGCTCTCCCTAGCTCTGGATCTCCTCCTGCCTGCCATGGAAAAGATCAGCAGTGGGCCTCACAGTTCCAGCTATTCACCATCTTCAATGAATGCCACAACCATATAAGCCAAGTCTCTCATATGCCAAGCGCATTGCTAAACATATTCGTAAACACACACATTTAAGATCCGCAGAAGGTTCTGATTCTCAAATGAACTCCACTATGTATGTTTCTCCATCTGCCCACAAAATACCTTCTGTAACCCCAATTCTATCTTTGTATAATAAAACACATTTCATTTAATGTTCTTAGACTATGCACAGATATGTTTAAAATAATGGTAAAACAATGTCTTAATCGAAGAAAATGTAACAAAGTGTCATACCCTTGGTGGATTATAACCATCAGGAATGTCTTTCTTACAGCTCCAGTACTGGAGCCCAATACGGTGCGCACTTGTTTCTCACCTTTCTGAGATGTGTGAAACAAGAGCCCTTAAGGTGGGAGGTGACCCAGTGCGTGGTGGCTCAGACACACCTGGGGCACTTGCTTTTGATCTTCCATTTGGGGTTGGAGATCATAATATTTGTTGATGTACTGACACAAGCACTATAAAAGCATGCATATCACGCAAAAAGTCAGGAAGAAAAAATGTAAACACCAGAAATGAAGTACTTATCAGAAGAGGCTTAAAGGCTTATGCTACCTCTCATGCTCAGATCCTCTAAACTAGAGACTGTAGTGTGTGGGCATTTTTCACTTTCAAGTTTACATTATGTCATGCTCTTAACAAAGGGCTTCAACATCATTTGCTTTGTTAAGACTTGAACATGTCATTTTCTCACACAGCTAACACAAGTAAAATAGTCCTACAATTCCATATTACTTACTGTTCATGGAAATCCAGCATTGGTGGCTCGAATCGTATGGGCCTACAATTACCCCGGTACAGAGAAATGCTGGAAAGAAAAAGAAAAAGTATGAAAAGCAGCTCTTTCATTCTGCAAATCATAGTCAGATACTTGACTTCTGTTAAACAAGATTTTGCATGGCAAGCCTCAGATATTATGATTCAACATTAATGTAAGATATCAAGGATCTTGGGGAGCATGTGGTGCTTACATACCTAAAGTGTTTATGTATCATGAAGTTAGAAATGCAGTCAGCTATTAAAGTAACTTTCAAAATGGATTTTGACATTTTTGTTTGAAGAAATAAGACACAATCCATGAGAGACTACTGTATTCCCATCACTTGCATAATTCACAAGAACACAGTTTCCAAATGATGTAATTCTATCCAGAAGATAGATATACAAGTTTCCAAATGATGTATTTCTATCCAGAAGATACAGTAGTAGTACATATAAATGGAATGGGGGCTACTGAGCTAAGAGTAATCAACTCCCCAAATGTCTGAGCTCTGCAAATTTGAAGTATCCTTTTGTACTGTTTGATTAGCCCATTTTGTGCACACGCATTATGAATATAAATGGCAAAAACAGAAAAGAAATAAAACAGCAAATCTCAAGATCATATTGTGCTAAGATACAAAACTACAGATACCTGGATGAGAAGGCACAGTTCTTTGTTAGGTGGCAGCCAGAGGGGTACCCCTTACTTTCTGTCCTTCTTAGATATGACAGACTAACAGCATTCTTTGGCATCTTTAAAATAAGAGATGGTCAGCTTGTGTTTTTTAAAATAATTTTTTAGATTTATTTTATTATTTTATGAGTATTTTGCCTGGTGCCCAAGGAGGTGGTAAGCCTCCATGTGGGTGCTGAGAATTTAACCTGGCTCCTCTGCAAGAACAAGTGCTTGTAAATGAAAAGTTTCTGCACCCCAATAAGCCTTTCTGCTGATGCAATAATCCAAATCAGACCAAATCAAACCAAGTTAGAAAAAGTCCAGGTTTAATGGATACAAACACTCCCAGATGGCTTTCTAATCCCCCAGAGAGACAGGAAAGAAAGACTGGAAAACCACCCGTGTTTGTTCTCTGGGGCGGGGACAGGGGTGTGCTGCAGTTTAAAGACCCTGTGGGAGTGGTCTTGAGCATCTCTGGGCAAGGGTCATTGTTTGGTGGGCTTTCTCAGGGGTCAAATCTGGACTGAGGCAACTCTAGAGGAGGGGGCTTGGAGTGGAGACTCCCCCAACCCCCAAACATTCCAGACTCTTTGGAAATATGGATGCCAGGGGCTGGGGTGAAGCCTTCACCCAAACATTAAACACTGAGAAAACGTGCCAGTTCCAGCTCATGTGTTTTAAGTGTCAATCTCAAGCTAGTCTAAAATCTTATCAAGATAAGGAAAGGAAAATGTAATGCCTGAAATAATCATCTGAGTCATCAACTTACATACATAAATATTTGTGCTCAATGCTAGAGGTACAAAGAAGATTAAGATATAGTTTTCCCTCTCACAGAGCCAAGAATCTATTTTCTCTAAGTTGCAAATGAGTAATTCTAAAGTAGTAGGCATGACTAAAAAGGACAAACTGCAGTCATTCAACGTAAAGGTGATAGGAACACAAATCCAGCACAGTGGGTAAAAACAGAGACTGAGGAGGGCACACCACCAGAGCGTGGATGGTGGAGACCTAGAGTAGAGGGTAGGGATGTATCTGGCAAGCTGGAGAACAAGGAGGCAGAAAAAACCGCAGTGAAGAGAAGGAGAAAGGGAAACTGAGAGGTCAAATTAGGAGTGTGGATTTTATTCTACACTCTCTACAGCTATGGTGGTTTGGATGTGGCATGTCCCTCACAGGCCCCTGTGTTTGAACACTTGATCCCCAGATAGTGGCATTGTTGTAGAACTCTCAGGAGGTAGATCTATGATAAGGAAGTGGGCCACTGGGGTTTTGTAGCCTGGCCCCACTTCCTGTTTACTCTCCACTCTGACTGCTGACACAGTGACCTCTTAGTCTTGCCATGGCTTCTCTGCCCTGACAGGAGCATACCCCTCAACTGTAAACCTTAAGTTGTTTCTTTTCAGATATTTTGTGGCAACGGTGTGAAAGTTAACTAATACAACAGTGTTTTAAACAAAGAAGTCATATGATTTGGCACTGTTTTTGCAGGGTAATTCAGGGCTACAGTGTAAGAACAGACTGTAGAAACTCAGGAGTGGAAGTCAGGTAGTGCAACAGCAGCCCCAGCGCAGTGCAGCTCTAGTTGCTGGAGCCTATTTGGAACTTAGACAACAGTTACATTGATCTGGGACCGTAAGAGGAAGAGAGAGGGATGGAGGATGACTTACTGATACTGGTGATCTGTGAGGGACTGTGTGGGAAGATGTTCCAGAGTACCAATAAAGTATCTTATCTAGATGGAGCTAAGTAAGAGGTAGTAAGTGAATGCATGTGGTGACTGCTTATATAAAGAAACTTCCTGGTTCTACTGCAGCAGCTTTGGGTGAATTTATCCTAGTAGTTTATGTTGGGGAATATTATTTCAAGGTGTGTTGCTTTTGTTTATGCTGCATTTGTTTAACTCTGTGAAGCTGTGATTCTTTGCCTGTCTGAAACACCTGATGGTCCTAATAAAGAGGATGAACAGCCAATGGCAAGGGAGGAGCAAGGATTGGTGGAGCTGGCAGGCAGAGAGTATAAATAGGAGAAATGAGAATGAGAAGCAAGAAAAGGAGGAAGTCAGGGGCCAGTTACCCACAGAGTAAGAGTGAAAGTAAGATATACAGAAGTAAGAAAAGGAAAAAGCCCACAGGCAAAAAGCAGTCAGGATAATTTAAGAAAAACAGGCAAGAAACAAGCCAAGCTAAGGCAGGGTATTCATAACTAAGAATAAGCCTCTGTGTGTGATTTATTTGGGAGCTGGGTGGTGGGTCCCTCAAAAAATAAATAAGTAAAAGAATAATAAAAAATATCACACAACAGGCTTGTCTACAGTCCCTTAAGCAACATTTCCACTTCCTTTCCTGTGACATCCTCAGGAGTATGTTTTCACATTCTGTGCTAAAGTCTACTGTAAACTTAGCAGAAACAGCACCCAGCAACTCTTAATGGAATTCACAGAATGTTCACAACATGAATAAAGAGGAAACAATGTGAAAGACGAGCCCTTCATAAATGTATATTTAAAGACAACAGCAGAGCCACATCTAAAGAATAATTTTAAATGGGTCAACACAAACAGGCATTTTGTTTTTAAGAACTAAAAATGAAGTAACACAGCTGCTAAATATATGAGCTGATGAAATGATTCTAACATGTTTATTTAACTATGGCAGAGCACCACTAAAACTCTATTAACAGCACAAATGTTTGGAAGTGAAGATGAAAAGTAAACAGGGAATATGAAAAATAATATATATTCTTTTGTCAATTTCATTTCAAGCCAATCTGGCATGTTCTCACAGCTTTTATACTTTCTTTACAATTATTTGTTCTGAATTATCAATACAATTGTTTTTTAGAAGTTTATGAAAATTATTTGCAGGGCTGGAGAACCATCTTGACAAAATGCTTGCGTTGCAAGCACAAGAACTTCAGTTCAATCCCCAGAACCCACATGAAAAGTAAGGCATGATGACTTGTATTATATTTGTAATCCCAACACCGGGGAGATGGAGAAAAGACAGCTCCTGGGGGCTTGATGTTCGGTCAGCCTAGGTTACTTGGGTAATCTCAGGGCAGTGAATGACTCTGTTTCAAAAATAAAAGGTGAATGATGCCTGAGGAGCAACATCTGACCTCCACACACACACACACACACACACACACACACACACACACACACACACACACAGCCTTGCACTTGTAGGCATCCCTCCCTCCAGATTATTAGGAGACAAGAAATGAAGACTTTTCTGATGTAAAGCTGGAGAACAATGAAATCCTGGGGGAAAAAACTCTACTATTTGGTTAACTGATGGGTGAAAGTTAAGTGACTTCCAAATGAAATCTACAGGACTTTCTTGGCGTTGAAGGAAGTGTTAAGTAAGTCTGCCAAGGATCAACTACTAACTAAACAAAAGATACATTCTGACCCAATATGGAGAAGGGTTTGCAATACGGTCTTATTCTGCAGTCTGGCTAGCTCTGAACTCACTGTTCTCCTGCCTCAGCCTCCTGAATGCTGCAACTACAGTTGGTGAGGGAAGGGCCACCATACCTGGACACAGTATTTCTTTTAAAAAATGTGGACCACTTGAACCTAAACACCTAGCATTCATTGGAAATGCAAATTACAAAGGTCCATCTTCAGAATCTGATTATTACATGTAGCACAAAGATCAGAAACCTGAATTTTTAAACACAATCTCTAACATCTGGCAACTGCTATTCTACTCATAATGGATTATTTCAAAAATAGATGGAGAAGGGGCAAGTAAAATTTTAGAGCCATCAACAGTTTAGTAGTTCCCAATGATTTTTACAAGAGACAGATGAGCAGAGACTTCAGACAAATGAACAGGATTTCCCCTGTATAATATAGATACACATCAATTTTAGTTTTAATACGAATTTCACTAATGATAATGATACCAAATGCCTTTTCATGTATTTACCGAACTACTTATCTGTTCTGTTTCCTTTCTAAGACTGAGATACTATCTGAATTATGAGGCTGCCTATGTATTACAGACATTCTCAGACATGGGCACAAACAATACATTTATCTTGTCTTTTCTGAGAGTGTTGTCTTAAATAGCAAACATTTTTAATTTTAATGAAATCTAATTTACCATTTTTCTTTGATATATGTTCTTAGTATCTTAAGAAAAAATTTCTGAGGCTGCAAATAATTCTAATGAAACACTGACACATTATTCCAAGAATTTTATGCTTTCAGCTTTTATATATAAACCCACTACTGTCCATTATAAATGGGTTGGAGATTGGTCTGGGCTAAATAGGTAGACATTACTTCTTTTTACTTGTAGACATTACTTCTATTTATTTCAAAGTCATTTAGAAAGCTAAGAAAGACAAATAATTTATTCCATCTAAGAAACAAAATTAAATATAAGGGGAAAGTGTAATAATTGACAAAATTTAAACAAGAATTATAGGTCAGGGCTAGGAAGACAACTGGCTACATAAACATAAAAGAACCTGAGTTCAGATCCCCAGAACCCATGTAAAAAGCTGGGCATGGTTGCTTGCACCTGTAACCCCAGGAGTGGGGAGGTGTGTCTAGATAGGAGGATCACTGGGATTTGCTGGTCAATGGTCCTAGCTCCAGACTCAGTGAAGGATCTTGTCTTAAGAAAATTAGATGGTATTGAGCAGAACACGTACCCGCTGTGTGGGGACACACACCTGTATCCTAGCACTGGGAAGGAGGAAAAAGGATTACTGGGCCTTGCTGGCCAGCCTGTCTAGCCAAATCTGAGCTGCAGGGTCAGTAAGAGACCCATCTCAACAACAAAGGTGCAATTGAGGGAGACATCTAAGGTCAACTTCTGACACTCTCTCTCTCTTTCAGAGCTGGGGAGATGGCTCAGCCTGTGAAAGCACTTGCTAAAGAAGTCTGAAGACCTGATTTTCATGCCCAAGTAAAAGAAAAAAGTCAGAGCAGTGGTGTGCACCTTTAACCTTAGCACTAGTGTGTTAAGATGGGAGTTGGAGACAAAATAGTTTACAAGTTCATAAAACAGACAGCTTAGCGTATACTGTACAGCAGAAACAAGGCAGACTCTGCTTCCACAAGGTAGAAAGTGAGAACCAACTTGAGAAAAGCTGTCTCTGGCTTCCACACACTTACATTCACACCTCCACACACCCACATCCCACAGAAAATAATTAATTTTAAAAATAATTTTTAAAAGGTGGCACAAATGTTATGGGTATAACCAGATACTTTTTGATTGGCTCTAAGGCCTACTTCATGATATGGAATTCATACTAAGAATCTGTGGCTGAATAGGTCATAAACCCTAGACCTAATACTATTATGCTAACTGGACATATGTTGAAACAACTCGAATATCTTATCACAATGCTCACAGATCAGAGCATCCTCTCAAGCCTTTCTAAGAAGTTTGACCTTGCAGCAGATGGCAATTAACACAGAGACCTTCACCTGGGCAACCTATAGACAGTAAGAGACTATGAGTGCTCAGCCCTAAATGGTACATTCATATCACATCCCTCCTCTTAAGGCTCAGAGATCATGGGGGTGGGGGGAAGCAAGACCTTAGGTGGGAGATAAGAAAGGAAACAGTGTTTTCCAGATGCACTTCATGAGATCTGGACAAGCTCCAGCCTGATCAAATCCCAGCATAGAGATGGGCACAAAATTCCACCACTAGGTGAGCTATTGACATATTAACATTTGGTGGGGAAAGGAGAGTCAGCTTTCTTTATGATGTGATCCCGATTAGGTCCACCATGCACCAGGGCAGGAGTCACTCCCAAAACCAGCTGCGCAGCACAAACTGGATTTGGTGGAGAGAGGAAAGAAATAATAATCTCAAAGTTCGGTAGGAGGGTAGAGAGAAGGTGAATATGTTCAAAACAGATTGTATGAAATTCTCAAAGAATTAAGAAAATATTGTTAAAAGGTAAAGTATTTAGCATGAGTCTAAAACAAAGTCCATTTTTGTATAGAGCGTGTGATGAAGCCACACGCTTTTTAAGGAGCCTGACACGCCTGATGCTCACATGGCTGTGCACTCATCACACCCCGGGCTTCAGTCTTCCATGGGCTTTGTGTTTTCTAGCTTATTGGCGGCTTTTTGGTCCCTTGGCCTCCTTTTCTATCATTTAAAAACAACTACTGAGTACCCTTTTATCTCTGTGACTACTGTACTAGCGGCACACCTTTGTTCTTCCTCAAAGTGGCCTTGACGGTTCCAGGGTTCATCTTATCACGTCTATGAATAATGTCACTTTATGTACAAGGTCAGATTAGAGTGCACCTCTTCTATCCACCACTCCCGTCCTTTGTTCAACTGTAAGACATGTGATGCACACCATGCAGTAAATCTCATAAAATCTAATTATTTGTTTTTATAAAGCTGCTAATTAAAATTTTAATCAGGAAACATTTTTAATATATATCAACTTGTTTTGTCTTTTCTGGCGCTCTTCTTTGGTTAAATCTGTTTCCACCTGGAATGGCCACTAATGTTTCCTAAAAAGCCAGTTTGCTAGACAAGGGCTTCTCCCTTAGCCACGATTGTCTTATCTCTGTCGGGCAATGTCTTAATTTTTACAGTATATTTCCATAAGGTGTGGCATTCTACAATGGCAGGTTTTCCATGTGATTCTTTAAAGATGTCACCTTATGTGGTGTTTTGGGTATGTATGTGTATGGGAATGCATTGTTTTGTGTATGCATCTGTCTCTGTCTGTCTCTCTGTCTCTGTCTCTCTCTCTCTCTCTGTGTGTGTGTGTGTGTGTGTGTGTGTGTGTGTGCACGTGTGCGCGCGCATAGGCCAGAAGTTGATGTTGAGTGTCTTCATCACTCTCCACATTATAGATGGAGCTAGTCTCTCAGTGGAATCTGGAACTTGGAACTTGCCAATATGACTGATCTGGCTGGCTAGTCAACTTGCCTCAGAGATCCTGTCTCTATCTGTAACAATGCTTCTGAGATGGAGAAGGGATCTGGGAGGCAAGCTGACTAGTACCTGAATAAATATTCTCATTTCATCTCAAAATAGCTTTATACAATCACACTGCATTACACTCTATGTAATATATGCCACACAGTGAACTCATTATCCCAGTTTGTAAAGAACAATTTTGTTCAGTCTTTTTTTTTTTTTTTTTTTTTTTTTTTTTTTTTTTTTTTTTTTTTTTTTGGTGAACTGATGTTAGGTGCTCCGATTTCTAAGCCCCCACCAAAAACTCCTCACCCTAAAACAGATCACGCACAGCAGGTGCCCTCCTGTCAGAAAACAGTCAGTACCAGTAACAGACCCTGAAGTCACAAGTTAACCTGCACTTGGCTTAAAGACTATTTAGATGATTGAGACATCATTTAGGGCACTTGTGTTTCAGGTGCCATACCCCTTAACAACAAAGTCAGCATCTGATTTCAGTACTCTCTTCCAATGTACTAGGGTCTTCCACAAATGAACTTCACCAGAACTTGTATCTCTGCTGTCCTCCAAGTTCCTGAACACGGGGTGCATCACCACTCCAATATATAGAGGAATCTAAGATGCTGCAAGCAGGCTGCTATCTCTTGCGTCTAACACTTCACCAGTTATTCCCAATCATGTCGACTTTCTTCCTTCACATTCTTTCCTGTCTAAATCCTTCCTGTGCTACAACTGTCTTCCTGAAAGCCCACAGAAAACATAGTGAATAATGGAAGATTCCATATTCAATGAGACAAATAAAGAATACAATACTAGATGTCAAGTTAGAAGACTGTGTCATGTGGGTGATGGGAACTGAACCCAGGTCCTCTGCAAGAGAAGTGCTCTTAACCACTGAGTCACCTCTCCATCTCAAAGCCCAGACTTTGATAATAAATATCATTTCCGTAAACATAAACCAATTCCATGGCTGATTTTCACTCTCCTAGAATCAAGGTTTGCCTTCCTTTCTATTATGTTGATTCTAGATGTGTTAGTTCCAGAGTTCATAGAGCTCATGAGAAGTTACTAAGGTCTTACAAACCTGATACTCTTACAAGATAAGGGTAATTCTGCTCAGAGTAAAGACCCTTATACATGACAAGTTCAGAACTACATTTTGCATCTTACATGTGCCTGAAAGGCCCATGATTGGAGACTTGGTCCCTAGAGACACTGTTAATAGGTTAGACAGGGTGAAAGGTCATCATCAGTCATTGGGAGCATGTCTTTGAAGGAGCGTGTAAGACCCTTGTACATCTCTTGACTCTTATGACGAGGTCAGAAGCTTGGTTTCACTATGCTGTGCTGGGATGTAAATTTCTAAAACTATGGGTCAAAACAAACCTTTTCTCTTTGCCAGTTGATCATTCCAGGTCTTTGTTATAGTAACAGGAAACATTCCAGAATAGTGTGCTATCTAACTGTACTATGTGAGAATTCAGATTTAATCTGGGTTTTCCAAACGTAATATTTAGAAATACATGGCATAAAGCCATGGAACACACCTTATGCCAGCACTTGGGAGGCAAAGGTAGATAGATCTTTTAAGTCTGAAACCAACCTGGTCAACATAAAAAGTTCCAGGCCAGTTAGGTTTACATAGTAAGATTCTGTCCCAAACAAAACAAAACAATACAGAAAACAAAAGAAACTCTTTTAATTCCACTGATCGAGAATAAGACCACTACCACAGTTTAAAGCCAAATTTGAAGCAAACTTTAATACTGGCCAGGTCCAATCACAGGTTCCTGCGAATTGATCCTGAGTCATGGTTTACAGCAACTTAAGAAGGAAAATCCAGAATTCATTGCATTTCTTATCAGGTCCAATAAGGGGCAAGCATACATCCTGACATACCTCCAACCTACAACCAGTTAGGAGCAAGCATATATCTGGACATATTTCCTGCCTATAAACCTCCCGCCCACAAGTGATTAAGCACGCCTGGTGCCTGTGGGTCAAAAAAACTTGTTTAGAGGAGTGAAGAACGTTGTTATTGCCTCCAGCATTTCAGCAACAATCTGTCCTTGAGTAAGAGGCTGTCAAGAGGCCCTGGATTTACTAGAATGAGCTATGTTAATTTCAAAACAACCAAGCAATCACAATCTGAGTTGGGACGTGCAACTATGCTTGTCAATCTCCAAGCTCTCTGACCATCAGACAAGGTGGAAATGGGCCTGAATTTTTTCAGCCTCCACACAGATCAGAGACATTTTTATTTCATAGACCTCTTAGGAAAGATAATTAAAACTTAAAATGCAACTTTGGCTCTTACAACGTGTCCTGTTTTTATAGTATAGTATTGCCTATTCATCAGAGAATGACCCAGTAAAGTGAGCAGAAGTATATAGGAACCACAGAAAAATGAAAGCATGTTTTCATGTTGCCATATGTAAGTCCTACTTACCTTTTCTGTTGATAAGAACTGAGGCCAAGTGTTGTCTCGGTCTGTAAAAGGAAGAATATAAGGATGAAAATGCTAAAACCCAGAGTTATTATAGATAAAAGAAATAACCAATTTTTTTGGTATCTTTTACTTTCAGCCCATTCCCACAATTGATTTTCAGGTTAAACCACCTCCCCCCAAAAAAATCACATTAAAATAATAGGTCACACTCTGTAATTAAAATGAGAGACTAATCTGGTTCAATTTTAAACATCATATATGGAATACCACAAACTAATGTTATTGGTTACTTATGTTCGGCAAAGAATACAAACCCCATAGGAAAATCTCCTTCACAATCACTTCATATAAGTCATAAGCCCCAGAGTATTCACTTCCTTCCCAGTGAGGTGCTGGAGTCTAATGGCTGCTGCCATTATGGAGTTGAAGACACAGGGGAATCTGAGGGGAAACCCTAAGTAATAGACAGATATTTCTACACTGAGAAATGATTAAAGCAATACTGGGAAGACTGTGAAGAATACTAAACAAGTGATAGACATGAGGAGAGTGCATCTAAAGAGTTCATGCATGTTACACTAAACTGAAAGGAACAGTAACATGGAAGCCACACATGTAGTAAAAGAGGAAAGAACATGGTATATCCAAAAATCAGACTGCAAGTTTATGCACTTGAAGGAGTAAAGCATCAGAAAATAAGGCTTCAAGGCAAGGCGGGAGAAAAAAAAAGATGTCCACCCTGTTAAGATGCCATGACAACGTTTAGATCATGTACACTAGATGAAATTCAAGGGCCATGAGGCAGTAAGAGACCATCAGTATGGTCTGACTTAGTGTTAAGATAGTATTCAGGCTGTAGTGTAGAGGACAGCGGAGAAAGAAGTTGGGAGCAGTTACTGCAGTTCAGTGATGAAGGACATAAAGACCTCAATGAGGAAGTAAGAATGATAACACTCCAAGGAATATGCAGCCCAAGACTAGCTGCTATGCTATAATAATTAGGAAATCAAAACATGCCATTACTTTCTCCATTAGTAGTACTGTTTTCAAAAGGTATTCTGGTAAATGTGTATGGGGAAAGATAAGGTAGATGTGATTAAATGTTTTTAATTTTGAAAGTATGTGTTAAGCATACAGGAGTCTGTAAATTTCTTTAATATGCTTTAATAATACAGTTTGTGAGAATATGTATGAATCGATAAGAAACATTGAAAATGTTAATATTTGTTGGGTCTATCTGAATGGTTTATGAACAAGTTTATGAAAATTCTTCTATTTTCTATATTTAAAGAAAAATTTCTTTAATTTTAATTATTAAGTTATAGCTAAACACTCCCTCCCAAGAAGAGAAGAAAACATTTACAAGTCATGTATCTGTTAAGAGATCAATATCTAGAACATATAAAGAGCTCTGGATATAGATCAGTTGGTACAACATATGCCTAGCATGCACAAGAAGACCCTGGGAGCAATGCCTAGTAAAACAAAACAAAAAAAAAAATGTAGGTTAGGGGACAAAAAAGTTGGTAAGACATTTTCCCAAAAGACACACACACTGGCAGCAGACACAGAGAAAAATACTCAACAACAATAATTCATTATGGAAAAGCAAAGCAAATATATAGCACTATTTTCTATAAGCTAGATGGCTACTCAAAAATAATTAACTAAAAAGAAGGAAGAAGGTAGAGCACATAAACAGGCAGGTGTAGTAGCTGCCCTGTAGTTCCAGACTGAAGAAGGAAGATCACCACAGGTTCAAGGCCATCCTGGGCTACAGAGTCAGTTCCAAGCCATTCTGGGCTACAGAGTGAGACTCTTACTCAAAAATCAAAAACAAAAACACCTAAACAAACCAGACTCTCTCTGTCTGTCTCTGTCTCTGTCTCTCTCTCTCTCTCTGAAAGGATGTGGAAAAATTGGTATTGGGGATATATAAAATAGCAAAGCTACTTAAAAATTAGCATATTGATTCTCAAAAAAACCTAAACACAGAATTATCACATAACACAATAACCTCACTCTGGAAAAATACCCCAAACCCCATACCAATACTAAAAAATAAACAAACAAAAGTCTCACAAACCACCAATCCTGAAAATGAGACTCAGACTGACATGTAAGCAGAACAGCTAAAGTGCTCTGAATGAATTAGACAAAGGTGGTTTACACATACACTAACACTACTCACCGGAAGGGAAGTGGGAAGGGGACGGGGAAGGGAAAGGGCGGGAGGGGAAAGAGGAAAGAAAAGGATGCTACTACTACATACTTCAATGTACAGACACTGAGAACTAACTCTGAGTGACATAAACCACTCATAAAAGACACATTCTGTGTGAGTACAGCTGCATATCACACTCAGAACACTCACAGTCATGGAGAGAATAGAGTCATAGATGCCAGGAACCGGGAACAGGAAGAATGGAACTAACTCCTTAATAGATAATGAATTTCAGCTTGGGAGGAAGAATGGAGTTAGACGATGGCGGTCACTGTTCAACAGTGAACATACTTAACACTGCTTAACTATAGACTTAAAATGGTAATTATACTTCTAAGTCACATAAGTTTTATATACATTTAAAAACCCTCTAATAATCAAAACAGTAGTACTGGCATAAAGATAGACTAATGAAACTTGGCAAGTCATGTATAAGTCACCTCATTTTCAACAAAATCATTAATGATATTAGTAAAGAACCAAATGTCTTTTCAACAGATGGTACCAGAACAACTAGATGATGTAGTAGGAAACATGAGCCTTTACCCTATTTTATATTATGCATACAAATTAATCTCATGGTGTGGACCAGTTGGTGACCACTGCTGCTTGATAAAGTTCCAGCATTTCGGCACTGTAGACCACACTTCTCCAGCACCTTTTTAACTTTCATTTGTATTGATTCTCAATATTAATGTCTTTCCCTCAATTAATATTGAGAATGTATTGATTCTCAATATTAATGTCAAGGTGTAACTCTGTTCCAGCCGTCTTACAGACACCTGCATGTTCCTGGGGAAAGAGTGCTGCCCCTTCATCAAGGAATCTGGCTTGGTGGAAACTACTATTGAGTCACTCCACAAACTGTCTGAACAACTTCATCAATACAACCAGGGCACATCTCCATTCCATTCTTTCTGGCGGTCTTCATTCTTCTCAGGTAATTTTTATTTCCCCTCTCCTAGCAGCTTGTCTTCTCTGCTTCCTCCAGGAACAAAACGTGAGGTCTCCATGATGGCAGTTAATCAAATGCTTCTTCATCCATACCTCCCAATGAGTACGAACCCACTGACTCCCGACACCCCCTCCCCACTTTGCCCCATGCCAACAGGAAGCCAAATTTGAACCTATATCCAAAAAGGTCAAGATGTTTGGCTGGAGCTTCCAGCTGCCGCCTATGAAAGCCCCATTTCTCTTTCACCACACTCCACTCTCTCAGAGGCTCTCCAACAAAGAAAAATCATCAAAAAGTCCAGTTCTGAATTCTTGGCGGCAGCGGCAGCTCCTCCCCTGAAGTTGTCAGCTGCCCAAGTTCCCACGCAAAGCGTTATATATGGGCACAACCCAGCTGTGGCAGACATGTCATCACCCCTTTGCCTAGAGGGTACAAAGGCACCCTGTCATATTATTTCAGCCTTATTATTTCTCCTGCCCCTTCTCCCACTTCCATCTCTGGGGCTGAAGGACTCCCCAGGAAGTTGCTTTGTTCAAAATAAACCTGTTCTTTTACTTTTTTAGTATGGCCTGATCTGGCTTGCTGCATTAGTGAAGAAATCTATTATAGGGATACAGAAAACCTATTAACTAGGCACACCTGAGTTGTAGAATTATTTTAACTAGGCAAAGATGTGGTATATTTGTTTGTGCTGTGGAATATACTTTAATTATGTAATGGTGTGTTACATTTGTTTATGCTGCATTTAACAATGTAAGGTTGTGTGTTTAATTATGCAAAGATGTGTTGCATATGTTTTACCTTGCCTGTATAAGGCACCTGACGGTCTTATAAAAAGCTGAATGGTCAAAAGCTAGGAAAAGAAATGATAGGTGGGGCTGGTCGGAGGAGAGAATAATAGGAGGAGAAATGTAGGCTCACAAGAAGAGGAGAAAAGAGTAGAGATAATGAAGAGAGGCGCCTGGGTTAGAAACAGGCAGCCCTCAGCCAGACACTAGAAACAGTAAAAGTAAGATACACAGAAGGAAAGAAAAGTAAAAAGCCCCGAGGCAAAAGGTAGATAAAGAGAAACAGGTTCATTTAAAAGAGCTAGCCAGAAACAAACCTAAGCCAGCCAAGCATTCAAAACAAGTAAGAAGTTTCCTTGTCATGTTTTGGGAGCTAGTTGGTGGCTCAAAAAAAAGGAAAAAGAAAAAAGCCTGGTATACAACTGATTCCAGGATAAAATTGTGGGGACCCACAAATTTGAGTCTGTTCCACCTTGAGTTTATTTTTGCTTTTTCAAAGTTGCTAACAACAGGTGTGGCTACACACCCTCTGATGTAGGGTGTGGTTACTTGGTGTTTTGGACATTAAGATGGCCATAGAGGTGGATCCGCTCCACCCTGACCAAAGGTCAGAGAATTCAAGTATACTCCTGCTCCTTCACTTTAAAATAGGAGGTTTGACATAGGGAATGGTTGTCTACAGGATACTTGGTCTAGGGTGTGTTTACTTCATTTCCTACCAGAGACATCAAATGCTTTACTCAGGAAATGATGGCTTGATGTCTCAAGCACTGAAGCAAATAACTGTTCTGGTTGTCCTTTGTATCATATTAAAGCAGTCTTTTGCCTTCTTCCCCCTCTTTTGTACTGGGTACAAAAGCATATGAAAAATAAACACAGGTGAATTTGATATTCAGTATCCACTGAGTTGCCCTCCCGGTACTATCCTGTGTCTCTGTATTTCTTTCATATCTCTGTTCCTCCTACCTAATTTCTAATCCACACGCCCCTACCTTCCCTGGAACCCATCCCATCATGGCTGGACCATGCAGAAGACACCCCAAAGTGTGGTTTAAGACATAAAATTCAGATCCAGAGTCTGAGGCCATGGAGGGCAAGAGTTCAGTTAATAACTATAAAAAAAATCAGAATGGTATGGTATTATGAATAAATAGTAAGACATTGGGATCTTCCCTTTTGCGTTATGAGGGGAACAGGCCCATATAGTAAGACTAGGAAACTGTAGTATAGTGCATGGTCTCCAGAAAACGTCCTTTTCTCAAGGTCAGGCATTTGGATAAGGGTCTCCGTACCGTGGAAGCTTGCTAAAGTAGTCACTCTCCTTATATCTGGAAAGAGGAACTTGTGGCCCTTTCATTTAACAGGACAGCTGCCTATTGTCAAGGTCAATTCCTCAATCTTTGATCTCAAGCCACAGCCTAGCTCACAGGCCCTCTTTTCTCCCATTTAATCCTATGTGCAACTATATAATATTCTTTTTACAATTAAAACACTGCTGGCACCCATCCTGATTCACCTTCAGATTTTGTCCCTTTCCCATCCCCACCCCCCACTGACTCCACTCATCCTCTTTGGGACCTGAACCTCTTTGGCAGTCTCACAAAAAAGTATTTTTAAAAAAATATCACAGCTCTATAGAAAAAAATGAATTCTAAAGCTTCAGCAACAAAACTATCTTTGCAACTCTGGAATAAGCAAAAACTTCAACAACAACAACAACAACAACAACAAAAACTATTATCCATTAAAAACAAAACAAACCCAACCAAAAAGACTAGTTGTCAAAACATACATTTCCTAAAAGACTCTGTAATGAAAACAAATTGGCAAACTACAAATTAAGAGAAAGTATGTGCAAATATTTGATGAAGAGGACTTTTACCCTAACTAATCAACAAATATTGAATAATGAGAAATACGGTATTTTACAGCATGCTATTATGACATAAATTAAAGCCACAACAAGATACCACACTTATAATAAAATGTTCAAATTAAAAAGAACTATGCCAAGGATTGTTGGGGTCTGTGGACCCCCAGATCCTGAATTTCCGGTGACCCCTGTCTGCCTCAGTAAACAATGCTTGTAGTTGCTCGAGCAAACAACTTGTTTTCCTGTGCTTGCAGCTGCTGGGCATGAGACCCTTAGGAGTTCCTGATGGCAGAGAAGTGGCTTCTGGTGGGCTTGCAGCTGAGAGTTGGGGCGTGGCCATTGGTCAAGGAGACCCTATATAAGCTGCCCTGGAACACAATAAAGTTGGTGTTCTTGATTCAAGGGGGGCATTCTTGTTTCAAGGATGATGTGTGTGTGTGTGTGTGTGTGTGTGTGTGTGGTGTGGTGTGTTTTAATCTCCAGTCCCTTGCCCAACTCGTGAACCATCCTGTAGTGCAGGTGCTACAAAGGATCAGCAAGATTACCGGGTAACTGGAATGCTCATGCAGTGCTGATGGGAATGAGAGTAAATGCTTTATAAAAAGCATGGCAATTTCTTACACACAGATGTGTGCCTTCTAACTGACACAATCACTTCAACTGCTAGGTATCTGCCCAAGAAAAACAAGCATTTATCTGTATAAAGACTTTGATACAAATGTGTAATGATGTTTTGTTTGTGCTCTAACAAATAAAACTTCTCTGAAGATCAGGGGGTGGAGTTAGCTATTAGTTAACTATAGAGGTCTGGAGGTCTGTACAGACAGAAAGTGATATAGCTGGGCGGAAAGAGGAATATAAGACAGGAGGAGACAGGAGCTCAGCCCTTTTTCAGCTGAGGAGTTAGCAAGGTAAGAGTTAACTGTGGCTTGCTCCTTTGTCTCTCTGATCTTTCAGCATTTACCCTCATATCTGGCTCCAGATTTTTATTATTAAGACCAATCAAAACTCGTGCAACATGAATGTTCCCAAAAGCTTTGTGATAAGTCCAAGAACAATCCAAAGTTCTGCTAAAAGGCAGACAGGTTCATAAACTGTGGCATACCAATAGAACTGAATACTTCTCAGCAACAAAAAGACAAATTATTAATTTATACAATAGCATAAGTAAATTTCACAACTATTATAGTGAGTGTTGGAATCCAGCGACAGAGAGCTGACCAGAGGCTACCTAAACATGGGGAATTGAGAATACAGTAAACTGCTGGGGAAGGAGGATATGACCATTATTTGACTGTAGTTATGATTTCCAGGTGTAAAATAGTATGTCAATCTCTCTAATTTATGTAATTTAAACATGTACACTGCATGCTGTTCATATATTAATGAAGGATGATCAAAGAATTTAAGCATAAGGAGCTATGATCCCATGTGAACAGAAACAAAACTCAGGAAATCTATTACCCTGTATGTTGAGGAATAAAACATAAAGATAACAAAGCAAAAGATCAGAGACAAAAAAGCAAAATTACTCACGCTAAGGAATTATATACCATTGCATTAGCTGGTATTCAGTAAGAAACAAGATTAGAAAAACAAAATAAATGTTTCTTATTTAAGTATAAACCAAAGACACAACAGAAATACCAATCATTTAGTTATAATTGAAATCTCACATCAGGCAAATGCCATGCTTTAAGTGTTAAAAGGAGAAAATGGCATTAAATAGTAATTTGAATGAGGTAATTTGATAAATAAAAGCTTTAACTCATCTTTAAAGGGTATCTTAAAATTGAACCTAAAAATGGGAGCAGCACAACAAAAAAATAAAAAATAGTGCAGAAAGCATAAAGATTAAAAAGATTAAACACACCATTAGTAAGACTAAATGACAACTTATTTTTTTTTTTAATATTTATCGAGCTCTACATTTTTCTCTGCTCCCCTCCTTGCCTCTCCCCTCCCCCAGGGTCCCTATGCTCCCAATTTACTCAGATCTTGTCTTTTTCTACTTTCTATGAAGATTATATCTATGTAAGTCTCTCTTAGTGTCCGCATTGGACAACTTATTTTTTAAAAAATGATTGTTTCAAAAATTAAAGCTTAACTATAAACAATTCAAGTAAAACATAAACAAAAATAGGACGTATGTCAAAAACAAATATTAAAGCAAATAATGGTTGTGACATGAGTAACTGTACTGTGAAAAGGTTTGATAATGTTTTTTTAAACATTTATTTATTTATTATGTATACAATATTCTGTCTGTGTGTATTTCTGCAGGCCAGAAGACGGCACCAGACCCCATTACAGATGGTTGTGAGCCACCATGTGGTTGCTGGGAGTTGAACTCAGGACCTTTGGAAGAGCAGGCAATGAATGCTCTTAACCTCTGAGCCATCTCTCCAGCCCCCCAAGGTTTGATAATGTTGAAGTTTCTTAAACACAAAGGGGGTTGGGAGTATTGAAATGTAAACAAAGAACAAGAGTAGGTAACTCACTCCAGAAAAACAGAGGCTGCAGAAGTAGCTCAGAGGTTAAGAGCCCCTGTGTTGTGGGATATTTGTACACTGTGTTAAAATGTATTGCTGTGTTTGGTGTAATAAAAAGTTGAATGATAGCTAGGCAGGAGATATAGGAGGGATTTCAAGGCAGAGAATAAACTCTGAGAAGAAGGCGGAGTCACCAGCCGGACATGGAGAAAGCAGCAAGAACTAGATGGAGAGATGAAGGAGTCATGTGATAGAACATAGATTAAAATAAATTCATTATGTCATAAGAACTAGTGGGACAAGCCTAAGCTAATGCCAAGCTTTCATAATTAATAAGTCTCTGTGTCGTTATTTGGAAAATGCCAGTACAGAGAAAGACTGGTTACACTCCAGTTGTTTTTGCTGAGGACCTATGTTCAAGTCCCAGAACCCACATAATGGCTCACAATCACCTGCCACTCCAGTTCTAGGGTGTAATGGTAGACCAGTGCAGTTCCCCCAAGGGGAGGCAGAAGGCCTCAAGGGGTGACGGATCCCAGGCAGGGAGTCGCGGGGGGGGGGGGGGGGGGGGGGGGGGGGGAAAGACTTCAGCGGGTTGGCAGCAGGGCAGCTGGTCCTACGAGGAGTCATGGAGGGTGAGAGACGAGACAGAAAGGCACACCATGCAGAGAAAGTGAGTATTTATTTAGTGGGTTATGAAGGGAAAGGGAAAGGAAAGGGGGGAAGAGCAGAAAGAGAGAGAGAAAGAGAGACAGAGAGGAGAGAGGGAGGAGGGGGAAACGAAAGGAGAAGCTACTTCTTCAGGAGAGAGAAAACCTTAGGTAGATGGGGGTGGGGTTTGTCTCTTAAAGGGACAGGAAAGACCATTACATAGGGTCTCTGATGTCTTCTCTGTTCTCGGTGCACATCAGACATGAAAGTGGTGCATGTGTACATTTGTGGAGGGAAAAGTTATAGAAAATGATCCACAACCATCTGAAAAAGATGATTGCTTCATTAAAGAATAAAAGTCTACAGAACACAATCGGATTTCATCAGCTGAGGGAAGGGACCTTTGATCTATCACACCCCAAGATAGGGTGTAACAGGAGTATTCTGGGCTCTAGAAAAATATCTGTATCATATACAGTGGGCCACCTATCATAAATCACTGACACTAGTGTTTCAAAAGAAAGTTCCCCAAATCAGAGAAACCCAACATGGTAATCCTCAAGTTAACACAAATTCTTCTACCTCCCTATCCAGAAGAGCACATTAGAGACTCCTTCCCACCTGCAATTCATGCATGCAGTGCTCACCACTGAACACAACCTCTCAGATGGCTACCCATCTCTAAAAAGGAGTCACAAGGGGAAAACAGGCTATTTCAATCAAGCACACTGGCCTTAGGGATCCCTGTGAGCTGAGAGTAAGGTCTAGGGGCTTTCATGCTGATAGTGCAGGAATGGACCATGTGTCCGGGCCCTGAACATGCTGGGCAATTACTACCACTAAACTACTTCCCCAGCTCTTAAGAAGAACATTTTTTAAATTTTATTTTTATCTTACATGCATTGGTGTTTTGCCTAAATGTATGTCTGTGAGGGTGCTGGGTTCACTGGAACTGGAGTTACAGACTATTGTGAGCTGCCATGTAGGTGGTGGGAATTGAACCCAGGTCCTCTGGCAGTGCAGCCAGTGCTCTTAACCACCGAGCCATCTCTCCAGCCCAAGAAAAAGCATTTTTTATTGTCACAAATCATGTGCTATTTCATCAAGGGGGTAAAGACCAGAGGTTTAATAACCACTCTAAGATGCAAAGGACAGTCTTCCTTAATGCCCCCCCAACAATGAACTACTTAGTTCAAAATGTAAATGTTATCAAGACTGAAAACCATGCTATAACCTAAACCTTAGAATATGTTATTAATTATAGTTTTCCTTTATATTTACGTCTGCATAGATGTGCATGGCACAGGTCAATGTTGGGTATTTTCCTCTATTGTTCTGCACCTCATTTCTTCAGACAAGGGTCTCTTCTCACTGAATCTGGAGGTCAAGGATTTGCCTAGACTAGCAGGTTAATGAGCTCCAAGAATTCTAATATCACTTTCTCCCAGGGCTCAGGTTACCAATATGCACAATGCCTGGGTTTTTTTTTTTTGGGGGGGGGGGGGGGGGGGGGGGATCCTAATTCAGGCCCTCAGAAAGAGTAAAACACTTTAAGCCATCTACCAGCTCCCTTTGTACTTGTAGTAACATCTTCTTGCATTATAGTGTATGGCTGTCATACCAACTGTGGATATTTCCAATGGCCTTTAGCTTAATTAAAAATGGCTATTTGTGGTACAAAATTAGTTGCTAGGTTATAAAAATGCATATGTAGTGTAAGGAAACAAAACTATGCTTGCAGAAAACAAACACCAGTGGGAAATTAATCCAACCATTAATCTATATTATATTTGGATAGTGGGATACAGAGTAATCTCCCTGGTTCAACCCTATAGTGCAGTGGCTAAGAACTTGTTCTTCAGAGGAAATTGCTTGGTTTTGAATCCTAGCTTTATCACTTACCTAGTCACTTACTAATTTACTTATTTTCTGTGCATTAATCTGCTCACCTATATCATAAAAATTATCAAAAAATTAATGCTTATAACATGTACTTAAGAATTTAGAGGACTGGAGAGATAGCTCAGCAGTTAAGAGCACTGGATGCTCTTCCAGAGGTCCCGTGTTCAATTCCCAGCAACCAAATGGTGACTCACAGCCATCTGTAATGAGATCTGATGCCCTCTTCTGGCCTGCAGGCATATGTTCAGATGGAGCACACATACCTTAAACAAACAAATAAATACCACAATAATTTAGACACCAGGGCTCTAGGTCAGTGACAAAGTGCTCTAGCACACACAGCCCCTAAGACTGACCTCTTAAACAACAACACAGAGCATGCCTAGGACTTGGCAATACAAGAAGTATTACTTTTCTCTTTACCAAGTTTTCTGTCAACTTTCACTAATGTTTCCTGTAACTCAAGACTCCGTGCTTATTAAAATAAACAATTGGTATTCTAAGCCTGCATACAAGTCAACCCCACTCCTTCTCCCTTCCTTTTCCTTAAGGGAACAGAAGCCTGCTCCTAAGATGATTTAGAGGAGACAGTCATCTAGAAGCCACAGACCAAGCGACTCTGTCTCTGGTTTAAGCCTGCTTCCCTGGTACTGGGACAGCTGCTTTTGTACCACAGTAACAAAAGCTGGGTAGTTATAATGGAGACAGCTAGCACCTGAACCCTCAGACAATTAATGTATGATCCTTACAGAAAGATTGCCAACTTCTTGCTTAGAAAGTCAATAGAAGCAGTATCACAGTACCTCATTTCCAAAACCATTAAATTCCTATACAAGAAAATCCTTCATAAGACAGCATGATGTGCCGTATCTTCCCATGAGAAATTATGGAAAATACCACTCCTGGTGGACTCAAATACAATCCTGATTCTAAGTAGCCAGAGTCAGTCAAGAATCCAAGATGACAATTGTGTCCTTGCTCCATACACAGTTGTGCACTTTGGGGACTCCAGGTCACCTGTACTTCTGACAAACCAGATACAAATACAGGTTTGTCCATGATCTCCAGGCTTGATTATTCACTGAAACAGCTCATGGAACTCAAATAACATTCCATTTAACAATTTCAATTCGATTCTACAGGGATGGTGTTCCTGTCATCTGGATACCAGAATTTCCAGCCCCATGGCTATGTTTGCCACGAATGAAACTCTGGTATGCAGAACTTTGGTTACAGTCTCATATACTGATATACAAAAGGGGATTTCTGAAACAAAGCAACCAGGTTTCAGAACACACCTGTGTTCTGATTATCTACTGCTGCAAAATAAGCCTCTCCAGAGTTTAGTGGCAATTTGGGGTTGATGAAGCCTAAGTCACTAGTTCTCGCTCATGTCTTCTTTGGGCTTGCAGTCAAGTGCAAATTCAAGTTGCATTCCTAGGAAGGTTCAGATGTGCTAGTTAGCTGTCCAAGAAGTTCACTCACACGAGGGCTAAGTGATGCCGGCTGTTAGCCGTTAGCTCAGCTGGGACTGCTGATGGGTACAGATGGCCTCTCTATGAGCAGGATTTATCATATCGTGGTAACTGACTGCCCTATGGAAATGATTCACATCCAGGACTCAAGAGCTAAGGAAGAAGATGCCAGCCTCCTGTGATCCAGCACTAGCAGTGGTAGAACATTCTACCACACTGCATTGGTTAGGATACTATTGCGATTCTGCACAACATATATTGATTAGTTTCCCACCAAGATTTTTAATTCTCTCTAAACTGATCTCCAGATCCAATGTAATCACAATAAAATCCTAAGAGTGTACACAGATTTTTAAAGTGCATGTGGAAGGCAAAGGACGTTAGGACAACTAAGGCACATGTGCGGGCTCACTCTTGCGGAGTACCCATAACCTTGAATGTTATCTCCAGAAAGTCATTCACCTTGTTTCTGAGACAGTCTCTTACTGAGACTTGGAGCTCACTGTTTAGACTAGGCTAGCTGGCCAGTGAGTCTCAGGAATCCAGTTTTCTTATGTGGGTACTGAGGATCTAACTGGGCTCTGATGTTTGCTCTGCAAATACTTTACTGATCAAGCTTTCTTCCCAACCCCATCATGTGGTTCTTCAGCCAGACACAAAATATACAAAATAAAACAAAAACTGACAGAATAAACTTCAAGAATAAAGAATTTCTGTTTGTTTGAAGACACAATTACCTAACTCAAAAGATATTTCCAATACATATAACCACTCAAGGTTTAGATAATGAAATTAAGTTTGTAATTGATGGAAGATGATCCCAATAAAGAGCTTGTATCTAAAATTGCATAGGGAGTTCCTACTAAACAACAGAAAAACACACAGTGATGTAACAAGAGACACAGGAATGAAAATAAACAAATGCACTGACTTAAACGTAAATCAAGGAATTCTTGATGATGGGATTATAAAGTGGATCACCACTTTAGAAAACTACTGGCACTGTCTACTAAATCCAAAGACACAAGATGGCTTGGCAGGTGAAGGTGTCTCCTATCAAGACTGACCGCCTGTAGCCACACGGCAGAAAGAGCACAAACTCCACTACTTGTCCTCTGACTTCCACAAACACCCACACATACACATACACAAAACAAATCAAGAAAAAAAACTTCAGCTAAAGACACATAACCTATGACCCAGTAACGATTTTACTCTATGAGAAGCATATTCACTAAAAGAAAGCATTATTCATTAATAATAATAGCTGAAAACTAGAAGAAAGTCAAATATCTAAATATCTGTAACCACAGAAGGATACACAAATTGAGCGCATCCATACACTGTGAAAGCTGCAATTAAAACAAGTTTTTAATTCACACAGAAAACCTTAGAAACAAAATTCTGAAAAAAAGAAGCCAAAAACAGTACAAATACCACAAGTGAAACTATAGTACTTACAGTTTAAGGCTCAGATGGTTAAAACTATAGGAAAAGAAAATTGCCATGAAATCACTGGCTGGGAAAGAACCTGAGGTGGATCTGCCAGTGCTGGCTCATTTCTGCTCTTAGCATTTAAGCTGCGTGGTAAGGATATGGTGACTTGCTGTACAAATCCCCCACTACATTTTATGCACCTAGATATGAATTATAGCTCACAACTGACCCTTCAAAAATAATTTAAGTGGCTAATTAAAAAGACAAAAGATTAAACTGTATACGTTCCACCTATGAAGGTGCTAGAACTACACTCTAACTTTTTTTTTTTAATTTTCTCTGTAGCCCCGTCTATTCTTGAACTCAGAATTCTGCCTGCCTCTGCCTCTCGAGTGCTGGGATTTAAAGGCTTGAGCCACCACTGTCCGGCACATTCCAACATCTTAAAATTCTGTTTATTGCCAGGTGGTGGTGACACACACCTTTAATTCCAGCCCTTGGCTGAGGAAGAGGCAGGCAGATCTCTGTGAGTTCTAGGCCAGCCTGGTCTACAAGAGCTAGTTGCAGGACAGCTAGGACTGTTACACAGAGAAACCCTGCCTCAAACAAACAAACAAACAAACAAATAAAAACAAAAGTTTATTATTTGATAGAATAGTACAAACACAGAGCTGACACATCTTCCTATATTTTTTCCTCTTGCTTATCCTTCATTTCTTTATATGAGAGTTAAGTTAGAAGAATGATTAAGGCTCATAAATGGGAAAATGTTTATTACTTCATCTTATATATTCTAATCAGTTAGAAAAGAATGTTGTATAAAATGGGCAGCCACTGAATCCTGTCATGCTGAGCCTTAATGTAAACCTCCGATTGTGATACAAATTTCTCTAGGTCCCTGCCCATTTTAGAAATCGTTTGGTCTCCGTGTACTCTATGTAGTAAATGTATATAGTCTTTCCAAACAGGAGGGACAGGGCTAAAGTGCCACCTACAGAAATCAAAGGCTAAAGGAATTATGATTTCTATTTCTACTATGCTAAGTGGTAATCCAAGGGGTGTATCTAGGAAACTGCATGCACCCTGTGCTTCAGAAAACATTCTGAAAAAGTCTGCTGGGGAGGAGGGCTGGCTGGAGTCCTGCTCTAGCAATGAAATACTAAACAAGTTACCTTTCATGCACTTTATTTTCCTTAGCTTTATAAAGTAAAGAAAACACAATTTTGATCGGTTTTTGAGTTTGGTAAATTTTACCATCAAATTAACAATTACTATGAGCCAAGGCATGCAAAGGTAACATGAGGGTGTAGAACTCACTGTACAACATTAGGTTTTACTGTGGCTGAAATAGCAAAACATGCCACCTTAGTAGAACTATTACCTATATTGTCTTGACCTAATTTAAATGTTTACGTTCTCGTCTTTATTATAAGTTACAGGAATGTCTTTTCAAAATTATTAGTCAGGTATGGTAGTTCACATCTGTAATCTCAGCACTTGGGAAGGTGTGGCAAAAAATCATCATGCCTAGTCTTTAAGAGAGTTCCAGGCCAACCACGGGCTACAGTGTGATTTAAGTCACAAGTTAGATACAAGTAAAAATGTAACATGTACCACTGTAACAGTGCACATGCAGGCCGAGTTGAGTAAGACCCTTCTGAAACAAACCCATAAGGCAATACAGACAGATGCTCACACTGGGAGAAGACAGGACAGCTAGGGCAGTCCCAGTCCACAAAGTTATGGGATCCCGGGCTCTTCTCTTAACTTAGACCTTGGATTCCTTTGAACATAAAATGAGTGAAATATTTACCAGACAAGCTGACAACATGGTGCCTATCTTCACTGTGGTAGGTAAGTGAGGAAAAAAAAAAAAACCACCTTGTATGTCAAATCTCTAGAAAAGGGGGAAAGAGCCATAAAAACCGGAGTGCTGATGTGTTAACCCCACATGGCTCCAGTGAAGGCTTCCAAATCCATAGTCTCATCTATGGCCCTGGTTAAACATACTAGGTCCTAAAACACATGAATTTTTAAAAATTGAACCATAAGAAGAAGGGTTGGAATGGGAAGGAAGCACACAGAGGGAAAGGGGTGATAGTAACAATGTATTGTTTACATGTATGAACATATCAAAAAAAATTTAATTTTAAAAAAATCAAAAGAGTTGAAATGGACTTAGTGGCATATGCCTGTGATCCTACTACCGAGGAGGCTGAAGCAGAAGGATCTGAGGGCCTTCTCAACAGAACGGAACAAAACAAATCAGATTGTTAGTGAAGATGCCTCTTCAGCCCTGCAGCTCTTGCTCCCCAGCTGAGAGGACTGAATGGCTTTTCACCAGTGTCTGAGCTATAATCTAATTTCATGCATAATATAGTTAAGGACATAGATTCACATGGCAAGTAAGTGGAGGATATTTAGACAAAAGACAAAAACTTCCACTCTGCACAGAAGTTCTTTTTCTAGGTAAATGCTGAGGTCCCACATAGATGCAGTGTTCCACTCAATAGCTGATGAGGGGGGGGCTCACAGGCTCCACTCATCTGACCTGATCTCCACACCCTCATATCCTCAGGACACACGTACATTTACCTATAGCTTCCATACTACAAGGAGAACACTTTTTAGAGAAATGCTTACTCTAAATGATAGTTCCAATAGCTTTATGTAATACCTCCACATTGACTGTCTATAGTTCATAAAATGTACTTCAGAAAAACCAGTTACACTTTTTTCAAAGAAAACTAACAGTCATCTATCAGTCAAGCAATCACCTGCAGCAGGCCTCCGTCGTCAAAGCGCAGCACTTCTATGATGCTCTCCGACTGCATGAACGCTGCGAAGGAAACAAAACAACATCACCAGCAGGAACAGAAATCCAACCTCAATAAACTTTTACCATGAAGTAAATATAATTCTACATTTTAATATATTGCTTACTGGGGGGTGTAGGCCAATGGTAGGGCATTTGCTTAGCATGTGTGAGGGCCCTAGGGTCAATGCTGGCATCCAAAACAAACCAATGAAACATTGTTTCTTTCAGAGTAATGGTTATGAGGAAAATACAATTAACTCCTCAGAACTTTACCAACTTTAAAATGTTTTGCTATGTAACTGATTAATACTAGTAACAAGACAGCTTCAATAACTCAGCTGTGCAAGCTGCCTTGAGAATATCTACCCCTGCTGTTGTAAGAAAAAGGAGAGTAGTCAGATTCACTTGTGGCTGCAGAAGATCATAAGCATGTTGGCATTTATTTCACCTAAACTGATCAGCTGGAATTCTGTGCCATCTGCTCTACTGCAATGTCAGCATGCTTCGGGGTGGGCAGCTGAAGGGGACTTGGTGAGTAAGTGGATACGGAAAATAGCAAAGAAAAGAAATCTTATCCATTGCACAAGACAAGGCACAATAAACAAAGCAAAGACAAAATATGCAAAAGCCAGTATAGCTATTTTGTACAATATGGCAATGAAGACCTTAGTATGTACCAAAATTATCTGAAAGCTGTCCACATGTAAATCTGTGTGAAATTCCTTAGTTTTATTCATAACCATCTATACTATATTTACAAATGTATGAATCAATCCCCATCAAATAGGATGGTAGGGTCCGGAGGTGGGGGTGGGGGTCCACAAGTGGACCTGAAAATGAAACAGAATCTAAAAGATAAAAATCAAAACATGAACTGTATGGCAGCCAGAAAGGCTGTTCCCATAAGAGTTAGCAATTCTGATGCCACTGTACTGGAATTAAATAACTGAATACAGACATGGTGCAAAGTATGTTGTTTCCTCATAACTAGACTAAGAGTTTACATAGAAATGAGGGAGGCTAAAATTATTCATGTGGCAAATGCATTAGATTTGATGATACCAGCATGAACTCATGTTTGAGAGATACGGATTGTTACATACAGAAAGGCAGGCATGGAAACTGAAGAGAGGGATCAGCATTGAGAGCACTGGCTGTTCTTCCAGAGAACCCAGGTTTGATTTTTCAGCACCACGTGAACGCCAACAACATCTGTAACACCAGTTCTAGGGGTCTGACACCTTCTTCTGGCCTCTGAAGGGACATAGTACACCAATATGCAGGCAACCATACGTAATATAAAAATGAATAAATCTCAAACAACAACAACAACAATCCCAAGAGAGAAAGCCAGATGTGTACATATATTAGGACACAAGGCATGCAATTCCTTCCTCAGTCAATGACAGTCCAGCAGAAATGACCACATCTACCACCCAGAGCCTGAAAAGAATTAGAGCTTCTTGAGAAATGGCTGCTTCTAGGACATACACACAGTGGGACAAGAGCACCTAAGAGTATCAGAAAGCAGATAGTACTGAAAGGAAAACAACCCAACTATTTTAAAAACATACCAATGAGGATTCCTCTATAAGGGATTCCCAAATGACCAAATGATCTGAGCAACCAAACGAAGGGGCACTAGATTATAACCTCAAGTACAAAATAAATTCCCATGACTCCATACTAAAATAAGCAAATTATTGAATAAAAAATTGGGAAGAAGAGACAAATCTCCATACAGAAATACAAACAACTTATACAGAAACTGCTATCAAGAAGTAACTCCTAGTGGACATGGTGGCACATACATATAATCCCAGCATTGAGAAGGTAGAGACAGAATGTCGGTAATTGAAGGCCAGTCTCAGTTACACAGTGAGTTCAAGACCAACCTGGGCTTCACAAGACTGACAAAAGGGAGGGGTGTTACCCTTTACTTTTTAAATACAATATGGCGTCCTTCTAAAGAATACAGTATGGGAAGGGAGAGTTAACTTTACAGTGGCAAGACCTCAGCTAGATCAAGATGGACACCAACTGAAAAGTTGTATATGCACCCTTGATCTAAGAAAAATCCTCCCCTAAACATACAATTTCAGGCTAATCATGAGAAAAATCCTAGACAAATCCCAAGGGATAAGACTACAAAATACCTGATTAGTTAGTGATTCTCAAAACTGTCAAAGTCATCAAAAACAGACAAGGAAAGCCTAAGGAGTCTTAGATGGAATTCCAGAACATAAAGGAACCAGTGAACTAAAACTAAAGAAATTTGAGTAAAATATGGAATATCGTTAGTAAGAATGGTATGATATTGGTTTGTTAGTTGTTTAAAAAAATAAAAACACTTTAATGTAAAAAGTTAGTAATAGGAGAACTGGGAGTAGGGTAGATGAATACTCTGCTATCTTTGCAATTCTTTTATTTAAAACTGTCCTAAAATATAAAAGTTTATTTTTTAAAGGAAAGTGAATCAATAATGTATCATCTAGTGAATATGGAGTTCACTGGCTCCTATCTGCTGGTACGGTGGTAGAATTCAGGGGTGAAGCTCACTATGCAATTTCACATACCTGGCTTTTGCAATAGGACAAAGAGGAAGTTAAAGAGTGGTAAGAAATAAGATTGTCAGATAGCCTAACTAGATGTTGTTTTCCTGCTCACTGAGCATTCCAGACCCCTTCATGCAGTAATCCCAGAGATGTTATTTTGGGAAACCCCATTAATTATCTGCATTTTTTTCCACCACAGAGTCAAAGTGCTCCATTTCTGCTCACCTCTCCCAGTCTTTAGCACATATATGACATCTAGTAAACACTGCACATGTAGATGAAACCTATCTTTTTGCTTGGGTGACAGGAGTTTATCCCGGAGCAGGTAACCCTTCCTGGTTATGTTCCCTCTAGTGCTAGCTTATTATGTGTCTCAAAACTGCTACATATGCATTCTTTAGAACCTCTCTGCATAAAGTGGCAAAGCCCTCAGAAGAAAGTACCATGAACCCTACAGGCTCTGCCTAGCTTACCCACTCCACTCTTCATGCCTCTTATCTTCTAACACAAACTTAGAACTCCAGACCATCCACAAAACATCCTCTTGCATCCCTGAAGCCACGCTTACAATGACATAAGAACAATGCACTAGTAAGAATGGCTTCAACAGGGAGAGGCTCACAATGTGAAGTACAAAAAGAGCTTACTCAAAAGCTCTGCACCTGTTAACAGAGGAAACCAGTAAGAGGTGGATCTCTGCTGGCACCTGTTGCCAGCTGTTAAATAGGTTCACACTTTCATCCAGGTGATGAAAACAACAGCAATCTGAGTGCACTGTGCTCTTAATTAGATTTAAAAGAATACCAGGAATTTTATCACCTGGGAAAATGAATAGCAGTAGCTAGGATAGTTGTAATACATTGTATTACACATCATCAACATCACCAACTTTCTTCAAAGATATAGAAATAAACAGAATTTGTTATTTAATGAAACAAATTAGGATTCTTGGCTCTAGGTGACCAATAATAACTTTAAATTATATGCCTAGGACAGGAAGACATTAGCCACACACTTAATCCTTTCAAGTATTAACAACCACTAGCTTATAAAACAGAGAAAACTGTACAGAGTACTCAAGCAGCAAGGCATGGTGACACGTATTTGTAGTCCCAGCATCAGCAAAGGCAGAAGGACAGACAGTTTGAGGGCAACCTGGTCTAAACATGAGACCCTGACTCAAGAAGGGAAGAAAAGAGCAGGGCAAAGGGCAAGGAAGCCCAAGACAGAAAGGCAAACTTGCGAATCTGGGCTCATATTATAATAAGTGTTTTCTTCTCCTCAAGGTATTTCCCCTAATTTTATATCTTAATGAATCCCAAACTTCTCAATATTCTTTGGTCTAAGCAGCAATCAGATATAATCGAAGTAAATACTGATCGTTGTTATTAAACTTCAAGATATAAATCAGATACTATGATGCCATTATCAGATTTTCTATTTTTTTAAGATTCGGTATGTAGCCAGGCAGTGGTGGTAAACATCTTTAATCCCAGTACTTGGGAGAAGCAGGTGGATCTCTGAGTTCATGGCTAGCCTGGTCTACAGAGTGAATTCCAGGACAGCCAAGGCAACACAGAGAAACCCTGTCTTGAAAAATCACCCCCCACCGTGCCAAAAAAAAAATAGGCGGCAAAGGAAAGAGTATTCTGAGTTCAAAGTCAGCTTGGGCTACATGGCAAGAACTTGTGGAAGGAAGGAAGGAGGGAGGGAGGGAGGGAGGGAGGGAGGGAGGGGAAAGACAGACAATCAAGCAAACAAAAAGCACACTAAAGTGTTGGGTAATATTATTTTAAGGTGTGTGACTTTTGTTCATGCTTCATTTGTTTAATTCTGTGAAGCTGTGATTCTTTGCCTGTCTGATGGTCCTAATAAAGAGCTGAACGGCCAATAGCAGGGCAGGAGCAAGGATGGGCGGGGCTGCCAGGTAGAGAGTAAAAATAAAATAAGAAATGAGGAGAGGGGCAAACAACTTGAGAACAAGGGAAGGAGGCCATCAGGGACCAGCTGGCCACAGAATAAGAGTGAAGTGAGATACACAGAAATAAGAAAAGAGCCCCGAGGCAAAAGGTAGTCGAGATAACTTAAGAAAGAAAAGCTGGCAAAAACAAGCCAAGCTAAGGCCAGTCATTCATAATGGAATAAGCCTCTGTGTGTGATTTATTTGGGAGCTGGGTAGTACCACCCCCCAAAAGGCCAAAAGAATAAAACATCACACAACACTAAAGTGTCAGGTGTGGTGGCACAGACCTCAGGATGCAGAGACAGGTGAATTTCTATAAATTTGAGACCAGGTCTACAGTGAGTTTCAGACCAGCCAAGGCTATATAGTCATAAAAAAAAAAGACACAATAAGGGTATATTCAGCAAAAGAATAGAAATGCAATACTGTTTACTTTCCTTGTTGCTATGACCAAATATCTGAGAAGAAACTATTTAAGGAAGAAGGGCTTACTTGGCTTACAGTTTGAAGGGATATGGGCCGGCACGGTAGCAGAAACATGAAGTGGCTGGTCACATTTTGTCTGATCAGGAAGCAGAGAAATAAGCACTGCTTTTCTTCCTTCTCTAGTCTGGAATCCTGACCTGGGGGGTGTGGGTGGGGTGCTACCTACATTCATAGTGCCTCTTAATACTGACACATCCCCATGTCTCTGGGGGATTTAAATTCCACGCTGACAATGAAGGTGAGCTCGAAATGGATGAGACTTAGAATTTATACTTGCTGGATTGTTGTTATTCTTGTTTTGCTTTATTTTGTTTTGAAACAGCGTCTTGCTATGTTATGTTGCCCAGGCAGCCCTCAAACTCACAATCCTGCCCCAGCCTCCAGAATACATAATCTCTACTTCTGAATCCATTACTACTTCAAGTAAGTGTGACATTAATCCTCATGGCAAACAGCACCTCTGAGCAATCTAAGTTTTAAAACTAGGCCTGTATCTCTGAAAGGTGAGGGAATGGATGTGCACTCTTGCGAATGGGTCCCCCAAGCTCTACTCTGAACTCCTTACATTCACTCACATCACTGTCACTCTAAGAGCAAAAGTTTCATGTGCCACTTTCCAAAATGAAACTAAGAAGCCAAGCTTGTCTTCTTTTCTATTTCATTTAGTAAATAAAAAAGAAGATTCAGGCCTGAGGCTGTTGCTGAGTAGTAGGACACTTTGTCTAGTCTGTACAACGCTTTGGGTTCAATTCCCAGAACCATAAGGAGGGGAACGACATTCATATTTTTAAAACATTTTCTACTATAATTTTTAATCTATCTATTTATTTGATTTTTTGAGGCAGGGTTCCTATGTAGCTCTGGCTGTCCTTGAACTCATTCTGTAGACCAGGCTGGCCATGAACTCAGAGATCCACCTGCCTCTGGCTCCTAAATACTGAGACTAAAGGTGTGCGTCACCAATGGCTACCTCTACTTTTAAGAAGAAAATAAACTCCCAAATACTGCAACTGGCCAAACAGTGGTGGCGCACACCTTTAATCCCAGAACTCTGGAGGCAGAGGGAGGTGGACCTCTGTGAGTTCAAGGCCAGCCTATTCTACAAAAGCTAGTTCCAGCACAGGCTCCAAAGCTACGGAGAACCCGTCTTGAAACAAAACAAAAACAAAAACAAATACTGCAACTGAAAACTAGATTAGCTACCTCATAATACATTCTAAAACTTTGATGAAAACAGCAATGTAAGTACTAGAAACACAAACCATGTGTGTGTGTTGGTATGGGGGATTAGGAATTTAGGTTACCTGTGTAGGTCTTTACCTTCAGATCACCAAGGTCTCTTCTGGCTGAAGAGGAAGAGGGTGCTTAAATCCTCTACAAGAACCAAGAAGAGAAAAGGCTACACAGGCAGGGCTAAAGAGGGTCACCAAATCCTGTGTGAGGGACCCATCTTGCCTGGGATGTCCAAGCCTGACTGCCATCTTCTCCATTTATGCAGTGAGGCCCTCCTGACTGTTCCTGGCAGCCCCACTGCCCTACTTTAATGTACCACAATCTACCAATTTCTAGTTTTCTTCTTGGTCAAACCGTGATTTGCATACAGCCTGAAGAAATGGAAGGTAAGACTGGTTGAAACAGTGGCACCAATGTTAGAGTCACTATTAACAACCTTCATATCTCCTTTAAAGTTCTATTTGTTCAACATTTTATTTCAACAAAAGGCTGGCTAACTGCAAATGTTTATTCATTCTGGTCTGTATGGAGCCCTTCAGTTTAGAAAGACACTGTGATTGAAACGTTGTTTCTTCCCTCACTAGGTTTTATTACGTGAATGCTAAAATATAAACTTATCTTTCTCCATATTTAAAGTACAAAGTTGAGCTGGTGAGATGGCTCAATGGGTAAAGGGCTTGCAGTTACTCCATGACCCCTGCAGACATTAGTTCCTGCCTCCAGGTTCTTCTCTGTTTGAATCCCTGTCCTGACTTCCTTCAATGATGGGCTATAATGTGGTAGTGTAAGCCAAATAAAGCCTTTCCCCCCCAGCTTGCTTTTGGTCATGAGGTTTCATCACAGCAATAACAACCCTAACTAGACAAAGAACGAGATACCACACTCCAGTTTCTTCACACAGGTTCTGGAGATTGAACTGAGGTCCTGAAGCACTTTACTGACTGAGTTATCTTCCCAACGCCCAACTCCGCAATCCCCTTCGCTTGAGACAATGTTTGGTTGATATTTTATGTATGGTCCATGCTGACTTTAAATTCGCCACCCTCCTGATTCTACCCCCCTGAGTGCTGGGATTATAGGCATGTTCTATGCTTGGCTTTACACTGGCTTCAAGTATTAAGTATTACATTACAGTAAGAGAAAATAGACTAACGTGGGGTTGATTCTTCTGTTTGGTGTGTGTTATTGGGCTCTTTAAACTTGTGATATACTTAAAACTTATTAGTAACTGTTGGGGTAAATTTTCCGACTATGATAGCAGATTTCCTTTTTTTCCTCATGGGTCCATCAATTGTTGCTACATATAATGAGATTGAATTGTTATATATACACAAAACTACGGTTATGAAACTCTCACCAAAACCATTCAGTATTACTAACTTATTAAAGAAAGGCTATACTCTACATTGTTTACTAAAATGTGAAATGTAATCCTATATAATGCATCATGTCCTGAACATATATGCATACACACATGATAAAAGTTTAAATACAAAAGGTTCAGCCGGGTGGTGGTGGTGGTGCACGCCTTTAATCCCAGCACTAGGGAGGCAGAGGCAGGCGAATCTCTGTTGTGTTTGAGGCCAGCCTGGTCTACAAGAGCTAGTTCCAGGACAACCAGGACTACTACACAGAGAAACCCTGTCTCCAACAAACAAACAAAAAAACCCAAGAAACAAAAGGTTCCTAGTGAACCCCTGTAATCACACCACTCAGGAGGATGAGACAGAAAGATTGTGAGTTTGAGGCCTGCTTGGGTTACACAGCAAGACCATGTCAAAAACAAACAAAAAAAAGTTTACCAAATAATTTTATGGCTAAGTTAATGCCATAATTTAATTTTCATTTTACCTTAAAGTTTTTATTCACATTTAAAAAATCAACAACTTAGTTTATCACATATAAAATGAATTTCTGAGAGACACCAACTACTCTTAACAACTTAACAATGAGAAAATCACCGGTACACAGAAACTTATTATACTGTTACATCTCCCTGACCCTGCTATGAGCTGGAACCAGTAGGGTCAGTAGCAGCATCTAATAAACCAGGCAAACCAAATGATACTGGAGTAGCTCTGAAAACTATGCTGTTATTGATCCCACAGCCCACAGCAGCAGTTTCAGCCCTGTGAGGTAAACAGGCTAACATCCTGCTAAAGAAAAGACTAATATAATACCCAAAGTCTCCAAACAAGCAGAAACAACCAATACCCACCACGAACAGATGGACCAACAAAAACACAACATAATCATGACATATTATTTAGTCATAAAACAGGGATGGACCCTGAAAACATCATGTAGGGGACATAACCTAGAACCAAAAGTTCAAATATCCTAATTCTATTTATATGACGTATGTAAAGTAGGCAAACTAATGGATATAGAAAGTGCTGGACACCGGGTGGTGGTGAAAGGTTAACTGCTTAACAGAGGTTTAGTCTCGGGATGATGAAACACCCAGCAACTGTCTATGTAACTAATCTTACCAGATCATATGACTAAAAATACAGTCACATGTTGCTTAAAATCTATAGAACAAATTTTAATGTATACAACATTATTTTTCAACAAATATTAACTGAACCTAGCAATTCAAAAGACTCCATGCTATACCCAAGGTTTTTGTTCAAGGTATACAAGCCGACTCAAAACTTAAAACTCAACCATTGTAATATGTAACTATCAATGGTCAGAACCGAAACCGTTCACACAGCTCTATGCTCTACAAGGCACAAGGCAGGGAAGTGGGAATGCCCCAACCTCAGCCTGCAGACTACATGTACTCCCTGGGGCTTGGGACAGTGTAGGCTCTAGCCCCATTTTTATTCAACATGCTACCAGAAGCCCTGGCAACAAGTTTAAAACAAACGTTTTCAAAGTAATAAAACTACCTCCATTTGCAGACTAGATAATTACGTATAAAATGCCAAGGAAAAGGAAGGAAAGAAAAAGGAAGAAAATTACTTAGAATAAGAAATTTAGCAAAGTTGCAAATACAAACTCAAACCCCCAAATAAAGTAAAATACTTAGGTACTGTATGGTACATATATACTAAAATCTACAAAAAGTTGACAAAAGAAACCAAGCCTAGATAATTAGCGCCGCAGCCTCTGGCAAGCAGCCCTGCTCTGGTGACAGCCCGCCACCACCTCAAAGCAGCCTTAGCGACGATACTCAGTGGGTCACAAAGCAACAAGACATGACGGTGCTGCAGGGGCTGGGATGAGGGGAGATGATGAACTTATTGGGAAGGAAGGGTTCGGCAGAAGTTGGAGGGGATAAAAGAGAGCGATGTAGGCTGAAAAAAAAACCCAAAAGGATTATCTACATGTACAAAATCATCAAACAGTTTTAAAAAATATTTTCAGATGGAAAATACTTCAAAGTCTAAATGGGCAAACATCATGATCATGGGCTGAAAAATGTAAATATGTCAAATCTTTTCAAAAGAATCCATGAGTTTAAAACAAATTCTATGAAAATCTCAGGACAGCTTTCTGTTGACACAGGACTACCTGAGATAGTATCATGACTTTCAAAAGGTTTTATGCAAAACCAGGGGACTTGGAAAATCCTTTCTTCCACAAAAAGGACAAACAATTTAGAGAGTGCTAGCTCACGTTTTAAGAGACCAAAGCACCCAGTGAAATTTATGGTGTTTACATGGCTCTGCTCCCTTCTCTTCTCTCTGGCTTTATGGCAACTGTAACCGCAGTCACCTCCATAGTAAGAATCAGTGTGGCAGTTACCGGGAGGCAGTAGGGCTAGCAAGTCTTCAAAGGCTCATGTCCAGAGAATTGTCTATGTGACCTGTACGCTGAGTCCCGATGAGGCTCCACCTGGACAGCTGTCTTTGATCTGATGCAGAGCTGTCTCTACAGAAAGTTTGGACCCTGGGAACATTGGTCAGAGAAACTCAGTGTTTCAGTTCTGTTTTTAATCTAAAGATATTTCATCTTGAAGGGCATCTAGCTATTAAGGAAAACTATTTCTGACATGTTTACGAAAGCACTGGCCCTTGTTTTGCGACTGTAAAACACTTCAATGTAGCAACAAGCCTAAGTAAATAAGCTTTAAAAGGAGGCATCCTTGTTACCTGCAAAGAGCAACTAACTAGCCCTGGGAATAATTCTCAAGGCACACAACTCCCTGACCATCAGTTTTCTGCGGGAATGCCGATGATAGCTGCTAGCATATTCTGATTCTGAATCAGCCCCACTGTGAAGAAGGCCTGCAGCAGGGATGGTGTGCAGAGTCCCTCAGACAGCACAGAGCCTTTGCTCACGTCCGTCATCATCTTGCTGTAGCTCTACCCTGAACATCACAGGCCTTCCAGAACTTCAAAATCTTCTGTTTAAACAAACAAAAATAAACAATGTCTTCTAAGGAAATAAAGTTTAGCTTTCCAATTTGCTCACATTTAGCTATACAAAGAGAACCTCTGGAGACCACCACAGTAACAAGAGGACCAGAAGCTGGAGCCTCCAGGAGCAACACAAGTACTAAAGGAGGCAAAAGTTGGGAAACCAGAGTGTAAACAATGTGACCTAGGCCTGGTCAAGGATCCTCCCTCTGACACAAATTATAGCCTTAACCATCATACCGTCATGGGACATAGTGACAGACACCTGTAACCCATGCCTACAGAGCATGCCTCAAAAACAAAACACAAGGGGCTGGAGGGATGGCTCAGTGGTGGGTCCTGAGCTCCATTCCCAGCAACCACATGGTGACTCACAACCATCTGTAATAAGATATGGCACCCTCTCCTGACCAGCAGGCATACATGTAGACAGAACACTGTGTACATAATAAATAAATATTATTTAAAAAAACAACAAAACACAAAAATACTTTAAAACTATATTGTTCTCCCTTTTAGAGCAAGACCATGAAAAGAGGGCAATAAGGATCCTGCAAAAGCGAATATTACAAATGTTTTTGTTTGAAAAGAGTGATAAAACTGACGAAACTTTTAGTCAACGGGATAGTGAAAAGAGCTGCTGTATGCGATAAAGCTAAGAAAGGGAAAGCCAGGGTCAACTATACTTTCCACAGAAACGACAAGACTGTTCAGTCAGCAGTGTCAATAGTTCTGTTAATACGGTCAGCAACTCACAATGGAATATGGGCAAATTCCTCGAAAGACTAAAAATGCCAAAGGCACTGAGGTTAATTTGACTAGCCCCATATATATATATATATATATATATATATATATATATATATATATATATATATATATGGTCTCTCTTAGGGTCCTCATTGTTGTCTAGGTTCTCTGGGATTGTATACTCAAAGGATGCTCAATCGTACCACAAGGACATGTGCTCAACTATGTTCATAGCAGCATTGTTTGTCATAGTCAGAACCTGGAAACAACCTAAATGTCCCTTGACCCAAAAATGGATAAGGAAATGTGGTATATTTACACAATGGAGTACTACACAGCAGAAAAAAATAACGACAGCTTGAAATTTGCAGGCAAATGGATGGAGCTAGAAAACATCATAGTGAGGTAACCCAGACCCAGAAAGACAATTATCACATGTACTCACTCATAGGTAGTTTTTAAACATAAAGCAAAGAAAATCAACAAGTACTCTTAACTATTAAACTTTCTTCAATCCCTCTCTAATATTTAAGGCAAAGAAACAAAACTACATGTTCTAGAACATGTACATGTATTAAAAAATAGAAGAAAATAAATCCTCATCTTATGAATCAGTGATCTCTACACAACCAGACATTAAAAAAAGCTGAGATCATTACTTTATCTGTGCAATCATATATGCAAAACTTTTCATCAAAATGTCAGTAAATACAATCCATCCATATGTAAGCATGCCATGACCAAGTGTTGTATCTAGAAATGCAGTACTTAAGATGTTTCGGGGGCCAATGAGATAAATGCTCAGTAGTTAAGGAAGCCTGGTGCAGGCTTGATGACCTGTCTAGTTTCCTCTGACCTCCATATACGAGCCACATGTATTCCTTCATCATACATACACATATATAATAAATTTTAAAATATGTTCAAAATCTTAAAAGTTTTGGGATATAAATCTAAAAGATAATTCCATCATGTGAGAAAGTAAAGGACCTAAAAGCAGTAAAAAAAAAAAAAAATTGGAAAAAAAAGACAAAAAAGGGTGGGTGTTTTAATTGTCTAATCTTGCTACTTAAAGCCATAGTCATTATGACAAGTGTCATACTAACATAAGACAAAAATAACAGACTTCAGAAAACAGAAACCCCATCTCACATGTGATTTTTGACCAAGATGTTATAGCAATTCAATAAGGGAAAATAATCTTTTCAATAAACCATAATGATAAAAATGGATAGCATATAGACAAGAAAATTCACAGAATTCAACATTTATAAACATCAACTTGAACACTAAAACTTAATGAGAGCTAAATTTCCAAAACTAGGAACTGGCATAGGAAGAAATGTCAGTGACCCTTAGTTTTGAAGTTTTAATGCATGCATGCATGCACGTACAACCATGAACTGAAATTAAAAAGTCAAATATAATTAAATGTAAAAAAACTTAACTCTTCTAAAAACTATAGTAAAAAAGGAAACCACAGACTAGAAATTGCATTTGGAAAACATTCATTTGACCAAGAACTAAGATCTACAATACGTAAATAAAGTTTTTCAACTAATAAAACTCAAGTTTAAAATGCAGAGATTGAAGAGTATTCAAAGCCATTATGAACAGCACATAGGAATAACCACATGAAAACATGCTAGAGTTTTGCTAGCCAGGCTGGAAATGAAGTGATGGTACACCTGTCACCCCAGGACTTCGGGACCAAGCAGAGCTGTCCAGAGTTGGACTACATGAGTTTGTCCCAGAAACAAACATCAAAGATCCCAATTACTACACATTAGTAAAACATAGCAAGGCAATGCATGCACAATACAATGACTGAACTTACAAATCTGCCAGGCTAGGTGTTGGCTCTTTAACACCTGTCTGAGGGGCAAATGTATGTAAATGAATGCAAACCAGTACAGTCACGCTAGAAAACAAACTGTAGCTTTTAAAAAGCTTATGTGTAAGTCTATTTGCTGACATATTATTTCTAGGGATCTAGATATTGAGGTCTAGGATATAGGATCTAGAGATAGAGTGGCTTCTTTAACAGGTGACAGCTTCAGGCCATGGGCAAATGGCTGTGTGATAACTATCCTGCATCAGAATACTATGCAGCAGTAAGAGAACCAATGGTCAAAACAACTTGACAGATGAATCACAAAATAATTATTATGTTAATTAAAAAATTTTAGACTATACTAAGCAACCGACTATGAAGGAAGGCCAAGACTTCTTGCCAAAAGATCACAAAAAAACTGAAGAAAATGCTTATTTCCTTAACCTCACTGTGCCAATAGTTTTCATGCTGTTCACACGTGCCAGCTAAAATCTACACACTTCAAATATCACTCATTTGTCACTCATTAATTGTATTCTGATATATCTATTTCACAAAGTCAATATTCCTTCCTACATTCTACACAGGATTTCTTTTATGGTTGGTTTTCTGCAATAGTTTTTGGAAGATTGCAAATAACTGCCTTATATCAACTACAAGAAAACTTTTCTCCAAATACACAAATGTCTACATATCCAATTGATTTATTATTTGGAAGTACTCCCCACTTCAGAAATCCTTAATTATTTTACCTGATTATGATGGCATCTATCCTCAGTCACTAAGGAAAGCCGTATCTTCCTTTCAGCACAAGGACACAAAAGAAAAACATATATACATCCACATACTTCCCAAATCAATACTTAAACCACTGATAAAAGTGGTAAATGAACTACAGTGTTTCCCAATGAAAACTTATGGCAAAGCTGGACAGTATATGAATTTTTACTTGGGAGGCTGGAGATGACTCAGTGGTTAAGATCACTAGCCTTAAAAATCTTTTTCAGAGAAGGGTTTTTCAGGTTCAAAATCCCAGCACCCACATGGTGACATACAACTCCAGTTCCAGGGGATCAGACAACTTCTGGCATCTGCAGGCTCTGCATGAATGTGTAACAAACACATACACGCAAAAAAAAATCCATAAATAAATATCCATTCACATAAAAATAAATATTCAAAAATTAATATTTTACTTAAGATATTTTATAAATATTTTCACATATAAAATTCAAAAGCCATATATTTAAAATGTTCACTAAATGTGAGTCATGCTTCCATTAAAAATGTTAGTCAAAGCCAGATGTGGCAGTGCACACCTTTATTCCCAACACTTTGGAGGCAAAGGCAGGCAGATCTCTGAGTTCAAGGTCAGGCTGTATCTACAGAGCAAGTTCCAGGACAGTCAGAGGACATACAGAGAAACCCTGTCTCAAAAAAACAAGTAAATAAATAAAATGTTAGTCAAACTTGAGAGTAGCAAAACTGTATTTCACAAACTGGCCCTTTCCTGTCCCTTTTAGAGTTCCTGCGTCCCCAGCCATCTGCCCAGTGGCTGCCATCTTCACGGCCCTTCATTTCCCAGCACTGCTGCACTCCAGATCTTCTACCCGGGTAGAAGCAGACTGCAAAAGCAGTTACTGTCACAGTTAGGAGGAATATTGTTTTGACGTTTTGTTTAAGGTCCAGGGCACCTCACAGACTAAATGCAAGTTGAATTTAGAGGCAGAATAGGGCATAGGCCTGCAGACTGCTACACTATTCACTACATGGACGAGTCCAGTAAGCTTCTTACCAGTATGTAATAAAACTGCTCAGCAACTAACCTACAAACAAAAACTAAAAATTTAGTTTTAGTAGAGTCAAGGAGGTGAAGCTTAATTTTGATGTAAAGATGTACTAATGGCACAAATTAGCAAGATGGGGTACAGCAGAAAGAAACTATATACCCAATAAGCAACTCATTTCCTTCAGAACTCACTAATCATATGTTTTTAAGTTATCAGACTTGAACTCTTTATGGTTCAAAAGAAAGCCCCAAAGAACAGAAGCAGAATAAACAAACAAAATTCTATTGACAATACAGACTTGCATTTAAGCACAACCAGACATTTAAAAAGTAAAAGCTGCTTTAAATAAAATTAATGATGCCAAGCAAGCAGTTACAGAATAGGCCTCATTGGGGTTTATCATGTAGGTTTAATATTAAATTGAAAATGTGCTATAATTAGAGATTTAAAGAATATTTAATTTCTCTAATACATAGTATAAACTTTTAATACTATTAAACATATTTATTAAGCATATAACACAATAATTTTATTCACTGTCAAGTCTTTTAACAGCTTATCTCTGATAAATTTAAGTTAAAAGAATTATTCAATGGACTCTTAAAATAAAACTAGATGACAAAATATGAGAGATTTTACAAAGAAAAAGAAGTAAAAAGCCAAGTTTGGTAGGTTCAAACCTAGTAGTTTCAAATAAAATCTAAAACCCCAAACCAAAAATTCTCTTATGCCCAAGTACTTAGTGTTTCTTTGAAAAATAAGTTTTAGTGTTACTATAAATTTCATCATCTTTTACTTTTGATGTCTTGAGTATAAAAAACATCATTGAGCTGGGAGGTGGTGGCACATACCTTTAATCCCAGCATAAGAGGCAAAGGTGGGAGGATCTCTGTAAGTTTGAGGCCAGCCTGGTGTACAGAGCAAGTTCCAGAACTGGCTCCAAAGCTACACAGAGAAACCCTGTCTTGAAAAACAAACAAACAAACAAACAAACAAACAAACAAGCAAGCATCTCCCCCTGCTAGCCCGGCACAAATCCTAACTGGCCTCTAGTCTTCCCTGGTTTGCTTTAAAAGTTTGGGGATACCAATTTTGGTGTTGAGCACTAGCTAAAAACAGAAAGCACCAACTAACTCAAATGATAGGGAGGGACAAGACTAGTTTATGATCTCATTGCTATGTGAGTCAAACTTAAGTTTTACGGGTTTAAAGTTCAGGCACATTCTGAGAAATCAGAAAAGAGGCTGCAGCAAGGTAGAACGGTTCACATCTGCAATTCTAGCCAGCTCTCAGGAAGCTGAGGCAGGAGGATCAAGACCACCTTTGGAGACACAAGATCCTTTCTCAATAAACAAAACAAAAAACAAAAAGAGAAAAATGCTACGATAAGCAAATGACAAATCTACTAATAACAAACTGAACTGAAGGGGCTAAGGATGTAGCTCAGTAGTAGAATACTTACATACAATGTATGTTTGACCTCCAAGGAATAGAGATGAGAATCTAAAACACGTGCATGTATAGTTTATGTATTTTCAGAAAGGGTGCCACAGCAATTTGATGGGTGAAAGTCTCCACTATTTGTGCTAGAATAGCTGAATAGTCATATGCAAATAAATAATGAATACTGATGTCTACTGAACTCTGGAACTGATAGGTCAGAAGACATTTCAGACCTCAATAATAGCAATCTACTCCTAGTCTAAACTATAATATTCTAGAAAACACACAAAACTTTGTAAATCTTATAACTTTGTGGATGGGGTGAAAAAGCTTACAGGATACAAAAAGTACAGAATAAAAAAAGGAAAATTAGTACTGTATTAAAATTTAAAACATTTATTCTCAAAAGGCATTATTTATGGCAAGGCATGTGGCATATGACTGTAGTCACAGGGACAAGAGGATTCAGAGTGTGAGGCCCAGAGTGACACTCTATATCAAAAGCTAACCAACCAAATATTAATTTTTTTACTAAGGTTTTATGTGTGCAGGTGTTCTGCTTATGTATATGTCTGTATACCATGTGAGTGTCTGTTGCCTGCAGAGGCCAGAAGAGGGCATTAGAGCCTCAGGAACTGGAGTTATAGACAGTTGTAAACTGCCACATAGGTGCTGAAATTCGAACCCAGGTCCTATGGAAAAGCAGCCAGCGCTATTAACCACTGAGCCATCTCTCTAGCCCTACCTCTCAATTTTTTTTTTGTTTTGAAGGTAAGGTTTCTTTGTGTAGCCCTGACTATCCTAGAACTCACTCTGTAGACCAGGCTGGCCTCAAACTCAGAGATCCTCCCGTTTCTGCCTCCCAAGTGTTTCAATTAAAGGCATTCACCACTACCTAGCTCCAATGTTTTTAAATAAAGAAAAAAATGAAAACACTAACCATATACTAAAAAGTATAAACTATGTATCTAATAAAAGATGCGCATACATGATATAAAAAACTTTCCAAAATAACAAGACAACTTAATAAAAATTGTGAAGATTTGACAAAAACAAAAGGAGTTCTATAAATGGCCAAAGTGCACATCCCATGCCTACCATTAGCCATTTCACAAATGCAAGGACACACTTTTTAAATGACCAGCGCCAAACGTGGACAGAGACGCATGCAAAAAGTAGCTATAACTCTCACACTGCTGAGGATTGTTTGATTAAAATGAAACATCACCTTATCAGATAACACATCAATCTATTTTTAGGTACTTACAAGAAATACCTCTTAAAGAACAGGTTTCTGGCCTGGCAGTGGTGGCGCACGCCTTTAATCTCGGTACTCCGGACGCAGAGGCAGGCAGATCTCTGTGAGTTTGAGACCAGCCTGGTCTACAAGCTAGTTCCAGGATAGGCTCCAAAGCTACAGAGAAACCCTGTCTCAAAAAACTAAAAAACAAACAAACAAACAAAAACAGGTTTTTGAACATTCATAAAAAAACTTGTAACAGTTCAGTAGAGGGAGAGAAAAGCAACCAAACCAAAGTTTATTAGCAGGTAAATTAACATGATCTATCATGTATGAAAACCAAGGTTCAGTTTCCAACACACACAACAGAAAGAAAAGAGGGAGGGAGGCACAATGAAACTGTAATTACTAGAACATTAGCTTAGAATCATAAAATGAACTAGGAGAATGCCTCTAATCCCAGAACCTATGAGAATGAGGCAGTTCAAGACCAGTCGGGACTACACAGTAAAAACAAATAACAGGCAATGTTAATGCTGTGTCATACATTCTTACAAACTCTAGCTTTATGCAAGTGTATATGGTACATTTCCCTTAAAAGTTCAAAATATTTCCATATGGGTGATAAACACCTAAAAGAATAAAACTTTTTTTTTAATTGGAAGGTTTCCCCAATTCCATTTCTCTACAGGCTCAGGGAACACAGCCTGGGTATAGGAATGTTCTGATAATCTAATCTACTTCCAAGAAAACTTGCGAACAGAGTGTCCACTCCTAGATATTTCACTGTAGGATGGCAGCATCCCCACACCTCCACGACACAGCCCTAACATGCATGCCAGCTGCCAAAGGTCTCTTTTCCTTTCTCAACCAGAAGAGCATCAATGCCCAAAACACATCTGTGGAATGTGAGAAATCACTATGGCAGTCTACTCATGCTGAATTTACTCGAGGCTGATCTCTGACCTCTACTTCCTTGCAGTTTTGCTCAAGTCACTTCCTATTACTGAAGCTAGTCCCCAAGTCACACACCACTCATCTGGAGTAAACTCAGCTGCAATGTAAGCACGCCTCAGGGGAATACTACTAGGAAGGAAGTCAGTATTTTCCGTAATTTCCTTAAAATAGTCAAATAAATGTTACCGAGGGAAAACAAAAATTCCATGCAGCTAAGAATAGATTTATTTTTATATGATTAGCTTTTTAATACACATTAGAACCATGTCCTGAAAATTTTTTTCCTTACATTCATCTTCACTTCAAAACTGGAGATATTAAAATGAAAACTATAGTGTCTAGCAGCACCTGCTATGTTCTTTCTACGCTGAGTGCTTCTGGGTAATCCGTGTGCACTAACTTCACCTACAGGAGAGAAAGAAAGAAATTCCTAAAATAGGAATAAATTAGCAAGTACAGACTGAGTGACCCACACTGGAAACATTTAGAAACAGGAATGTTTTAGATTTCAGATTTTTTTTTTTTCAGATTCTGGAATGTTTTTAGGGATGAGACTCAAGTCTAAACAAAAAAACATCTGTGCTTTACATATACCAATACCCATGGCCTGAAGGAATTTTACACAATATTCTGAGTGTGCCTACATTTGGTGAGCATGGTTATAGTACTGAGGAGCAAACCCAAGTTCTCATGAATAACTTAGCCACAACTCCAGTCATGTATTTTGCCTGTGACCTCACAGAAGTCAAGTATAGAATTTTCCACTTGTGGTAGGTAACATATCAACCCTCAAGGAGGTTGAAACTTTGAAGCATTATGAATTTCAGAATTTTGAGTTGGGGTGCTTAATTGATAGTAAATTTTACTAATAGCTACCTGCAGTGATATTTTGTTTATGTTTTAACAAATAAAGCTTGCCTGAAGACCAGAGTGCAGAGCTACAAGACCAGGAGGTGGTGGCGCATATCTTTAATCCTGGGACTCAGGACACTGAGGAATATCTGTTAGTTCAAGGCCACCCTGGGGTACACGAGATTAAATCTGCCTAAAAGAGAAACAGAGCTCATACAGAGGTGATCCCAGCTTTAAGAAGCTAGAGACAGGAGTGATATGGCTGGGCAGAGAGAGGAATATAATAAGGTGGAAGGAGACAGGAGCTCAATGCAGTCTGAGGATGCAGTCTGAAGAGAGAGTCTGAGGGCAGGATCACCCCTTCGGTCTGAGCATTGGTAAACTAAAGGGTCTCTCTAGAGACTGGCTGCACTGGTTCTCTGATCCTTCAGCTTTCACCCTCTAATATCTGACTCGGGGTTTAATTATCAAGACCAATTAGAATTTACGCTATGGCTACTATCAAAGAAAGCTGGGGAAAACATTGACTCTTGGTCAGAACTGGTTCCTCATATAAACTATGGGAACTACAACATGAGGAATCTGGGACAGGAGAGCCACAACCTACGAGTACTTACTGTCAGAGACATTCATGAAACTCTTTGCTAAGCACTTAGTGGACACTAGGAATGATGAATTTTGATTACCATGACAAAACTAGCACAATTTAAGGCGGGTGTGGTGGCGCATGCCTTAATCTCAGCACATGGGTGGCAGAAGCAGAATCTCCCTGGAGTCATAATAACAAGGTCTGAGAAGGGACAATTTACCTTAATCTAGTTTATATGTCATCTTTTAAAGGTGGGGGTAGGGCTGAAGAGATGACTCAATGGTTAAGATCTCTGGCTCCTCTTCCAGAGGACCCAGGTTCTATTCCTAGAACCCATAAGGAAGTTTACAACTGTCTGTAACTCTAGCTCCAGGGGATCCAACACCTTAAAACAGACATACAAGCAGGCAAAACACTAATACACATGAAATTTAAATAAAATAAATATATAAAACTCCCCCAAATTTTTTGGAGCTTTTCAGATAGAAGTCTTTGTCCTAATCTTGATAAGTACTTTGGAGAGACAAAGGACAGCACAAATAAAATACACAAACTCCTCAAAGTCAAGGGTTTCTTCACTGCTGAAGCGTTGATGACCAACCCCATGTCTGGCATATTGGCCCTCAATGAATGTTTGCTGAACTGAATACATGAAATATCTTCAGACCAAGGAGCTAGTTTAACTAGCTGAAAATAACTGCAATGTAGCTTGCTTGGTATTGCATAAGTACCCCATACTGAAACATGCTATGAATATGTAACAAGAGCTCGTCCAGTACTTCCTACTGTGCCAAGCCCTAGTCAAGTTCTCATTCAGTACTCATACAAACCTCGGAAGGTGGTTTGTACTCCTCTAATGCCTTCCAAGCAGATCAGGAAGCTGAAGCGTGAAAGCTAGACCACTTGCTCAAGATCATAGGCAAGTCCATCTTCCAAGTATGCTTAGTCTCTACAAGAGATAAGCAGCCTACCTCCTCCTATACAGGGGTAAGGTGATTGATCATACCAGAAAGACGTGTGCTTGTTCTGACGAAGCTTTTCTCAGACTGTCGACAGTTCAGCCCACTGCCTAAACTAAACGAAAAGGCATACTTACAGCTGGAAATGGTGGAATACACCTGAAATCCCAGCATTAAAGAAACTGAGGCAGGAGGATGGTAAGTTCCAGATCACTCTGGCCTATACAGTGAGACACAGTCTCCAAAAGAAATGAACACAAATCATACTTACAAGATAATGGCAAGGACAGTAAGTCAGATGCAAGTTATGGAGCTGTGTTTTGTCGTTAGTAAAACTGAATTACCTTGATTCAGCCCTAAGTTCCTTGCCAGAACAGCTCTTTCCATTAGAAGCTGATCAATATGTAGGTTTATGTACATGGTCAATTCAGATTCCTCCTATGACACTCACACCTTGATAGGTACCTTTGACCTTACACTGTAATTATGTTTGTCAATGTCATTCTAACAAGAAATTCTTGGAAGCTAATGACTACGTCTTATCCACATTCTCCCTAAGACCAACAGCATATTTAAAAACCACTTACGTATAAAAGATGCTCACTGATGAAGATCATTAAAAAAATAGTAGATAAACCTATTCATATGAACCATGAAATCAATTATCTGAGAAGATTTCATTTACTTCAATACCAGATCAGGAGAAAGGAAGGAAAGGATGGAGGGAGGGAAAGAAAGAGGAAGGGAGGGAGGGAGAGAAGTATGGAAGAAGGACAAACAGACAGACAGATAAAAAAGAAAAAAGGGATATAAAAATAAAAGTATTAAGATGGTTCAGCAGTTAAGAGTGCTTGCTACTACTGAGGGGTGGTGGCGCACACCTTTAATCCCAGCCCTCAGGAGGTGGAGACAGGTGAATCTCTGTGAGTTAAAGGCCAGCCTGGTCTACAAGAGCTAGTTCCAGGACAGGCTCCAAAGCCTCAAAGAAACCCTGTCTTGAAAAACCAACCAACCAACCAACCAAACAAACAAACAAACAAACAAAGTGCTTGCTGCTCTTCTAGAAGAGGCAAAATTGGTTCCCAGCACTCATGTGCGATAGCTCAAAACTGCTTCTAACTCCTCTTCCAAGGACCCAAAGCTCTCTTCTGGACTCTGTGGAGATCCACAGAAACACACAAACACAGACAAACACACGCACGCACACACACACACAAGGAAGTAGTAAGATTAAATGGAAGATATTTAAATAAGTAATTAAATGACTTACAGTAAAAATGTATATTCATTAAAACTTGCATTAGTGCATTAAGAAACTTTTCAAGAGGGTTGACAGTGGGGAGAAAAGAAGGAAAAGACAGGTAGAGAATGAATCTTTAACAAAGGTTATTCCCATTTATTTAATCTGCAGGAAAACAGACGGAGGATCCATGACTTTTCCAAAGTCAGAGTTAGTAATGGGGGTCTCAGTGCTGTTCTCTTTAATTCTAACATGTTGTCTCCCACATCCTGTAGCAATGCCTTACACCATTGTTTCAGCTGCTTATCTTTTCTCGTTTATTTTGTTTTGTTCTTTTTAGGTAGAAGGCAGAAAGCAGAAAAAGAAACTCAAGACTCAGCTGAGACAAAGAGGCATTATAACAAGGATACAGTATCTAGGATCCCAAATAGGTCACTCATTCTGGGCAATGACAGTTTAAAAGTCATTTACTTACTTGGGAATCCCAAAAGCTTTACTAAAAGCTAAACATCTGGCTTTTAAGTAAACAACTCTGACAGGCGGTACACAAAGCGAATCACCTGAGTCTATCTGCCCAGGTTTCCCTCTAGAGGTGCGCCTTTCCCACCATTCCCAATACACTTAGATAATTCTGCCTCCAATACCTGGCCATCATAACAACTCCCAGTAAATCAAGTGTCTGACTAGCGGACTGTTCACCCCATCACCCACAAGATTGTTCCTAGGTTCAGCCTACTGAATTAAAATCAATGAATAAACTTGCCATTGTTCAGTCTAACCTGGTGACTGGATGAAAAAAGAGGTGTGTGTGTGGACGGGGAGAGATGTAGTTCAGTTGGTATGGTGGTACATACCTGTAAGCCCAGCACTTAGGAGGCCAAGGCAAAGAGGATCCAGAGTTAAGGTCACCTCTGACTATGAAGGGGTTTGGGAGACCAGTCTGAGCTACAAAACAAGCTGGGCTGTGGTAACGGCACAGATTTAATCCCGAAACTCCAGAGGCAAGCAGACCACTTTGAGTTCAAGGCCAACCTGACAAACAGGAGTCCCAGGATAGCCAAAACTACACAGGGAAACCCTGTCTTGCAAAACAAAAACAACAACAACAAAAATCAAAACAAAAAATAAGATGTCACTACTAATAGATAGGAGCTCACAGAGTCTGTGTTTAAAAAAATTATTTTAAAATTTAAGGCTCCAGTAGGATGGGATGAAATATCTGGTAAGGAACTTGCTGACAAACCTAACTATCCTAGTTCTAGTCCCAGAACCACCTCCCTCCCACAAGCTGTCCTCTGACTTCACACATGCCATATTTTGTGTATATGTGTTCATACACACACAAATAAACGTTAAAAAATACTTTAAAATTCAGGTGGCATTTTAAGTATTAAGGCTTTAAGGCACTAGCTAGGGTGAATTTCTGAGATGAACATGGAAGGGACATGAGCCAGTCCCTTAGTCCCACTTTTGGTTAACCCAGGATTATGGAGCCCTTGCCAGGGGCCATGTAAAACCACAGATAAAATAGAAGGTCCCCTCTCTCCCTGCAATAAGGACTCTGTGAGTAAGTTCCACCAAAAGAGAAGAGCTGCTTAGATAAAAACAGAAATCTTCAGAAACTGCCAAGCAGTGATGGCTTATATTTAATGCAGGAAGCAGGGATGACTCTCAGGAGTCTCCACCTGTCCCATATGGTACAGACAGATACTGACCACAGCAAGCTTCCTTGCTACTGTTATCAGGGGATTACAGCTCTCCACTCAAGCCAGTTTTCTAAGGAACATCCCTCTCATTACAATAAAGAGAATATGGCAACATAAATGTTAATTAGCTGATAAATTCACTCACTGAAGAAAAACTTGGAACTACTGGGTATATCTAAGTTAACTCCTTTATCAATTCAACTATACAAGCAAGAAGTCACCAGAACATGGATTGTGTCTTAGAGCCAGCCCCCTGAAGACAGGAGTGGCAGAGTATGTGTGCTTAGATAAACACTTCTGTGCTTATCAGCAGTCACTTCCAGGCTCTAGGTCAGGCTGCCCTGCGACATAGCTCCTTCCTGTAGACTTCTGCTAGTCTGTTACCTCTCCCTTCGCTTGATGCAGGCACTCAAATGCCTATCTTATGTTTTCAAAGCCATCTCCTTTACAGATCCTCACAACTGACCCTTTCGAGCAAGCCTTCTTTGCTACCTTCCGCTGTGTATCTCTGGGCTGACACGCCTCTTTGCTAGGCTGCTATTCCAAGGTCTCAGAACACTCCTTCTGCAGAGTCAGAATCTATGCCCACACCCATCTGCTGAAGATGGTTCCGTACACCTCTACAGACAATCTGCTCACAGAAAAAAGTCTTTAAGGTACTTCAGGAACAAAAGCCAGAAAGGGAAAGCTCCCCAGTGCAGCTGGCATCCATCCTGTGTTCCCTTCATCCAGCCCTGGGCGACCTGATAGTATCATAGAGTGCAAACTACTCACTGCTCTAAAGTCTATCACCTTTCAAAACAACCTGTCAGCACCTGGGCATCTGCCTCCAGGTCAGCCTACCTCTGCAATCCAGTGTCCTGGCCGTGGTTCTACCTTCTGTGGACTGAGAATTACTACACTGCTGCAGCTGTGGCCAGTACTCAACTTCCCATGGAAGGGCTGCTGTGAGCTAAAAGTACTTACTACAAAGCAACTCATTCTCCAAGGCTATACGCTAGAAAACTTGGCTTTTCTTCTGGAACATTATATAAGGAAATGGAAAGAAAAGCTGGCATACATTATTAAAATAAACAACACCTTAAAGCAGTGTCTATTGCTTTGCTGGGGTCTGTCTTTAGGCGTCACTCAACCTGTGAACTGTTAAATAAGAAGAATGAAGGTATTAATAAATGATACAATAACTTTATGCAGCTTTACTGAGTATAAAGGGTAAAAATATGTAAACAGGGATATAGGTCAAATTTAAAGAGTACAGAGAAGACAGAACAAAAAGCAGAAATGTCTCCTATATAAAAAGCTACCAAAAACTAACATTACTGGACCTATACAACAAAGTGCCTGAGAATGCATTAAACACAAGCATGTCCATTTTAGAGTCAAGGAAAGCCCACAATTATAGATTTTCATCTAAGGAAAAACATGGTCAGTAATTGACAAACTAATATGTAAGAGCCATTCATCCGCAAAGCCTTGACCTCATCTACTCATCAGGCAATGAGTTCCAGGCAGAAACCAGCCAGGTAAGAGGACAGGTTCCAGCTGACTGGGTCCTAGGGCTAGAACCAGCAGAAGAACAGTGATAAACTGACTCCTGCCACAAAGACAAAGCATCAAATATTTTAACTGACTTCAAACAGTCTGCCCTACTGGACCTAACTCATTTTTACCCAGGGTTATGCCAGTAGCAAGGCAAAGGAACGTAGAAAGGAAAGTCACAGCAGGTATCATCACCTGCTGGCCTGTGTGCTCTCACACCGGCCCCCACCCGCTGACCCACAATCCCTCTTCGACTTGTCATGTTTATAATGCAGTTGACTGATGGGCAGAGAAGAATATAAAGAATGACTGATATTACATGCTCACTATGCACAGTGACGTCTGCCTTAGGAGTTTCATCAACAGTTATGGAAACATATGAAGATAGTCAAATACTGCACATAAAGATAGCTGAAGCGATGACTGTGGAGTGACAACAGTGGAAGCAACTGTGATAACCTCATTGTTGAGAGCTGTGCTCATAAATCATTGTGTCAACAGCAAATGTACAGACGCTTTCACAAAGGAGCCTGTGTGGGTCAGGATGGAAATCCTGGCCTACTATACCAACATCTGCTAGCGCTCTGAAATTATTAGCATGTGGCACATTGCTGAAAAAAGGAAGCGAGCACAGGCAAGTAAGCAGTTCTTCTGTGAGATAAACAGCAACAATACAGAAGCTAGCTGTGACAAACCGAAGTAAGTGGAATAGCGTTATATGATTTTAAGAGGAAAAAACCCACTGACATACTTCCTAAAATTCTATTCGTGGCAGTTGTAATGGTCTGTCCTGTCCTTTTAAGAGACAAGCCTCCCCCACTCCCTGCCCTGGCCACCGCTGAGGCAGGCAGGTCTTCTTTCTAAGCTCTCTCCTTTTCCGCATCTCTCTCTTGAAGAGCAGCTTCTGCCTCTCTCCATTCTCCCCACTTCTTCCCTATTTCTCTCTTTCCCTCCTTCTTTTCCTCCCTCCCTCTCTCTGTTCTTTTCCCTTCTCCCCTTTTCCTTCCATAAGCCACTAAATAAATATCCAAGCTCACTCTGTGTGGCGTGCCTATCCATCTTGGTCTCTCACCCACCATGCAGCTCTCTGCCTATGACCTGCAGGTCCTCCTGGCTCGCGGGCCACTCAGGGGCCTCACTGCCTGGGACTGGCTGCCTTTGTGTCCCACTGCAGCCACGCGAGGAACAGTGACGTTTTATTTTTACCATAACAGTTAGCAGTCTCTTCACAAGAAGTGAAAAGTTTGTGGAAACTAACAAATACAAACACCTGAGAAAACCTCAACATGAAAATGAGAGTCACAACTAAAGTTAAATAAATAGTGCTGGGTAGGGCGCACGCCTTTATCCCAGCACTCAGGAGACAGAGGCAGATCTCTGAGTTTGAGGCCAGCCTGCTATAGAGAGCGGAAGACAGCCAGCATTACACAGAGAAACTCTATCTAGAAAGAAAATTAAAATAAACAACATCTAACTTCTATCAATGAAAAACAAGCCATACATAATCAACATGCTGAAAAGCAGGCTTACAATCTTGCTATTTCTAATATGGCTTCATGCATTCAAGTTAAGAATAAAATTTTACTTTTTTATTATAAAAAGCAGAGGACAGTGATGCTTGATAAAAACTCTTTTTTATCTGTGGGGAACAGAATAATGTCCACACGTCTTCCCCAGCATGCCCACGTCATCACCTTAGTACCCAGTGAATATGAGAGGCAACTAAGGGTGCAGGAGAAACCAACATTCTACTCAGATACTTTTAAGACAAGGAGATTGATTATTCTGAACTGTCTGGGTGGGCCCAATGTCCTGAAAACTGGAAGTAAGAAGCAGGAAAACAAGAAAGACAGAAGCATGAGGAGGAGTTGGCACAATGTTGCACTGTTGGCTTTAAAGACATAAAAGGAGGTCCCAAGCCAGGAAACACAGTTGCCTCCCCTAGTAAATACTGAAGGAAATGGACCCTATCAACATTTCATTATAGGCCAGTGACATGCATTTCTGATCCTGGTTTTCTAGAACTGCAAGATAGTAAATCTATATTGCTTTAAAGCCACTATGTTTATGGCTATTTGGTATAGTAACCACACACCATCCTATCCAATGTAAATTATTAAAACTTTTTGTTTGTTTTAGTTTTTTTTGAGTTTCTCTGTGTAGTCTTGGCTGTCTCTGTAGATCAGGCGGGTCTCAAACTCACAGAGATCCATCTGCCTCTGCCTCCCAAGTGCTGGGATTAAAGGTGTGCACCACCACTGCCTTGTAATTATCAAAAAATTATTAAAATTATTATTATTATTTTATTATAAGGTTATTAGAAAAAGAAAAAAGAAGTGCGAGGTTATCTTCATCTAAGTCCCAGCACTTGGGAGTCTACAACAGGAAGTCTTCTCAATCTCATGCAACAACAACAAATCCCAAACAGACAAAATATGTTAAGTAATGATTTGATTTTCAAGCCCTAAACCCCAATCCACAAAGGCTAAAACCCTCATGATGGGAACTAGGGAGGCAAGTCCTATGACAGTCCAGCTAACTGCCTTCCAAGAGCTCTCAGGCCACAGTGTAGGAAGAGGGAACTGGTAGAGCCCGGTTGCTAAGACAAAGCTCAGGAAGCCCAGGCAGTGAGGATCCCTGAGAAAGAATACCAGAAAAGGGAACTGTTACAGAAGAGGAGAAAGATCAGGGGTTAAGAGCACAGTGCTCTTCCAGAAGACCAGCATTTACATGGTAGCTCACAACCACTGTAACTCCAGCTACAGAGGGGTTTCTGAGGGCACTCATGTACGTACACACACACTTAAAAATAATAAAAATAAATGTGAAAAACTAACAAATTGTCTTGAAAAACAAACAAAAAACTGCTGATCTCACTTGTACCCGAGGAAACTAGGGCTAAGGAAGGCATTAATTAAAAGGATTAGTGAATTCCCATGCATCAGGAGCACCACCTACTCGAATGGTGAAACTGGACAAAAGAACCCACAGCTCACAAAATACTATAGGGTGAACTCAAGAGAACAATCCAAGCCTGAGGCCTGCTTTGGACCTCAAGGGACTGGGGCAGCAGCTAAAAGGGACAGAGCTTGCTTATCCATCCAAAGCTTTGGCTTTGATCCCCAGCATCACCAAACACAAGCACACACAGATGAACAAGAAGGAGCAAAACCTCAGTGGAATGTAAAGGTTTCCATGTCACTAAACTGCATCTTCCAACACAGCTCAAGAATATTTGCAGGAGAGCCGGGCGGTGGTGGCGCACGCCTTTAATCCCAGCACTCGGGAGGCAGAGGCAGACGGATCTCTGAGTTCGAGGCCAGCCTGGTCTACAAGAGCTAGTTCCAGGACAGGCTCTAGAAACTACAGGGAAACCCTGTCTCGAAAAACCAAAAAAAAAAAAAAAAAAAAAAAAAAAAGAATATTTGCAGGAATACTGATGGATACCAGCACCTACCAATGTAGAATTGCTCCTGTCAGCATTCACCAAGGCTACTAAGCACACATGAAAAGATGAGAAGAGCAGTCAGCCAAAGCTTACCTAGAACTGGCCCAGGTGTCCAACACACACAGCAATAGACATGTGTTCTATGTGCTCAACAAGAAGAAAAGTGAGACCGTTGGCCTGGTAGCACAGGTCTGTAGCACCTGCTTTTCTAGAAGCTGAGGCAGAAGATGGCAAGTTCAAGCCCTGCCTAAGCTCAAGAGTGAGTTCAAGATTAGTCTGGGAACTCTCTGAAACAACACCTCAAAATGGAAAGTTAAAAAGGCACATGAGGCCAGGCGGTGGTGGTGCACACCTTTAATCCAGCACTCAGGAGGCAGAGACAGGTGATCTCTGTGAGTTTCAGGCCAGCCTGGTCTACAAAGAGAGTTCCAGGACAGGCTCCAAAACTACAGAGAAGCCCTGTTTCAGGGAATGGGGGGAGGGGAGAGATAGAAAAGAAAAAAAAGAAAGAAAGAAAAGAAGACACATGAAAGACCCTAGACTCAGTCTTTAGCACCAAAACCCTAATTTAAGTAGTAAACTGAGGTTAGGATTGTAGCTCCACAGTGCAGTTCTTGCCTAACAAGCCCAAATTCCCGGGTTTGACACCAGTACCACAGAAAGAAGTGGAGAAAAGAGAAATAAATATAGAAAAATAAAATTATATTTCTAGAGATGAAAACCTCAGTGTGAGATGAAAAATGTATCAGATGTAACAGATTTAATGCTACAAAAGATTAACCGTAGAAGGTGTGCCAGTACAACCTATCTAAAATGCAACATACAAACCCCCAAAATCCTAAAGATTAGCTAGAGGCCAACTTCATGTTATCTACTACATGGCTATTCAGAGCTTCTAAAATGGGGTGCAGAAGGGCAAGACAGGAAGCACTTCTAAAGAAATAAAACTTATGTTGAACTTAATGAAAACTATTAGCCCCACAGAGCCAAGAAAATCTTCAACAAACACCTTAAAGGCCTCAAATAATTTTATTTATTTATTTATTTATTTATTTATTTATTTATTTATTATGTATGCATGCAATATTCTGTCTGTGTGTATGTCTGCAGGCCAGAAGAGGGCACCAGACCTCATTACAGATGGTTGTGAGCCACCATGTGGTTGCTGGGAATTGAACTCAGGACCTTTGGAAGAGCAAGCAATGCTCTTAACCGCTGAGCCATCTCTCCAGCCCCCTCAAATAATTTTTCACCTTTAAAAAAAAAAACAAAACAAAACCCCCTAAAACACAAACGCAAAATATATCCTAAAGAAGTAAAACCAATAATAAAAATTCAAGCAGAAATAAGCCTAGCGCATGAGAGGTTGAGGCAGGGGTCTTCAAGGATAGCTTGGAAAACAAAACTCATCAAGAGAAAAACTTATAAATACCAAGAATGAGAGAGGCCTTGTCACCACAAATACTGTAAATACTCAAAAGACAGTAAGAAAATTTGAGAAATAATTTTGTTAATAAATTTGACAACTTAAATGAAATAGCTAAATTCTTTTAAAGGTGTAGTCACCAAAGCTCATCCAAACGTGGGGGGGGGGTGTACACCTAAATAGCCATATACCCTAGAAATTTACATTGTATTTTAAGAGGTCTGCAAAAGAAAACCTCAGACCCAGATAACTGCAATGGTACCAATTCTGTATAAACTATTCCAAAATGTCAACATGGACTGAGACTAATCTGACTCCAGAGGCAAAAGCAAAATCATTACAGAAAAATAGAACAGTAGTAACCCTCCTGACCAAAGATACTAAACTCCTAAAAAAATTTTAGTCAAACAATTCCAACAATACACACAAAGGATAATATATGATGACCAAGCAAGAATTGTGAGACTGTTAATTCATATTAACAGCCCTCACCAAAAAAAAAAAAAAAAAAAAAACTCAAACTACACAAAACTTAAAAAGTCTCATCAAGCCAAACACAAAAAAGAGCTTCATCAATCTGAAAAGGGCTAACGATCCCACAGGTAACTAAAAGGAAAAGAACAGGAGCAAGAAGTCAGAATGAAGAAGGAATAATATTAAAGGGGGAGGATCCTAATGCCATGAAGAATTCTACTCACATTTTTGTTTGTATCAAGTTAAGTAGGAGAGAACTGATATTTTTAAGCTGTGTTTCCCACCAAGCACAAGTGTTTTTCACTGCACGTCTACTATGTTCTTCAAGAATGCTTTTCCGGGAGTCTATATAGTCCTTAAAAGTTTGTTCTTCAAACATTTTGCCACTGCTGTTGCTCTTTGTAGTGTATGGACTATTTCAAAAGCTGTAGTTTTTAAGCTGCAGTTTTCAAAAAGCCACAGCATACAAAAATGCACATCAACCAGTGGAGAATGTAGACAGAAGTTTCTGTCCTGCTTGGTCCCCCCAACCATTCAGTCCCAAGGAAACACACAGAGGTTTGTATTAATTATAAACTGTTTCGACTATTGCTCAGGCCTATTACTAATTAGCACTTACAATTTAAATTGGCCCATGATTCTTATCTATGTTTAGCCTCATGGCTTGGTACCTTTTCTCAGTAAGGCATTCTCATCTTGCTTCCTGTGTCTGGCTTGCAAGGGCATCTCTGCCTTTCCTCTTCCTAAAATTCTCCTAGTCTTTGCCCTGCTTATACTTTTTGCCTAGCTACTGGTCAATCAGCGTTTTATTAACTAAATGCGAGTGACAAATCTTTACAGTGTACAAGAGCATTATCCCACAGCAAACACTGTAAAAGTGTGAGATGTGGCTGTCTGTCGGACAGTCCCCTGGCAGAGCAGAACTGACAAATGTTCTAGCTGTCTGGGACACAGACTGAAGCACATACACTTGGTGACTGTCTCAAAACAAAACACCCAAACCAAAAAGAAAAAAAAATCATGAGTTTTCTAAAGGAAACAGTCTTAGGTGGAACTGAGTGGGAGACTGCTATCATCCTTCAGACAGCCAAAACTATTATCAAAATACCCAAGCAATTTTACAGATAACATATAGCTTCTACTCCTTATAATGCTTCCCCTTCCTACCATTAAGAATATCTAACTCTGCTGAGTAGTGCACACGCCTTTAATCCCAGCAGAGGCAGGTGGATCTCTGTGAGTTCGAGGCCAGCCTGGTCTACAAGAGCTAGTTCCAGGACAGGCTACAAAGTGACAGCGAAACCCTGACTTGAAAAACCAAAAAAACAAAATAAAGCAAAGCAAAACAAAACAAAAAAACAAAAAAAATATAACTCCAATCAAATACTTCAATCATACCTAACAGTGAAACATCTAAGGTACCTCTACCTTAGTAACCAGGATCAGGATAAGACAAGATGCCTTTTTTTATTGTGTATATCTAATATTGTTCTCAAACTCTAGCCAATACAGTAATTCAGACAAAAATACAGAACAATGTTAAGTTGAAAAACTACAATGCTATTTAATCACGTTGTTCCTATAAAAATTGTCAGTTTCATACAGCACAACTTAATATATGTATGCATGTATATGTTTTATGATCTACCTCCCAAAACAGAAGCATAAAGATGAAATATTAATGAACACACAATTGTTACACATAGGGCTTTTGAGAAAAAACAACAAAGCTAGAAAAACAAGAGTTACAGATTTGACAGATAAATTAAAAATAATAGAAAAATAAAAATTCCAATACAAAGAGAAGCTTGAAAAAACACTGTCCTTAATTAAGCGTTCATTTAAATTAAAAAGAGAAAGTCAATCATCATTGGAGAAAATAACAAAAGACACAATCAAACAGAAACAGAAATATTTGCCAGGCAGTGGTGGCGTATACCTTTAATCTCAGCACTCGGGAGACAGAGGTAGACAGATCTCTGTGAGTTCAAGGCCAGCCTGGTCAACAGAGTGAGTTCCAGGACAGCAGAACAGTCAGGGCTATACAGAGAAACCCAATCTCAAAAACCAAAAAAAGAAATAGCCAGCAAATGTATCAAGGGTCCAGCCTTACTATAGTAACTGTTTCACAATGAGACAATGGGGGGGGGGGGGCAATAGCAAAAATGTGGAAGTGGCTGCCCTCACACAGTATGATGAAACAATCGTTTTCTTCATAGGCAATCTGGCAATATCTACTTTTGAAGTAGGAAGCAGAGGGGCTGGAGAGATGGATAAGAGATTAAGAGTACTGGTTGCTCTTCCAGAGGACCTGGATTGATTTCCAGAACCCATGGCTCACAATCATCTGTAACTTAAGTTCCTAGTGTTCCGATGCTCTTGTCTAGCTGCTGTGGACACCTGGCACACAAGTGGTACATAGACACACACTCAGGTAAAACACTTATATGCATAAAAATAAATCTTTTAAAAAAATAAAAAGCCAGCTAGCAGAGGAACATGTCTTTAATCCCAGCATTCAGAAGGCAGAGACAGGAGGATCTCTATGAGTTTGAGGCCAGCTTCATCTACCAGGTTCCAAAACAGCCAGGGTAGTTATACAGAGAAACCCTGTCTCAAATAAACCTAACACTACCACCCACCCCCGATAAAAAGAAAAGAAAAAGAAAGAGAGGGAGGGAGGGAGAGGTGGGAAGGGGAGGGGAGAAGAGGAGAGGGGAGGAGAAAGGGAGGGACAGACAGTAGGGTTGGAAATGCTTATGAAAAGGAAACTATTTTTTACCACTTATTAAACTTTATTTGATGATTTGTTTTTACTCTTACAATCAATATGAATTTTTGTTTAGTTAAAAAAATACCCTCAAAGTCGATCTGTAAGTCGTATACATGGAAAGCACTCATACAGTCAGTGAAGGCTGCTTGTTACTCAATACTCCTGCTTGGTAACTGCTCATGTTTACTGAGTCCTTTCTTCCTGTCAATCAGGGTGCTGTCTACATTGCAGGCCTCCTCACATTTAATCCTCGCATGGATGACAGCTTCCCTCTTTGTTCCGTGTCTGTCTAGCCTTGGCCTAAGTGCTGCAGCCTTCAAAGATAAACAACACAGCCCTAAAATAGTGAAAATCAGGTGTGTAAAAAAGTTATCATTTCAGAAGTACTTTCTCTTCATTCTGGTTCACCTTTAAGTCACTGTTTTACGATTTCTCTTAGAGCTAGTTTAGATTCAGATGTGCCCAGGTCTCACAGGCAGCTACTCCAAAGGGGCGCTCCTGAGGGGTGGAGAAAACTGAGAGCAGGGACCTATGTTCTTGTTATATCCTGCACGTGTGTTGAACAACTTTGCCACAGCCTCCCACCAGGCTTTGCCACAAACATAAAAGCAATGGGTCTAAGTGGCCATGGACCAAAACCTCCAACATATGAGCCAAAATCAACCTTTCCTCTCTATGATCTGGTCATTTCGAGTATTTGTTTGAGTAACACAAATTTACATCTACCAAGGAAGAACACAACATATGCACACACAGAGGGCAAAAGTCTTGCTATGCCAGCTCAGGCAGGCTTCCAATTCGTGAACCTCCTACCCTCAGCCTCCTTAGTGCTTGGATATAAACATGCCCCACCGTGTCTGGCTGTGCTGAACCCTTTTAAACCACTAGGACTAGCAGTGATAACACGACCTAACCTTGAGAAGCCCATGATACTCTGCAACTAAAAATACACCCAGATGCAGTCAGGAAGGAAGTGACAATATTCAGAAATGTTCCATTTATAAGATTCTCTTAGAATTCCATTAAAACTGGATTGAATTCCCAAACTGTATCTTCCTTCTTATATCTCCTCTGGCATGACTTCCTCAATAACCTACTCATAGGCCCAGGCAACAGCCCAGGCAAAGCCCCTGAGTAGCACCAAAGTACAAAGTAACTCCCTCCGTCTAGAAAGCACAGCTGCCTGCTGGGAGTGCTAACCACAATTCCACTCAAAGTAACTCTACATCAAGGACATAACCACTACTACCCTGGCCTGCTGACCACTACCCCACTCCCCACTTACTAACCAGAAAGTAGCACTTCAGAGGAACACAGATCTCTAATTCATAGCAGCGTCTTAAAAGTGGTCCAGTCTTACCTGAGTACTGCTTGAAAGTCCCCCACTGCACCAAATCACTTTTGGAATGACTCACTGCATCTCTTAAGCTCTCTACAAACGCAGGTAACATTTGCAAGACTCCTGTGCCATAACTACTGCCACCTAAAAACTTCTGCTCCCTATTTATCATTTCTCAAAAAGGAAAACTCAGGTCAGACTCTTACCATATCTTCCATACAAACTGCTCACACTGACGAATCAGTAGTTACCTTACACAACTTCCCAAACTTTACTGCAGAGATAGTTTTTAGCTAGTGCATTCTTTGACACAGACATAGTAATATAACCATATAGAAAATTAGTTTTTAAGAGCAGACCTGCCAAGGCTGTAGAGACAACTCAGTTAAAAAGCATACTGCTCTGTAAAGGACCAGGTTTAGGTCCCAGTTCCCACCTCAGGTGGGTCACAACTGTAATTCCAGCTCCAGGGGATATGATACCCTCGGGTCTCAGCAATCTGTATGCACATGGTGCACAAAAACTCTGCAGGCACTCCTGCCTCTCTGGTCCCCCATCCCTAGTCCACCTTACTCTCTTCTTTTTCTCGGTCTCTTTCCATTTTTTGTTTTGTTTTGTTTTTTGAGTTAGATAATGTCTTATTATGTAGCCATGGTTGGCCCAGAACTCACTATGTAGACGAGGCTGGGCTTGACTTGTGGTAATCTTTATCCCTACATGGTGTACACCACCATGTCCAACTCAAAAACTTTGCTCATCAAAGAAAATAATAAAAGACTGACTAGGAAACATGTGCGATGAGAGACCATATTTGTAAGTCAGAAATAAGTTAATACTTACAATATGTAGAAACTGTAACTCAACAACAAAAGAACCTGGTCAAAGTTCAGGCAAATGACTTAACTAGACATTTCTCAGAGAATACGTATAAATGGCCAACAGGTACATTAAAAGATGCTCAACATCTCTAATCTTCAGAGAAATAAAAACCAAAACCACAATGGCCTATTATCTCACACTCTCTAAGATGGCTACTATCCAAAAGTGAATGAATAAGTGAATGAATGAATGAATGTGTTAGCAAGGCTGTGTTGAAATTAGAGCCTCTGTATGCTACTGGTGTGGTTGTAAAATAGTGTGGCTACTAAAAAAAATGTCTTCTGCTGGAAAAAAATTAAAAATAAAACTACTACACAATGCAGTTTTGGGTACTCAAAGAATTGAAAGAAAATTCTTGAAGAGGTATTTACACACCTATACTCATGGTATCATTCATAAAACCCAAGAGCAGAAGCAGCCCAAGTGTCTATGGATGAGTGGATAGATGAAAATGAGGCCATGTATCTATAAAAGAATGTTATTCTACTTACAAGTTAAGAAATCATGGGTTAGTAAGACAGCTTAGTGTCTGGAAAGTGCAAACATAAGGACCTGATATGACTGTTAACACGCAAGCAAACACACAGGCAGGGCAGAACATGCTTCAGTCCCAGTTCCAAAGAGGTAGAGACAGGCCTCATCTAATAAACAAGTTTCAGGACCCAATGAGAAATCCTGTCTCAAAAAACAAGGTGGGGAGCCAGGCATAGTGGTGCACACTTTTGATTCCCGCACTCAGGAGGCAGAAGCAGGTAGATCTCTGTGAGTTTGAGGCCACCCTGGTGTACATACTGAGTTCAGGACAGCCAGAGCTACATAGTGAGACCCATAATGAAGTAGTCACCTAACTTCTACATCCACACATACATATGCGCCCCCCCCAACATATCTGTATATAGATATACACAGTCTAAGAAACAGGCTGGTGAGGGAAATGATGAGTGTAGGAAAGGTAAAATAGTGTGTATTTTCTCTTATATATGGAATCTGAATTGAAATATGTATATGTGACACAAAAGTAAAAGGGGGAAACAAACTTAGTGTGGAGAGGAGGAACAGAGAGGGTTGTAGAGGAGTAAATATTAACAAAGTACCATGACATCTGTGTGTGAAAATGTCATACTGAAACCCATTATTCTATACACTAAAAACTCATTAACTAAAGTAAGAAACCAGCTGAGCATGGCCTAATACAAATATACTCCCTGTACTCCGGAGGGCAAGAAGATTGTTGAGTTCAAATACAGTGTGGGCTATAAAGATTCTGTTTACTAAAAGTAAAAAACAGCCACATGTGATGGCCCACATCTAGAATCATAGCTACTCTATTTGGGATGCTGAGATGGCAAGGTGCCAAGTTCAAGGCTTCCTTAAACTACCTAGCAAACTCAACATAGGCAACTGAGGGAAACCCTGCCATAGACAAAATAAAAGTTAAAAAGAACCAGGGATATAGCTCAGTGACATGGTGTGGAACAATTGTCTGTATTCTGTCAATTATATTTTAAATAAACGCTGATTGATCAGTAGTCAGGCAGGCAGTATAGGCGGGACAACCAGACAGGAAGTAGAGACGGGTCAAGGAGAACAGAAGAATTCTGGGAAGAGGAAAGTTCTCTCTACAGTCTTGGCCCAGCCACAGAAGCAAGATGTGACTGCCTCGCTGAATAAGGTAACGAGCCACATGGCTATCATAGACAAGGATAATAATATAAGTTATAAGAGTTAATAAGAAACCTGAGCTAATGGGCCAATCAGTTTATAGTTAATGTAGACCTCTGTGTGATTTCTTTGGGACTTAACAACTGCGGGACCGAGCAGGACAGAAACCTCAGACAACAGTGACAGAGCACTTAACCATCATATACATGGCCCTGGTTTCAATCTCTAGTATTTAAAGAAATGAGAAACTGTGATAGTGCCTGGCTATGGACCCAGCATTGTAGTCTTGGAAAGGAGGCACTTGAGTTTGAGGCCAGCTGGCCCACACAGGGAGAAAATGGAAATTCCAACACATGGTGCAACATAAGCTTTACAGACTTATGTCAAGTAAAATAAAACAGGTCAAAAACGACAATGCTGGGGGAGTCCACACACACACACACACACACACACACACACACACACACAGCCTCTATCATCAAATTCAGACACCGTGGCTGGGGAGGGGCAGTAGTGAAGAGAAATGGGAATTGTTTATAGGCACAGGGGTTCCAATTTTGCATAATGAAAGCATTCTGGAGACCCACTGCACAGCATGTGAACATACTTAACATGACTGAATTGAACACCTCTACAGTGATTAATATGGTAAATCTTGTGAGTTTTAACACAGTTTTAAAAAGATAATGCAGGTTTTACACTCTTATCATGACAGACATATCAAGTGTCCTCTTCGACCTTAGACATTTTTCAGAGCTTTGCCTTATGTGTTGTATGCAGCAGAATGAAGCAAATCAAAGTTTCTCAAATGCCTTTGGAAGAAAAACCAAAACACTAGAGGTATGCTTCTTCTGAAACCCTTGGATTCAGAATGAAGTCTCAAAGAGACTCCCTTCTCTATCAAAAGCAAAATCTTCCCGGGCATGGTGGCACCTGTTTTCAATCCTAGCACTTAGGAGGCTGAAGCAAGAGAATAAGGAGTTGGAGGCTACCCTGGGCAACATAGTTAAGACTCTGTCTCAAACTAAAACAATGAACAACAAGCAAATTCTACTCAGCCTTTGGATTCTCTTCAGTACCAACTTCTGGGAATACTGCCCAGGTCTAGAACAACCTGTCACACCAATCAAGAGCTATGGAGTACTTACAGAATGCAATATTGCTTAACCCAAGCAACAATACTAGGCTCCTAACATCATATACAACAGGCAGTAGCTACCAAAAGCAAACATTCAATGCCCTAACTATCCACTAATAAGAAAGTTTCCTTATAAGAATTTCGATGATCCAGAATTGTCTATGAGCATTTTAATATTTACCAAGTTGACAGAATATGACTTTTGGGGAGGGAGGAGGTGGGGCTGAAACAGGGTTTCTATGCATATCCCTGGCTGTCCTGGAACTCGCTCTGTAGACCAGGCTGGCCGTGAACTCACATACATTTGCCTGCCTCTGCCTCCCTAGTGCTGGTGTTAAAAGGTGTGAGCCACCACCGTCCAGTTTACAATATGACTATTTAGGGCTAGAGAGAAGGCTCAGAGATTAAAAACTCAGAGATTTTTCCAGAGGTCCTGAGTTCAATTCCCAGCAACCATAAGGCGGCTTCCAACCATCTATAATGAGATCTGGTGCCCTCTTTTGGTATGCAGGCAGAATTCTATATACACAGTAAATAAATAAATCTTTAAAAAAATATGTATGACTATTTTAAACCAAGGAATTAGCTGGGTGTGGTAGTATACATCTTTAATCCAAGCAGTAATCTCCTCTAGTTCAAGACCAGTCTGCTCCACAGAGTTCCAGGATAGTCAGGGGGAGATCCGGGCTTAGAAAATAAAATAAAATAACCAAGCAACTGGTCCTGCACTGTCTCTAGTCAACACCTTCATGCACAAATGCTCACTGTAAACTATGAGGTTAGGCTCAGGGAACCAACGGCTTACATGGAATCTTGGCCTCACCATTTATCAGCTGTTACCCTGAGTACTAAGCCAGTCTCACCATTTTGAGGATCTAAAAATCTTAAAAGTCCTCAAGTTATGGTAGTAATGGTTCATTATTTGTTTTTAAGATTTATTTACTTTTAATTATGTGTTTGCTGTGCATCTGGGTGGAATAGTGTGCATGTGAGAGCAGGTTCTTTCAAGAGCCCAGAAGAGGGCATCAGATCTCCCAGAATAGGGAGTTAGAGAAAGTTGTCAGCCTCCCAAGTGGGTGTTGGAAACCTAATGTGAGTCTGAACGAGCAGTACACATTCTTAATACTGAACTGTCTCTCCAGCCCCAGAAGTGTGACGGTTTAGGTAAGGATACACAAATCATTTTAGTTATAAACTGAAGCAGTATGTGGGAAGAGAAAGATGGTGTCACCCAATATCCTACTGTAACAGATTTCCTAAGGACAACTACACCTAAATTGAGGTTTTTACCTACTCTTGACTTTAAACTCCAGGTCACCCAGGTCACAGGTTAAAAAAAGTAGAAGGTGAGATCATTTCACGCAAATCTTCATTCAAAACTATGTTCGTATTGCAGATGCCTCACACAAAATCCAGTCTGGGTGAAGGAGGGCAGCCACAGAGTCACTTCAATAATTGACATAATGGCATGAAATAAAAGGAGCAATGAACAGACAACACATGGTCAAAGGGAGCAGGACTGCACAGAAATGGCAACTTGGGAGTGCTCTGAGCAGGACAAAGTTGGAGGAAGAGCTGGCCAAAGGAGGGGGGTCACAGGCATTGGCACCACCTGGTAAAAGATCAAAAATAAGTCCAATGTGCCCGGGAAATAACATGACACTAATAACAACTGGGAAACTGGAGGTGGCATAAGCTAATCCTGCCCAGGGCTTTAGTGTATGCTGCTGGCCAGACACACAGATGAAAACAGACATCCAATTGGCACATGCAGAGGAGTGACAGCTGGCTAGGACACAATGACAACCAAGAAGTACAAAGTTCATTCGTCATATACAGCCCAAGCTGCTCTCAACAGACAAAAAGGAGAATTCAGGCGCCTTGGTTTGGCAAACCAAAAAGAAATCAAGCCACAAGAAGAGAGCGTTTCTAAGATATTGAGCACCCAATAAAGACTTTTATTACTGTGCCCCCGAGAGGAGCATGTTTTATCAAGACTCTAGATAACAAATTAGATGATTTTCCATCTGCTTCCAAAGCTCATCTCCTCTGCAGTGCCTATCAAGACTTGCTGTAAGAATTTAGAGAGGGGGAAAATACTGGAAAGAGGAAGAGACTGGTTACCAGCAAAACAAAGGGGTACTTCTTCCCACTATAGAACCCCAATGTTTCTGACTACCGAGGAGCTTTTAGAAAAAGCAAAACAAGCTCATTAGTGAAGTGTTCATTCTGTACTAAGCTATTTAACAGACTCTAAATCAAAATGTAGCCATTCTACCCAAAGGATAAAATATCTCACTCTCAAAAAACATTTGAAATATAACTTTACATTAGAAAATACATATCTCTCCTAATGAATTCTATGACCCTAAGACAAATCACTAACAGGCTTTTTTTAAATCTCCTGTCTTCCGGCCTTTAGTCCTACGCACTTGGTTTTTATGCTTTGTACAGAAAATACAGGAAAGTACAGGTAACGTTTTTCTGTACTTATGACACAAATATAGCTTAAAATAAATTTATGTATGAAACCAAAAAATTAAAAGTCTTAATTAACACTATAAACTTGATCTTGCCTTTAACTGACAGTTACTGAAAACACAGGCAGCCTTCAGACTGAAATGAAATAGCCCAAGTTGAATTTACTAGATATATAATGGTTCCCGCTAATTTAGAGTAAAAGGCACCACACCTTCCAAAACCCACTTCACAATGAAATGAATACATAAAATGTTCTTAAAAAATATTATTGGCAGGAGTGGGGTGGAGAGGTGGCTCAGCAGTTAAGAGCACTTCCTGATCTTGCGGAAGAGCCAAGTTCAGGTCTAAACACCCAAAGCACTCAGCTCACAACAATCTGTAACTCCAGCTCCAAGGGATCTGACCCCTTTTTCTGGCATGTACCTGCCATTCATGCGTAAACATACTTACATGCAGGCAAAACACTCATACACATAAATCTTTTTAAAAAGGCTTCTTCACTTGCCACGTAAATCTATAACTCAAGATTCCATCAAAAGTCTAAGTATACCATACATATATGTATCTTCACTCTTCATATTTCAGTAATTTATTTTATTACAGAGTCAGACAGAAACAGACAAAAAGACTTTGTTTTCAGTATCTAAATCTTAGTCTCAAGAAAAATCTTGACCCTAATCAAAATAAGCTGGTTATCTGTGGTAATTATAGTAACTATATCTGGCAACTGTCTCAAAGTTTTTACAAACATTCAAGCGCAATGAAAATGCTGTCAAAGGTCCCTTTCCTCTGGACCAGCAAGAACACACTTCACAGATCAGTTAAGATAGGTGTGAAGATATGAGTCCTAAGACATAAGGATGTTAAGACAAGGAATGGCTCATGTCCTGTCAAGAAAATGATCATCTAGTTCAGACATGATGAACTGCATTAGGCAATCCAGCTTTGCCTGCAGCTTTTTAGGAGACAGTGACTTTTACTTTGTCTTGGTTTTCTAGTGAAATTCTACTGCAATGCAGGAAAAAAACATACAAACATACAAAATACCCAAAGCATCACCACTAAAATTACTGGCATATCCCTTCTTGGAAAATTCAAACTATACTACTCGACACAGACGATACTTGGAGTATAAATACATAAACAGAAAGCTATCTTTACAATTTGCCCAAACTTGCTGGGGGGAAAAAGAGACAACTCAACAACGCTATTGTGGGGCCACAACAGAGGCCAAAGACACTGTGTCACAATCCTGGGGGAAAATCAATTCCATTCCCCCTACTTATATAATAATAGAAAAAAAAAAAGAAAAAAAAAGCCTGGAACTTGATCTAGAAGTATGTTTAGAGAGTAGAACATTTATTGGAAGAACTTTTGGGAACATTTGATTAAAACCAGACCCATTTATGAGAGACCAAGGCCTATAATCTATATTAATAAATAAAAATTAATAATCTTTTTGTTTTATTTATGTATTTGTTTTTCGAGACAGGGTTTCTCTGTGTAGCCCTGGCTGTCCTAGAACTCTCTTTGTAGACCAGGTTGGACTTACACTCAAGGATCCCTCCCTCTGCCTCCCCAGTGCTGGGATTACAGGTGTGTGTCACCACTCGAATTACTCTTAATATCTTAAATAACTATTTTCTCCAGACAAATTATTCCCCTAGATACAGCACAGCCACAAAGGCTGTCTGATTCAGGGAGGTCCAGTGGTTTGATCACTTTTCATACTTAACACCTTGGCAGCTATTCTTCAGGCTTTGCACGTATTTATATGAATGTGAGAGAAGTGCATGGATACTTGTAAACTGCACATGGAGAATGAGCAAATATATTTTAAGCTGATGTCCTCATAAAGTAGTCATTCACTTAACTGTACCCCCAAAATTAGCATATAAAATGGCAACTGGAAAAATAGGCAGCTTTAGAAGGATAACACAAATTTAGACACAATTACTGCTTCAGCTCCCTGTACCAGTTCACAAAAACAGTCTTTTACTCAAAGGTTAGATGCCTACTGTGTGCCTGCACTATACAGGGCAATCAACAGAAAAGCAGAACAAGAACCTCCCAGGTCTCCGTGAAACACAAGAAGACATGCCCATTACTATAAAGGGTTTGCTCAACACACATGTCCAAATGTTGGCTACCATGGTCACCCATAACAACACTAACAGGAGATCATAAATAATGTGAATTATGACAATCTCAGGCCTGACGATCTTAAAACAGCATTTTTACACTTAAAATAATATTGCCTCTGCCAAATCCTTGCTATTCTGATTAATGTTCGTATATTAACCAGACTGAGGCTGTTTTGAGTTAAATGAGGGAATGCCACTGTTTTTAAAGAAAATGAAGAGTAAACGGACACATTGTTGCACTGTAAAGCTAATCTGGTTTACTTCTGCAGCTGCCAATCAATAACAGTAAAAACCAAGCGACTTCATAGTCGTACAGGAAGAAAACTTCAAAGTTATAAGGCAAGAAATTATTTTCTGGGTAGAGAATCTCTGGTGTGTAATGAAAGGTACCCTATCTAGTTTCCTTACTTGTGTGTGTGTGTGTGGGGGGGGGGTTGAGGGAGTTTGAGGCGGTATTCACTGTTGAGTGAATTAATTCATGAAGGCTTTGTGAGTGCTCACATACCCCCGGGCTCATCAGAAACAGGTAGTCCAAACAAAAATCACAGTTTTGGTCTTCAAGATTACAAAGTAATTTTCTGACCCTGTCAAAGTATCAGTTTTACAGGCTTACAATATTAGGGAAGTTTTATAAACAGGTGTGAGCCTTTAACTGTGAATTACAGGTGAAAGGTTTGCAAGCTGGGAACTTGCCATTTGTTTCTATGGGCTCACACATCAAAGAAAAAGACACGGAATTACGCGAGGGTCTTAAACAAGAAATGTAAACCGCTTCCAGTAGCTTACTAGAGGCAAATGCTAGAGCTAATAATGAAGCAAACAATCCTCAATATCGCAAAGGGATAGCGAAGAAGGAAACTAAAAGAACAGAGCCTCTTCAAAGGAAATGTCCCAGCAAATTTAAATTTTAGAAGCTGTGCATTGAAGCCTTTCCATCAGTCTCGCTATTTTCTTTTAACCACAGTATTTTAAAGTGAGCTCCGTCTTGCATGCCCAAGTTAAAACCCAACAAAGGGGAAACAAGGAAAGTGTCCCGCAATTTCTGAATTGCTGAAGTCACCAAGAAGCCTAAAAAGCGGGGTGCCTTCTCACATAGCGGGCCAAGTGGCAAGAGCATACGAGAACTCAGGAAGTTTTGAAATGGCACTGACAGCAGACAAGGGGAAGACAAGGGGACCGGGAGGGAAAGGAATCACAGAGCAGCAGAACCACCGCGCGCGGCCGACGCGGCGAGTTGGCTGCCGAACAGCGAGTCGCCAGCTCGGGACGGGGCTCGACCCAGCAACTTCGCGCCGGCGCCCGCCGCGAGCCTCCCTCTCCCGCCCGCAGCCCGCCGTCGGCCACCCACCTTCCTTCTCGGCCCGCGCCGCAGCCACCACGAGGGTCATCACCAGGTGCAGCGCTCCCAGGAGGCCGGTGGCCGCGCTCCGAGGACCCCCGCCGCGGCCGGCCGCGGGCTCCAGCCCGGCCCCGGAGGACGCGGAGGCGGTGGCGGCTGCTCCTCCTCCCGCCCGCTTCCCCATCCTGGCCGGCCGGGGGCCGCCGAGCTCGAGGTCCGGCGCGACCCTTCTCCGCGAGGCGACGGCAGCGGCGCGGGAGCCGTGGTCCGGGCTGTGGCCGAGATGCCGGATGAGAGAGCGGTTGTGGGCCCAGGGCTCGGGCTCCCGGCGTGGGTCCGGGTCGGTGCGTGCGTGGGAGCGAGAGTGTCAGTCACAGCCTCGGCATCGGCATCGCCTACGAAGAGCCGGAACGGAGAGGCCGCGAGTCAGGCACGGCGGGCGGCCATACTGGAAACGGGCAAGGGCCGCGGGCCCCGGTGCTGGCCTCTGAGGGGCGGGGCGCGGCGCAAGGTTCCGCCCCCTCCGTGCCAGCACCTGGGCGGCCCCGCCGGTTCGTGTGTTCGCCGCGGAGTCCGTGAGCTCTGACTCCTCGTCCTGCCCTCAGACTCCCACGGGCTTCACCGACTGGACGGGCCGGGGCGGCCAACCGCACCCTGTCACCGCTGCCCGGCCCGGGACGAGGAGGGAGACAGACCCGGGCTGGCCAAGAGTTAACATGGCGGCCCAAGCTTCAGGGAGGCAGTGACGGCAGTCACATGGGAGACGGGGTGGCCACGCTGCGCAGCCGCATTGGTGCGTGGGCGGGGCCCGGCCGCGCCTCCGACGCCGGGACTAGTCCCGGTCTGTACTGCAATGTCTGAGCCTTCCAGAGGTCTGAGTGCGCATCCGGAGTCCAAAGCTGACAATCCGTGCCAGTGACTCCTCCGGGTCGCACCTCTGCCCCTCGGTGCCTTTGACGTGGAGAGTATTCAGAGTCTGATTCAGTTCCTGGCAGTGCTTCCTTGAGAATAGGGACCCTCTGTGTTTATGTTTGTGTCTTCCTAAGCTTCATACCCAAGAGGGTGCCTCGTCGTACCTCTTGGCCACAGAAAGCTCTTCGTATGTTGTTTGTTTGTTTGTTTTTGGAAACTTAACCATGTGCGGAAAAAGCATCAGTTTGGGAGAAGCCCAAGGTCGCAGGTGACCCTTTAGAAGTCAGTCTGGGCTTTCCCGGTCTTGGAATGAATAAGATGTTTCTATGCATATACTCATTTTAAACGCCCAAATCAAACGCTGTGTGCCTTAGTCTCCTTTTAGAAGGCATCTCCTGTCTCCCAGGCTAAAGTTCTTGGTGTGTATGTCTTCTCTCTACAAGACTTCATTTAAACCCTTTGGGGAAGGGGAAGGATATTGTCACAGTTTGCTAGTCTGGTCACTTCCTCCAGATCCTAGCCCTAAAGTCTTTTTGCTTCCCTCAGCTTTTGGTTGAGTTAGTCAGTCTATTTAAAAGGCCACATTTGCCTAGTAAATGTCTTACAACAAGCTAGAAAAGAAAATAAGATTTCAAAAAAATCTTTTAAAAAGGAACTCAGGTGCTCTCCTCTTCAGTGGTCCTGTTTGTTGAGCAAGTATGTAAATGTAGATATAGAACAATATATTTTGAAGGTGACCTCACCCCAGATGGTTTTTTTGTTTGCCCCACCCCCATCCCCCAAGACAAAGTCTCATTCTTTGGCCTAGGTTGATCTAGAATTCGCTGCTTAGCCCAGGCTGAACTGGAACTCACTGCCTTCCTTAAAAGTCCAGAGAGTGTTGGGATAGAGGCGTGAGCCACCGTCCCTGAATGTGCTAATAGTTTGTTAAAAAAAAATAATAATTTTCTGAATATTAGCACTAAATTTAAGTTCCTTGCTTTCACTGGGGGGGGGGGGAAGGGGGCGGGAAGAGGGGTGTCCTAACCCAGGACCTAATTTTGTTCGTGATGTAATGAAATAGTCATAAATATCTCTAAACTGGTTTCTGATACGTACCTAAAGCAAGAGATTTGTGGAAGGTTTTTAACACCGGAAGAAATTAAGCCTAAGGATATGTAAGTTTTTTGCTGGGTTAAAATTTAGCTTCCAGGCCACTTCCTCCACTGCCAGATTTGAGGCAAGCAAGTCCCACCAACCATGAAAAGCATGGGTTCTCTAAAGCCAGCTTAACCACATCCCCATGTTAGCCTCAGGCTCAAAAGCCCCATGGGAAACAACTTGCATGTGTCTGTCTTTGGAGCTTGAACATATACAGACACGTTCAACAGAAGTCAGTTTCTCATGAGCTTACTGCCTCTGCAGTGGGCCCGCTTCCTTACACAAGTTCCTTCCAAGACCCTATACATATTTGTGTATTTTTGAGCTGTGTTCTTATTTTTAAATGGGTCTTTACAATACTTGAATAGGCTTTTACCTGACTCTAGAGACAATGTTTGGGCCCAGCCAGCCCAAACAAGGCAAGGTAGTCAGTCTCAGGCCATCCTGGCCTCAATAACACCAATTAAAGAGACAAGTCAGTGAGGAACAGAGAAAGAAGGTTTATCCAGTGTAGCCATAGTGAGAAGAGGAAAATTAAATTCAGTCTCCCCCAAGCCCATTTTAGTGTTGTAACACAGAGTTTAGCTTTAAATAGAGGGCAAAAGGTACGCATCCTTAAGCAGTGTTGATCAAAGTGTGGCCCTACATGTCCACAGTCTCTAGCAATGTGGTCTGAGAAGCTGTTGGAATTGTGAGAAATCTTTTCCTGGGAGTCAGGTTCCTCCTTAGGCTAGTGCTAGGGCTTCAGCCTTTCACTTCCCCCAGAGGGAGATTCCTGGGGAAATTCCAATTCCTTGGGGTCCATTGTTTGAATAACTTGATTGCCAAAGGGAGGGGCACCAGTGTGTCTCCTTGGATCATCTTTGCCTCTACCAAGATGGTTCTATGAGGACTCAGCCATACTCACACCCTCCCCTGTGCTTGGTGAACATTGGTGACCTCATGACGCGGTCACTAGGAGTGGACTTCAGTAGTCAGCACAGATGCCTTGCTGGACAGCTTGGTAACCTTTTGGACGTTAGCACGATCTGGACACTTGGCAGGTAGAGGCTATTAGCTGGTAAAAACCAGGGAAAACACTTTGAACCTCTGGGTCTCATCCCCAAGGTCAGCCACAGCTGGAAACTTGTTGCCAATACAAATTATCCGGCTGCAGCCCAGGTCTGTGGCTTTCTAAGCAGAGACTGAGGTCTGTCCTCAGTACTTTAATTCTCTGGGTGGTTTCTGGCGCATGCTCCAAGCTGAAAACCGTTGCTCTCGATTTACTGGCATTGGCCACTATGGGCTTTGGAGACTCCGGATTTTTGGCTGCTGTTTATTTTTTGCTCTCTCCCCAGAATCAGAGAATTACCAGTGTGCTAAGAGAGTCCAGTTCATTGGTTTACACCCTAGCCTGCCTTCATTCACTATTAGTTGTACTGATGCTGGACAGGTTACTCAATTTTTCTGGCTTCTGTTCACGATCTGTAAAATGGGTATGATAAACTGCCTGCTAAGTTTAAAACTATTTTGCATGATACGTTGTAGAAAGGACTACTAGGGTTCAGAAGAGGTAGGAGGACCGAAGAGTAGACGAACATAGCCAATGCATGTCTGGAAATGTACATACATATGAATGATAGCACTTTTGTACACACACACACACACACAGGAATTAAAATGGGAGCAGGAAGGATGATACTGTTGAGGTTCCTGGAGTCCTATGTCTCTGACTCCCCAAGTGGTATACATGGTCCCCTGCTACTCAACACTATCCACGTCTACTCCAGGTGCGGCTTCTGTCTCTGCCGTTTCCACTCACGAGTCTCACAGTCATCTTAAACTGGGGTGACCTCTAATCCCCCACACACAAACCTGCCCCACCCACAGCTGTTCTTCTCTCCAGGATTACTCCAGCTGTCAAGCTGTGCAGTGCAAAAAACCTAGGCTAGTTCTCTGTTCATTCCCAGATGCATCCAGAACCAAACTGCTCTTGGTCTCAGCGGCTGTGCTCTGACATGGGTTCCTCCGTCTCCCCGCATTTCTGCAAGAGCTTCCCGCTGGATCTCCACTTCCCCTGGAAAAGGAAAAGTTTCCACTTGTAGCTTCGGCCAGTGAGTCGTCAAGATGGAATTCGGGTGCTGTAATATCTGGTTCTGACCGACCGGAGCTGATCAAGGAAGGAGAACTTTGGGTGCTCACACTATCAGTCCTTAGTTGACCTAACTGCAGGCCTGTTACTGGCCTGTGAATTCAGCCCTACCCAGAAGGCAGCTTTTCAATCCTCAATTAGTATAACCACCAGAGACCAACTCCACCCCTACCCAGCACCTTCCCTCTTTCTAGCACTAAAGGAGACCTGGACTTTTCCCAATTCATAAACTATTTTCCCCAGCAGTGTCTTAAACTCAGGATAGAGACTTATGTATGTATACATGCAGTTTTCTTTTTCTTTCTCTTTTTTTTGGCGGGGGGGGGGGGTGGGAAGGGGGCATTTTCAAGAAAGTTTTTTTTTTTTCTCTGTGTAACAGCTCGGGCTATCCTGGAACTCACTCTGTAGACCAGGATGCCTAGGAATTAACATTCTGGAATTAAAGGCGTGAGCCACCTGGCTGGGCTGGCCTTTTTTTTTTTTTTTTTAATTCTTGATGCCCTACGGAGATTCCCCGTGTCAAGGTCAAAGCCAAAGCGGGGGGGGGGGGGGGGGGAGAGGCTGGCTCCCTACGTTCTACCGTTGTACCCCTTCTGGCTCATCTTGGTCTTGAATGGCTGTCCCTACAGCACTCCTTCAAGCTTAGGGTATCTCAGTGTCTCTGGCCGCTGCCTTGCTGGTTGCTCCAGGGCCGACTTCCCGGCTCTCCCTCCACCCGAAGCACCTCCACTTCCTCACTGATTTCCTCCACTTGGTCTCAGTTGTCTCATCCACGTACACATTGTGCAGTATGAGCAAAGCCCATGGTTGTTAAGTGGACCAGAAGACAGGCAGCCTATTTTCTCTGGTCTTTGATCCACAGTGCCATCTGAGCAGCACACAGGACACCTCCCAAAGGATAAGACCCAAAGGAAGCAGAGTAGATTCCTCCCCCAGGAAGGGTTCCATCTTGTCACTTCTTTAAACAAGAGAAAAACCCGATTCATAGAGCCTAAGCGTTGAGCCTGTTCAGCTATGTAATTACCCTAGGAATGCCCCTGCTAGGGCAAATAGGAAGAACCCTCTGAAGTGGTAGGCTGAACTCCACGTTCACGATGATCCTGCCTATCCGAGCAAGGTTATTTATTGTTGTTATTTGAGACGGAGTCTTGCTTAGAAGCCCAGGCTGGCCTCAGACTCACCGCAACCCTTTTGTTTCCACCTCCCAACGCTGGGATTGTAGGCAGCCACTGTGATAGGCTCATGTATGAAGATCTTTGTTTATATATTCCTCAATGAAGCTAAATTCCTTTCCAATTTACAAAGCCATATGAAATAAGGTCTCATCAGTGACCATAACTACGGCCACAAATAAACATGTAATTCAGAAATAATACCAGAGAAAAGTAACTAACAATGACCACAAGTTAATAAGAGTTGGAAGCCAGGTGGGGCACTGGGGAAGCAGAGACAGGAAGAGTACCATAAATTAAAGGCCATTGGAGTCTACTTAGTGAGTTCCAGGCTAGGGCTACATAGCAAAACCCTCTTTCAAAACAAACAAGTAAATAATCTTAACGGGAAAAATATCAGCAAATAATATATGCAACTTCTTTTTTCTTCTCTATCCTCTTTTTGTTTTTTTTGGTTTTTCAAGACTAGGTTTCTCTGTGTAAACAGCCGCAGCTGTAGACCAGGCTGGCCTCAAACTCACACAGATCTGCCTGCCTCTGCCTCCCAAGTGCTGAGATTAAAAGCCTACACCAACACCTACCGTCTCTGTGCTATTCTTTTTTTCTTAGTTTATTTATTATTGTTTCATGTGCATTAATGTTTTGCCTGCAGGTATGTCCATGTGAGGGAGTCAGATCATCTAATTGGAGTTAAGGACAGTTGTGAGCTGCCATGTGAGTGCTAGGAGTTGAACCCAGGTCCTCTGGAAGGGCAGCCAGTGCTCTTAACCTCTAAGCCAGCTCTCAACCCCTCTGTGCAAGTTCTTTTTTTTTTTTTTTTTTTTTTTTTTTTTTTTTTTTTTTTGGTTTTTCGAGACAGGGTTTCTCTGTGGCTTTGGAGCATGTCCTGGAACTAGCTCTTGTAGACCAGGCTGGTCTCGAACTCACAGAGATCCGCCTGCCTCTGCCTCCCGAGTGCTGGGATTAAAGGCGTGCGCCACCACCGCCCGGCTCTGTGCAAGTTCTTAAGGGAAATATTTCGTTTAAGGTAAATTGTAACTACGAATACGTTGAGGAATGGCTTCACACAGCTAATGGACACCGGCATTATCTCACAAGCTTATCAGTTTTTTTGTTTGTTTGTTTTTTGTGGTTTTGAGTAGGAACACTTCAAACTACTCCCTTTGCAGGTTTCAACATGCAACTTATTAACTCTACCTCCCATCTACTGTCGTAAAGACTTGAGGATTTGAATCCCTTTAAGAGAATACAGGTAGGGAAATACAACAGTCTCTGACACTCTATGGAAAATATGATTGCACATAAAGGAACTGCTTTGTATATAGGAGAAAAAAATACCAGTTTGGACTATATGATTTTACTTGTAAATAATCATAAATACCATGATGAAACCAAAATCCCATGGGATTCTAGTATAAGAAATACATCTTACACATTGAATTCATTCTCCAGCACTGGAAAAAAAGAAATTATCATGAACTAGCTTTCCATATTTAGTTGGGGCTGGCTTTGGAGCATCCTTTTCACTGTGGCCATGGAATGACCAATATTTAGCCTCCACTCTTTCCTACTTTTAACAGTGATTAAGACAAACAAACAAGCCAGTGGATAGATGGGATTAGCTGTAAGAACTGAGTGGACTGAGCTCCAGAGAGATACCTAGTGCAAACAGATGCTTCTTAGCATCAGTGTTACTGCAGTGATTATTGCCAAAAAGGGAAATCAGGCCCAGAAATTCCAGGATTCATCCAAGATAATGGCAGAGCAAAGACATGACTCCTGGGCCTTGTCTTTTGTTCTATCTTCAGCTCCATTTAACTGAAGGCTTTATGTGTCTGCAGGGTTTTATTTGGCAAAACAGTCTTATAATTACTAAAGGTGAAAGACTTACAGTTCTCCTGTTATACACAAATGACAGCAAAGATCAATTAAGGACTATCATAAGAGGTAAATAAAGGACTGGAGAGATAGGTAAGCAGTTAAGAGCACTAGCTGCTCTTTCAGAGGACCCGGGTTTGATTCCCAGTCCCCATATGACAGCTCACAACTGTCTGTAACTCCGGTTCCATGGGATCCAACAGCCTCACACAGACATACATGCAGGCAAAACACCAATGCACATGAACTAAATAAACCATTAAAAAACAACACCACCAAAATGAGGTAAATGAAGGGACTTCTCAGTAGGGCTTTCACTAAAGTGCATCTGGCTGTAGCTTGGATGTCTCCAAAATGACCAGCTAAAGGTATTTCATCTGAGTAATGGGTAGGCTGATTTTGCTCATTAGCCTTTGTCAACTTGGCATAAACCAGAGTTACCTGAGAAGAAGGAGCAACACTTAAAGGATTCCCTCCATTGGTTGGCCGGCAGGAAAGTCTGTAGGGCATTTTCTTGATTAATAATTGATAGGCTAGAGCTCAACCTACTATGAGAGGTGCCTCCCCTGGGCAGGTTGTGCTAGGTTATATAAAAGAAACAAGTCACCGGGAGCAAACCAATAAGCATCATTCCTCCATGGTCTCTGCTTTAGTTCTTGCCTCCAAGTTCCTGGCTTGGCTTCCCTCAAGGATGGTCTATAACCTGTAAGCCAGATAAAACCTTTTCCTCCCCAAGTTGTTTTTAGTTGGTGTTTCATCACAGCAATAGAAAACAAACTAATATAGACATTGGTACCAGGAGTGGGGTAATGCTGTGATCAATGGATCAATGTCTCTCTCTCCTAATATATGTTCATCCAGGCCCCTGACTGATGGAATAACCTAGATCACCACAGCAGAGAGAAGGGGGCTTCTGGAGTATCCTGCCATCAGCTGAGTTTCTGGCTAAAGCTGACAGTTCATTACTTCTGCTTTCACTCCAGCCCCAGAACAAGTCATGTGATCAGAGCTAGCTCAAGACACTGGTGGAATTCACTGTTCTGACACAGTTGGAAAAGAAGATGAAACTATTTGGACATAGTCCTAGTGACTATTGCAGGTGTTGATTTCTTTCCTTGGGAGGAGAGAGAGTTGTATGGAATAAGACATAAAACGATAACCTAAAGTGGGGTAGGGGGATGAAAACTGTTTCTGCTCTCCAGGAGCTCTTGAGTTATAAGGAACAGCCTTACAATTCATCACCTTGTCATGCTTTCCTGTGAGTGCTTTTTTAGAAAAGGTTTCTTTCATTCCCAGTGATGAGTGTGTTGAGGGTTCTGTCCTATGCACCAGGAGAGAGTACTGGATCCCTTTTGGAGCTAGAGTTACAAGTAGGTGTGAGCTGTCTGATATGCATGCTAGAAAACAAACGTGGGCCGTGTGCAAGAGGAGTACACGTGCCTAACCACTGAGCCGTCTCTGCAGCCTCCAGAAATGCTTTTAAAAGAGTTGTAGGGAAGTTAAGTTTTAATTTTTGAGTTTACAGTTTAATGAAAGCAATAAAAGAATATTTGAATATTGAATGATTTTTTTTAAAGATAGGTTCTTGTTATGTAGCTCAGCCTAGACTTGAACTCACAGTCTTCCTTCCTTATCTTCTGAATCGTGGCTTGTCCAACATACCTGACTGAACTTGTTCATTGGTTTTTGAGACAAGATCTAATTGTGCAGGGGTGGGTAGTCTGGACTCACTCTTTAGCCCAGCTTGGCCTCAAACTCATAATCTTACTACCTCTGTTTTTAAAGTTCTGGGATTATAAGCATACACGGCCATGGCTAGCTACTATGGGTATTTAAAAAGAGACTATACCTTTCAGAAAGACAAACTGCAATAGTTATGAATGAAATGACATAATGAGATTAATTTTTATAGAATTAATTTAATTAATTAATAAAAATTTTAATATAATGCATAGATTAGAAGTAGTGAGTAGGGGTACAGATGAGCAAAGATTGGCTGTGAGTCAATTATAAAAGCTGGGTGAGCAGTGCACAGAGGTTGATTCCTTAGGCTAGTGTCTCTATTTTTAGATATGATGGAATTTTCCATAAAAAAAGGTGTGAAACATACATACAGATACCACAATATACCCTTAGGTGCCTTAGCCCTATCCTCCTCAGGTTTACTTTCTCTACCAATGGATAACAAGGGACCTTAGGCCGTTGTTGGTACCCATGAGACCAACCTCATCAAGCCCTGGGAAATGCTCACCCAAGGAATTTCTGCACTTGCCCAGTGTTTGAAACGAGCAGCTTTTGCCCAACCTGGCAGCACCAACAAAGAGACTGGAGCCTTCCCAGGGCAAGATTGCTCATGTAACTCATATGGCCTACGTCCAGTTCTGCACCCAGCGCCTCTCCTCTGCTTATCCTGTGACCCTGGCAGGATTCCCAAGTTCCTTTGCGCTGTAACACAGTATGGAGGAAGACGTCTGCGTGGTACTGAGAAGTAGGAGTGTGACCTAGGACCTGACACAATGCCTTCGCAAGAACGCTCTTCCTGCCTCAAAGATCTTAAGTCTTCAACACAGATTTCCTCCAAGCCCGCCACCTTTAAGTCAAGCCACTGCATGTCTGTTCCTAACAGAAATGTTTGCTCAGGCAGCACCTGGACATGTCTGGCATGGAAACAGTTCTCCGGAGAGCCCCGCGATCCTGCACAGAGATACAAACACTTATTCTTGGGGACTTTTTCTTCCCTGCCTTAGTGGGTTGACTATGAACTCCGATCCCAGGCTAGTTTAATCAGAAATTTGAAGTTTCCTGTTAAGAGATACGAATATTGAGAACGAGTCTGAATGTGACCAGTGGCAGAACTTACGTCTGAAATCCCTACTGCAGATCCCCAGGGCCCCGTGTACTACCCTCCTGAGGATTGGGGTTTGGTGTCTTAGTTTTTCTTCTGTTGCTATAACAGAGTGCTTGAGACAAAGTAATTTATGAACAAAAACATATTCTCATGTTCTACAGCCTGGGAAAGCCAACAGGGCTGCCATTATCTTAGGGGAACTTTTCTGCTATATGGTAACACAGCAGTTCCACTGTGAGAGGAAGACAAACTCTTTTTTTGTTGTTGTTTTGTTTTGTTTGTTTGATTTTGGTTTTTTGTTTGTTTGTTTGTATGTTTGTTTGTTTTTTAGGAAAGCCATTGAGCTCACTGAGAGAGCCCTAACCTCATGGTCTCATCTAATTCAGTCTCACAAAGGCCCCCACCTAGGTGTTAAGTGTGTAACCCAAGATTTTTAGGAGACACTCCGAATTAAAGCACTCAGTGCAAACAAGTATATATATTGAGGTTCTTTCCTTTGCTGTCTGTGTACCTTTAATTTTTTAAAAATTTGTTTTATGTATATAGGTGTTTTGTCTGAGGCCGGAAGGGAGTTTTGGATCCTCTAGAACTGGATAGAAAGTTGCTGATGGTTTCCAGCTGCCATGTGGGTGCTAGGAATCGAACCTGGCTCCTCTGGAAGAGCATTAAGTGCTCTTAGCCACTGCACCATCTCTCTAGCCCACGCTGTGGATCTTTAAAGGTATGGTTTGTTTGATTGTTTTGGTTTTTAAACAGGGCTTCTTTGTGTAGCCCTGGCTATCCTAGAACTAGCTCTGTGGACCAGGTTGGCCTCAAGATCCACCTGCCTCTGCCTCCCAAATGCTGGGAATAAAGGCGTGCACCATTCAGCCCTTTACGGTAAGAAGCCTTTAGTTCCTAATTATGTTAGTCAGGACTCAGCCAACCATGATAAGTTTAATAGGAACAGACCACCCAAAGGAAGTTCTTAACTCCCAGCCATTATCACCTGCCAGTGTTGGAGCTAGGCACAATAAAGCTTAATGGAGGCCTGAGTCTCAGTAGTTTATCCTGAGGCAATACCTGGTTACAGGAAGAACCACAAACTGAGATTACCCTGGCGCCACCCAAGAACAGACCATCCAAAGGAAATGCCTAACCTTCTAACCACTGTAGATAGGATCACCTGCCAGCATACATTCACCGGGACACCCTAGACAAATATCAGCCAATCAGGGGTCCTGAACCTTAGAAATCTTTACTTAGAAATCTCCCCTTTACTACTATAAAATCCCAACTCTGAGCTCCGGGCTCTCCGTTTATTCCAATACATTGGACATGCGAAGAGACCGAGTTTGGAAACTTGTTTAAAATAAAGGCTCTTTGCTTTCACATACGGGACTTGGTCTCCTTGTGGGTTTTTGAGGACATCGCGGATCTGGGCATAACATTAGTCACTGTTCTGTGGTTGTAAAAAGACACTGTGACCAAAGGAAAGCAAGTATTTAATTGGGACTAAACCAGTCTCAGAGATTTCGTCCACTATTGTCAGGACAGAGAGCTTGATGGCACACAGATGAGGACTGGAACAGTAGCTTCATTCTCATGGGTAGCTAGAGAGAGGGAGACTCTGGGCTTGGCCTTGTCTTTGAAACTTCAAAGCCCACCCCTGTGGACGTAATTCCTCCAACAAGGCTACGCCTCCTAATCCTTTTAATTCTTTCAAATGGTGCCACTCCCTGGTGACTAAGCATTCAATTATATGAGCCTATGGGGGCCATTCTTATTGAAATCACCACACTAATTCACTCTGTCTGCTTGCTCTTCCAGCCTTAGCCTCTGGAGTGCTGGGTTTACAGACGTGTGCCTTCATGCCTGGCCCCTAGGTGGAAACTGAACCTGATAATCATTTTTACAGAATAGAATATGCCAAAAAGGATATTTTACTTCATTATTAGATTTCAAAATCTCTGTGTTCCTCTTTCCTCCATCCCTCAATCTTCCTTCTCTGTCTGGAGAAGAAACACATGTCAGAAATATTGTTATGGATATGTTGGACCCTAGCGTCCAATCACCGAGGAGGAGGAGTCGCCCCAAGAGACCATCTCTCATATCACAGCTGACGTAAAAGCATGAGGATTTTATTAATTCTATCATGACAGGGTCTTCCAGCAGTTGGGAGGCTAGAAGACCCTGAATGTCTGCTACAGGCTATTTTTAAAGGGAAAAACCACAGAAGGAAGGGGTGTCTGGGGGTTATTCTTTAACTATTATGATTGGCTTATTCAAAAAGGCTATTACCAATAATTGGCTGGAGAATGGTTGCCGGATCAGATGAGGTAAAGGGAAACTTCTGAGGGTTACTTTGCCCCTTCCCAGAGACTAAGTCAAAACATCAGTAACTGAGTCAACACCTAAGGGTTATCTTGCCCCTATTCAGGGAGATGGAAAGTTCCCAACATCTCAGTACATGCATACATAGCTGTTATGTCCTTGGTTCCCAGGGGAGGAGGGGAAGTACTGAGAGTTGTCAGAAATGGCTTCAGAATTGTCTTAAAGTTTTACAGATAGGCCTGCTAGTCCAGATGCATTTCAGCCCAGGATCAGGGAGGCCATGAAAGGCTGCCAGCCAGCAGCCAGGGTGCATTTAGGAGCTGGATGGGAACCTCCCTCAAAATTCCATGAGGATGTCAGACTAGGATTATAGTTTGCACAGATTGTCAAAAGCAAATCAATATGAAAAACAATTCAAGACTATATTATTCAGAGCCTATTGCATCGTATTTCGTACAAAACAACAAAAATTGAAAAAGGGGGAAGTCACTTTTCCTGCACATATGAACAAAGGTCTCAGAACACCAACTGCAACCCTGGCATTCACAGTTCAGTCCTGATAAAACATTAAAAGGGGAAGAGTCGCTGGGCGGTGGTGGCGCACGCCTTTAATCCCAGCACTCGGGAGGCAGAGGCAGGCTGATCTCTGTGAGTTCGAGGCCAGCCTGGTCTACAAGAGCTAGTTCCAGGACAGGCTCTAAAACTACAGCAAAACCCTATCTTGAAAAACAAAAAAAAACCAAACCAAACCAAAACAAAACAACAACAACAACAAAAGTGTGTGTGGGGGGGGAGTCATTGTCAAGATTTTTCTGTCTACAAGAGTTTGTATTTTAATGAGGACTGGTAGGAGAAGGATGAATATTTTTCTTTTTTTTCTCAAAACTAACAAGAGGGGTTTATACACGGAATGAGAAGATACACAGCCTTTTGTGATTGACTGCTTTCTCTCTTGGCATAATCCTCTGGAGTTCTGCTTGAGCTGTCATCCTGGCCTGACTGAGCTGAGTGATCTGGGCAAGTAATTTAAGTTCTCCATCTCAGTTTCTGTTCCTGCCAGGGTCTGCCTGCCTCCCAAGCCACACTGTCTCCAAGGCACCATCTGGTTTCCACCTGTAGTGAAGGGCGGCATCCCATAGGCTACTGTCTATTGTCCTGTTTCCAGAGCTTCAGAATTGGGCTGGGACCCAGAACCTCGGAATCTCACCTTTTTCAGTCATTACAGTACAAGACATGCTGTAGTCATCCCTTGGTGTCCACAGGGGATTGGTTCCAGGATTTGACACCAGATAATGAGATTCACAGATGTTCTAGTCCCTTATAAAAAAAAATGACACGGTGTTTGCACCTATGCATACCCTCCAATAACTCCGAATCATCTTCAGGTAACAAACGTAAGTGATATGTAAGTAATTGCTATAGTTTATTTTTCAGGGGATAACAGCAAGGGGAAAAGTCTGTCCATGTTCAGTGTTGTTCTTTTAAAAATGCTGGTATAAAGTCCCAGGAGGCAGCTGTAGGCAGGCAATGGACTCTGGGAGCAGCCAGTCCCCAAAGCAGAGACTTGCGGGTCCTGAGAGGGTCGGTTTGGGCATGCAGTGGGTAAAAGGCACATAGACACAGTAGGCAGGCATAGAACTGGACATTTATTACTTAGAGGAGAGAGAGAGAAAGAGAGAGGAGAAGAGAAAGGAGAGAGAGAGAGAGGGACAGAGGAACAGAGAGACTCGTGCCCACGCCAAGGGACAGAAAAGAGACATTCAAGATGGCGGTGAGAGGGGGGGGGTCGCTGGGAGTGGGTGTGGCTTGCCCCTTAAAGGGCCAACCAAAAGAATAACATTCAGTACATTTCCCTTTTTTTCTTAATATTTTCAGTTCATGGAATGTTGAATCCTGACATATGGATCCTTAGATACAGAAGGACAATTGTTTTTTTTCTTTGAAGCATCAATAGGGCAGTTTTGATATTTAGACTTTGTCACAAATTTTTCCTTTGCTAAATATAACATTGCATGTGTTACAGAACCATCAGTATCAATAACAGTTCATATCTACTCTCTCTCTGTGTGTGTGTGTGTGTGTGAGAGAGAGAGAGAGAGAGAGAGAGAAAGAGAGAGAGAGAGAGAGAGAGAGAGAGATTATTGCCTGAGTGTATACTGGAATGTGAAAGCAAGAGGCTGTTATCAGGTATCTCAGGTCTCAGTTGCTCTCTGTTTTGAGACAGAGCCTCTCCACTAAGCCCAGAACTCACTGTTTTGACTAGACTAGTTGACTAGCAAGCCCTCCTGGCTCCATTTCTCCAGTGTTGGAATCCACCACATACACCACAGAGCTCAGGCTTCACATGGGTATTGGGAATTGAACTCAGGTCCTCACCCTTGCACACTTCACCAACAGAGCCATCTCTCAAGCCTCTTTTTGGGATTCTCCCTTTTTTCCTTCTGCTAGGGGTATGCACATAAACTTCCACCCCTTTACCTCCAGGGAAAGGTGGGACAGAAGTACATCCTTTCCTTCCACATCAAATGACTTGGCATTTACCTGCCTTTTTGAGGTCATTTGGTTTACCCTTACTTGGGATCTATTGCTGTGCCAGTTGGCAGATCATCTGAGACTATCAGATCCTTGCAGTATTTTTCAAAGTTCCCAGAGCTGTCTGCTCCAGGTCAGGCCAGCATCAAAGCCTCCTTGACCACCTCTGAAACAGTACCTTCCTCCCCTGTGTCTCCTTCACCTTCCCCAACTATTTTTATCTTCAAACTGCTTGTCATCTCTTGACACATTATATATTTATTGACTTACTGCCCCCTTTTCACCTTCAGAACACAGTCTTCAGGAGAGAAGGCACCTGGCTGTTCCCTGCTAGGTTTCTGTTCCCTGAGGTGGTCTCTGATGTGTGGGGTTGACGGGACAGATGAATGAAACAAAGGAGAAGGTATGAATGGGTGAGGAGAGAGGAAGGGCAGTCTATACTTGGAGAGATCTGCCCCACCTTTGCCCAGAGGTGAAGGGATGGAAGTTTATGTGCATCCTCCTATGATGGGGTAAAGCGTTCTGTTTATCCAAAGACGCTGGGGACGATGCTTCTCTGCTCTGTGCAGGCTGGAGACGGGTCAGTGTTCGAAGCCTACCCTACATCTATCACCTTTGTATCCTCCCACTCACCTATTGGGTTCAGTTACGAGGTACGTCCCTCCAGAACTGGGTTCTGCTTTTTAGCTGTGCCTGTAATTTCTGTTCTCAGTTTCGTGGTGTGTTTCAGTTCTTGATTCTCAGGCCTGATGGAAGACCTTTCCTCTAGTTCTTAGAACTAAAAAGTTCAGTGATGGGCTGGGGTAGTTTGACTTACAGACTCCTACACTCTGCTCTCTCATCATGACATTTCTCATCATGGGGACATTTTCTCAGTAAGGCTTCTCACTAAACACAGTAGCTGTTTCCCCCTAACCAACTTTCTAGTTGGTATAATGAATATAATTCATTAAGTTAAATATAATTCATTAAATATAATTCAACTTAAGCAACAAATACATATGAGAGTCATATGAGTTAACACCACATTTGTACCCAGAATTTTTTATTATAAACAAATAATGCACGCAAAGTTTCTTTTGAATAGATATATTCTATAAACAAAGTACCAAACTCTTGTGAAGGAAGATTTCACAGCACTAATTACTTTAATACTAAATTTATTAATACTGAGATAGTAATATAATATTATATTAATTGAGATATTAATATATTATTAATATAATATTATATTAATTGAGATATTAATATATTATTAATATAATATTATATTAATTGAGATATTAATATATTATTAATATAATATTAAATTTAAGAAGAAAAAACTGAAGCAATAACCATCAGTACCTGTCGGCACCATTTGCAGAGACTTCTTAGAGTTCATAAGCACGGTCCCCACTCGCAAAAGCCCAGTCTGGAGAGTCCCCCTGTGAGGTGTGAGCGTGTGTGTGCCCTTGCCCACAGCTGAACTTCAGCTTGGTCATTTGTTTTGTTCATGAGGAAACCGAAGCTCAGCAAAATAAAGCATGCTGTCATGTCGCATCACACAAGAGAAGTGGTCTCACTTAAAACATCGCATCAAACTCTGTATCTGAAACCAGGGAAAGGGTTTCTCCGGACGAAGAGGCTTAAGACGCATGACTGAAATCCATGCTGCCGCCCTCCCCCGTGTCATTCTGCAACTGGAAACTGTGCAGGGATTCTCAGTTCCTGCTGGAATCACCCTCTTCAGCATCCAGGTCAGTAGTTCTCAAAGGTCATGCTCATCTCTTAGCTGAAGAAGTGTCCTACAAAAAGGTGTCTTCGCACCGTTTCCATAAGGAGTCTTAAGTCTGTGACGTGGATGGAGGCATGCAAAGGAGACCTCAGTGGTTAGAAGGAGGTGAGAGAGCAGAAAACCCCAACCCTGTCATAAATAACACAGACCAACAATACCGGATCTGGGAGGCCCTTGGTACACAGAGCGTGTGGGCTTAGTTCCTCAGTGGCTGCACAGAGAAGGAGGCCCCGTGACACAGCATCCATCTTCAGCATTGATGTCATCTTCTAGATAATTTAAACTGGAAACATCCTCCAGCCTGAGCAGTGGCACATACGTAGTTGTTGCTGCTCAGGGGTCTCAGCAGGAGGATCCTTTGAGAAATCCAAAAGCATTCTGGGTAATATAACCAGACACTATCTCAAAAACAAGAACAGAACAACCTGGCTTCCCAGCTGTTACTTGTATATCCCCAATATCACCAACTTTCTCAAAAGACCTGGGCGAACTTGCCGTCTTAACCTTACTTCACACCTGTTAGTTGTTCACTTTGGCCCCATCCCATTGCATCTGAGAAGTCTGGCGTGGCTATCTATTCGTATGATTAATATTCACACGGTGCTGAAGTCATGCCAAGAACTGCTCTGCCTTCAGGATGAGCGCAGACAGTCTACCCATTATCTTGCAGACCTGGCTTCCTGGTGGGAGAACAAAGCTACAAACCCTGGTAGTTTCAGAAGAGGGTGATTAGGAAAGCGTGGTGATGGGGTTTTGACTGTATGGGAAGGTGGTGATCCAGCAGGGCCTCTTGGAACAAGTGGAATCTAATCTGATATCTCAACGGGTAGTAGGAATTGGCCTTCAAACGGCAAGGAAAGGTGTTCCAGGCAGAAGGAATGGCTGGAGGAACGGACTCGGGGCAGGGAGGGTTCTGGTAGGCAATCTCTAAATCCAAAGGAAGGTGGAACATTATGGCTAGAATTGCTGAGCTTGTGGGTGAGAAGTGCTAAATAGCTCCAAGGAGACAGGAAGCAATGAGGTCATGCAGGGCCTCCTAAGCCTGGCTGAGATCTTTGGTCTTGATTCCAAAACCAAAGAGAGGCCACTGAAGGGATTTCAACAGAGAAGAAATATGACCACATTTTTTTAAAAAAAGAGAATTGCTGTGTATTGGCTGGAGATCATTAGAACAGAAACAAGAGGGTTGCCCAAATGCCACTGCAGTGTTCTAGGTGAGAGACGGCAGTATGAATAGGATGGTGACCTTGGAGAGGGGGAAAATACATTTTGCAGGGCTGGTGAGATGGCTTAGTGGGTAGAAGAACTTGCTGCACAAGCCTGATTATCTGGATTCAGTTCCTGGGATCCAAGGCAGAGGGAAATGGCTATGTCATAAAAACTGTGTGTGTGTATATGTGTGTATGTGTGTGTGTGTGTGTGTGTGTATGTGCATGAGTGTATATGTGTGCATATGTGCATGTGAACATGTGTGCTCATATTTGTGCATGTATAGGTGAACGGGTGCATGTTTGTGTATGCATGTGTGAGTGTGTGCATGCTTGTGCAGGTGCACATAGCTGTGTGTGTATACTACATGTACATTAGCAATAATAAAATCAAAAATTTTTTAAAAATGCATTTTGCAAATTGATCAAATCTGATACATAGGCTGTCTGGGAGCTGTGAAGGGGAGTCTGTTTCCAGCTTAAGCAATTGCATGATGGAAATACCTCACTTTAACTTGGACAATACCTAGCTTCTAATTAGTTCCTGTCCCCTTCTCTGACTGGGAGAAGATGACCAGGCCACCAGACATGATAAAACGAAACTTCTCAGTACCTTGCTTTAGTTCTATTTTTTTTTTTTTTTTTTTTTTTTTTTGGTTTTTCGAGGCAGGGTTTCTCTGCAGCTTTAGAGCCTGTCCTGGAACTAGCTCTTGTAGACCAGGCTGGTCTCGAACTCACAGAGATCCGCCTGCCTCTGCCTCCCGAGTGCTGGGATTAAAGGCGTGCGCCACCACTTTAATTCTTTTTCTTAAGACTAACTTACTACTTCTTTGTCTTTGCACTGGATGTGCCTAAGTTTTGCTATGATGCAGCCCTAGCGAGTTTATTTTTACTTACCTTAGTCATAATTTGGTGTGTCTGTTCAGTCTGAGTGCTCGTCCTTTGATTCCAGTACATTGCCTTTCCCCATTCTCTCCATCCTCTCCTTTGGAATCTGACTGGACTTATACCACATCTTGCCTTTCTTTTATTTATATCACAGCGATTTAATTTTCACAAATTCTGTGTTCTCTCTCTCTCTCTCTCTCTCTCTCTCTCTCTCTCTCTCTCTCTCTCTGTGTGTGTGTGTGTGTATTTGGTATGATTCCCTCAGATCCATCCTCCAAACCACAAATTCTCGTGATAGTCATTAAGCTTATCTTATGTATTGAATTTTTGTTGTTCTTTTGAGGCAGAGTCTCACTGTTTAGTCCTGGCTGACCTGGAACTCACAGATACTACCTGCCTCTGCCTCCCAAGCAGTGGGATTAAAGGAACCTGCCCAGTTTGAATTTTTAAAAATTGTAGCCGGAGCCGGGCGGTGGTGGTGCACGCCTTTAATCCCAGCACTCGGGAGGCAGAGGCAGGCGGATCTCTGTGAGCTCGAGACCAGCCTGGTCTACAAGAGCTAGTTCCAGGACAGGCTCCAAAGCCACAGAGAAACCCTGTCTCGAAAAACCAGAAAAAAAAAAAAAAAAAAAAAATTGTAGCGATTACGTTTTTATTTCTCAAACTTCTGGGTTTTTTTCTCTTTCTCCAGTTTCTCTTCCTACCTGAATTCTAATCACGCTTTTTCTCTCAGATCATTTCAACTGTCTTGGGCTGTTTTACTTTCGTCGGTTCTTGGACTACCCCTGCATCTGCTGCAGCTCCTGCCTGAATCTCTCCTCCCTTGCCACCTCCTGTGAACATGCACGGGAACCTGGACGCTCCTGTAGTAATATAGGCCAAAGGTCCCAAGGTAACACCCACAAACCACACTGAAAGTAGAGTTTAGAAAGCACTGTCCTCACTGACAGCAGCCTCCATGTTCTGTAGGATCTAGTTCGCATTGTTTCAAAGCTTGATCTGAAGAGACCGCTCTAGGCTAGTTTTTCTACAGTAAAGATCAGAGTGGGGGAAAGGAAGGCGAAAGCGCCTGCCCTAAACACTTATCACCAAGGTTTTGTAGAAAGGGATTTGATAAAAAGGCTTTTGTCTAAGATCTTCTAACTTTGCCATGATCAAGGTTAGATGTCAACGTTTAGAAAAACCCCAGCAGTTTATCTGTGCCTTGTGTCTCAGCTGATGATCTTCAAGTTCATCTTATCATCCTCTGATGCTGTTTTCAGATGATGCTGTTTCTTCCCTTGTATATCCCAGAGCGTGAGCATTAGGAAGGGACACTGTGTGGCTCACCGTCGGAGAAGATGTGGGATGCTTTCCATGCCACCCAGGGTTACCAGTTGAGCATGTGACTATGGCTGTACAATCATCACAACCTCAGAGGGTTGTGCTGATGTTCGAGCGCACCCAGAGCTATCCTGCAATGGCTCTCCCCTGGGCCTCGAGTCTAGGAAGTAGTCACAGAAGGAAATGGAATGTGTGCAGGGCTCTACTGAGTAAGGCCATTGTCGTTCTAAAGTTGCGTATATACAGCAATGGGGAATGCAGCCAAATCCCACATCACGTGGACTAGGCAAACACTGTAGAAGGAAACAGAGAGACTTACCTAGCCAAGCGGGCTAATCATAGGCTGGACCATGCTGACATGCATGAGTGGATAAGGTGTTGTTAGGGATTAGGAGCTGCAACAGGGGGCCAGGTAGAGAAGGAAGGTAAAGGGGAAATGTTTTTCGGTGCGTCTGAGGGGAGGCGATGGCAGACAGATTGCGAGCGGGAAGAGGTGACGATATGGATGGCTACTGCTCACCAAGCACTTGGCATACAAGGGCTGTGTAGCTGTGTCCCCCCAGTCACCTCATTTAGGCCTCACAAACCCTAGGAAGAAGAGCGGGCTGACACCCTCACTTCCCAGGTGAGGATTCTGAGGCTAAGGAAGATTAGGTAAGTTGCCTTAAGTTATAAAGATAGCAGGAGATAAAAATATTGATAGGCATGAGCGCTGGCACTCTGGTCCCGGCACTTGGGTTCTTAATCACTACCACACACCAGACTTCTAAGGACTGTGGTGACTCACCTTAGTGCCACTAGCAGTTGGAACATGTGTCATCTTGCTGGCTGCGTTTCATTGGTTGTTGCCTTCTGGAGTCCGATGTTGCTCACCCCACAAATGCCTCCGATGCCTCCGATCCTTGGCCTTGTGTTGTGGCTGAGGAAATCTAGATGACTCAGACTTACTCAGTGCCCTCAAGGAGGTGACAATCGTGTAAAGAGGTCACAAGATAGAGTGCCATGTAAACATGCATTTATAGCACAGCATGTCAACAGTGTGGCAGTGGGCACTTCCAAAGAGTTCTGGCCAGTTGTAGGAGAGAGAGTCGGGAAAGCTTTCCGAAAGAAAAGAAAAAAGAATATTATTTTGTGTGTGGCATGTTATATATGTGTGTGTGTGTGTGTGTGTGTGTGTGTGTGTGTGTGTGTATATATATATATATATATATATATATATATATATATATATGTTTGTGTGTATGTGGGGAGGTCAGAGGTCAAGGTTGAGTGTCTTTTCAGATTACTGTCTTTACTTTTTGAGATGGGGTTGCTCCCTGAACCAGAAGCTCATCAGTTGTATATTTGGACAAGTAGTCTGTCTCCTGAGCTTGAGGGGTCTCTCTGTCTGCCCTCCTCACCACCTGTACCCTACCAGTACTGGAGGCACTCACACCACCTCACCCTGGCTTTTATGTGGGTGTGAGCCGCCCAGCTCAGGTTCCCCTCCATGCTTGACGGCAGGCTTCTTCTAACTGCGCCATCTCCCCAGTCCCCAAAGGGGGCTATTAAGATAAGTTTTGATAGGTAAGTCACTAACCAGACAGACAAGAAGATGTAAAGAAAGCCTGACAGAGCAGAGGAAAATGTCCCCAGATGTGGATGCAGTGAATCTACGTTAATCCTCATCTGTGTCCTACAGACGCTGGATCTCGAGTGTGCTGAGTTCTACAGCCCATGGGTGGCCATGTCGCATCTCATGATCCCTTCTGGAGATTCACAACACTCTTAAACATGCTAAGGGGTTTTAAGAACAACACGACAAACCAACCTGTATACATCTTTTAAAACACGGTTCTCAATTTATCTGTCTATAGAATCCTTAAACAAGCAAAAGACTCTGAAGTAACATGCTTTTTGTTTCAGGAATTTACATTTTTAATAGTTTTGATTTCTCTGTTGTGGGTCCCCATCTGTTGACTCCCCAAAGATCACATTTTGCTTTAACTCTTGGAGTCTAAGTCTGACACCTGCCTTCAAAATTCTTCCTAATTCTAAAACCTGGTCCATTTTCAGCATGGTTTCCATTGAGTGCTTTTTAATGGAACATGCTATCAAATTTTTCAGCATGTCTAGCCTTTTTTATTGTTCACTGGATAGTGTTATCCTGCATTTTAGAGAATGTTTATTATATTTTCCTGGGAGGAGTTATTGAGATACCATGATGATTAATTAATGGCCAATCATTGTGACTTTATGTAGTTTCTTTTTAAGTCTAAAAATTTTATGTAGATTTAAATCCATTAGTGTCAATATGTGTAAAGCCGCAGATTTTAGCTCCAAGATGCTTTATCCCGTGCAAGCTTTGATGGAACTTGGCTTTGGGTTTCATGAAGGTGGACTTGGAGAGGACGAGGAGATAGCAAAGATGGGAAAGTTCTTGACACACAAACACAAGGGCCTGCGTTTGACCCCCAACACTCTGGGAAAAGCTAGTTGTGATGGCATGCACCTATACTCACAGTGCTAGGAAAGCGGGGATAGGAGACTCCCCGGGACTTGTTGGGCAACAGTCTAGCTGAATTGGTAAGCTCTAGGTCTAGTGAGAGACCCTGCCCCTCTCCCCCCCAAAAAATGAAGTAGAAAGCAATTGAGGGAGATATCTGTGCTCGAGCTCTGGCCTTTACATCCGTCCTCAGAAATAGAAGCCCAATAGAATACTTTCAAAAGGCACAGGTACTAGCAATGTGCAAAATATACTTTGAGACATATCCCTGCAATTTTTTTTAATTTTAGCTAAATTTTCAGTAATAAGGACCCAAATCTTTTATTATCTTGCTACAAAAGTCCACTTGGATCTCATTTTCTGTTTGTTGGTTTTTTAGCCCAGGTTGGTCTTAAACTCAAGATCGTTGGCTAGGGATATAAACTCAGTGGTAAAGTACTTTCCTAACATGCATACAGTGCAGGCTTCAACTTCCAGCAAGTAAAACAATAAAAACAAGCAGGAAACCTCATGATTCTCCTGCCTCAGCCTCCTGAGTACTGTGGTTGCTGACCTGTGCAGCTCCACTTGTGACTCTGATAGGTTTCTTAAGTTTAGCAGTTCTAAAAACAAATACACAAACAACTCCAAAGGCTTGTTTCAAATCTGTCCTTTCCAGCCTTCCCATTCTAGCAGCTGGCAATGTAAGTCACATCCTAGTTTCTCCGGCCCAGAGCCTTGCTGTTGACAGTATGCTGGATGAGTTGTTCTCATGCTCCACATACACTGTATTGTCACATCCGGTCACCAAATACTTGCAGTCTGCTCCCTTCTCTTCATTTCTACATATGCCATGGACCCAACGGCATACTCTCCTTTTTGAATATAGGAATATATGTGCTCATTTTCTTGTTTATTCAATGTTACATACATTTGAAAAAATTGTGTTTTGTGTTTTGAGACAGGGTTTCTATGTGTAGTCCTGGCTGTCCTGGAACTTGCTCTGTAGACCAGGCTGGCCTTGAATTCAGAGATCTGCCTGCTTCTGTCTCTCGAGTGCCGGGATTAAACGTGTACATCATCGTGCCCAGCCTAAATTTGAAACTTTTGACAACACTGGGGACTGAACTCAGTGCTTTGTAAATGCTAAATAGGTGTTCCACCACTGAGTGAAGAAATTTTAAAGCCGGGCAGTGGTGGTGGCACACCTTTAATCCCAGCACTCGGGAGGCAGACGCAGGCAGATCTCTAATTCGAGGCCAGCCTGGTCTACAGAGTGAGTTCCAACTCTGTCTTGAAAAACCAAAAAAAAAAGTCAAGAAAAAATTAACAACTATGTGTGTCCATATGCATAATGGTGTATGTAAGCTTCATATGTTATATAAGGCACTGTAAAATGTATATAATGAGGAGCGATAATAAGCACTAGTGTATCTTATATAACTGTCTACACTGTATAAAACACAATATTATATTTGCAATGTGATAGTCATGTCACTCATTTGTTTAAAGCTTTCTCAACAAACCTCATCTTTCTCAAAATAAGGGCAATGTTAAAACTAATGTTAGGGGCTTGTCTGAGGCAGCGAGCATCTTCTCTCCTGCACAACCCCTAACGGGCCTCTCAACTTTCCTCATGATGCCTTCAGTCTACTTTTCACCTGGAAACTAAGGCGACCCCTTAAAGTGTAAGTTAGCTCATACCATGCTTCTGCTGGAACCCCCTGCTAGCTTTTCCTTATCTGTGAAGTGTGCTTGATCCCTGTGTCTCTCTCCTTCTTCTCTCTGTCAAGGTCCTTTGGCAGCACTGGCCTCCTTGAGGGCGTTCCACAGAGGTGTGACACTCCCAGGAAAGGCCATAGTGTCTGCTGGCTCTTTGTCCTGCTGTCTCCACTAGCCGTCCAGTCGCGGTTTGCTCACCCACCTGCTCTCTAGGTTTGATCTTCACTCTTGCAGAGGAGTTCATCCCTGTCACCCCGTTCCTTGCACTGACTGATCTTTTCTCAATAGTGTCAGTCACAGCCTGGTGTGCATTACAGTCTTCTGCCAACTCAAAATAAGCTCTGTTAGAGTGGGGGATTTCTTCAATTGCTGGGGATCGAGCCCAGGGCTTTGAGAATGCTAGAGAAATGCTTTGAGAAAGCAGCTGTCCCTGGGCTTGATCCGCAACCAAGAATAGGAAATTCTCTTAAAAACATTTTCATTATTTCACTTGTGTGTGTGTGGTGGGGGGGGGGGGGTCAGGGAGGGGTCAGGAGCATGGGTCCCACTGTGTGTGTGTTGAAGGTGGCAGGAAAATTTGCAGGAGTTGGGTCTTTCCCTCCACCATGTGAGGCCTGGGGATTGAACTCATGTTGTCAATCTTGGTAGCAATCACCTTCACATGTTGAGCCATCTTGCTGGCCCCCAGAATTCTGTCTGTTTTCTTCTCTGCTATAGCCCTGGCACTTAGGTCAGTGCTTGCCGCTTAGTAGGCTCTCAATAAAGTGCACCAAACAAACAATGCGAATCATAGTAAAAGCAGTTGAATTTAGATTTTTTTTTTTTAGGTAGTTCAGAGTAAGAGATCTTTTAAAAGAACATCCCAAATTGCCAACATATTAGAGGAAAAATCTGAACATTTTATTAAGTCTGATAAACAAAGATCATCAAAAAAAAAAAAAAACCCTAAGCTGGGCGGTGGTGGCGCACGCCTTTAATCCCAGCACTTGGGAAGCAGAGGCAGGTGGATCTCTGTGAGTTCGAGGCCAGTCTGGTCTACAAGAGCTAGTTCCAGGACAGGCTCCAAAACCACAGAGAAACCCTGTCTCGAAAAATAAAAGAAAAAAATTAAAAAAAAAAAAAAACCCTGAAGAGTTTCTTTCTGTGAAGGATGGGGAACAATGATCCTGTCCACTTTCAGGCAAATTTTCTAGGTGAAGAATTTGGAGCTCAATCATCTTCTCTCAACAGGCCAGTTTCAAATAAAATCCAGTCGTCTCTGGAGGCATACATCTTTAATCCCAGCATTTGTGAGGCAAAGGAAGGCTGATCTCTAAGTTCAAAGCCAGCCTGTTCTATAGAGTGAGTTCCAGGACAGCCAGGGCTGTTACACTGTCTCGAAAAAAGCCAAACTAAACCAAAGAAAAACAAAGAATAAATAAAATTGAAATAGAAGACTGTCTAAAAGAAGAAAAGATGGGGCCAGAGGGGTGACTCAGCACTTAAGGGTGTTTGTTGCTCCTCCAGAGGACCTGAGCTTCGTTACCAGGATCCATACTGGAAGGCTCACAGTTTCTGTAGCTATTTCCAGGGATCTGGGCCTCTTTTGGCCTCTGTGGGCCTGCACTCACATGCACACACACTCACCTAATTTAAGTAAAACAAAATAAAGTCATTCTATAGAAGAAAGGGGAAAAAATGGGTCAATGCTATAATACAGTATCAAATCTTCCAGAAAAAAAAATTTATTTCCTCCTTTTATACAAATACAATGGTATCCGGAGCTGAATAAAGAAAGCCTCCATGACATGAAAGTTTTGTGGTACACAGGTTTGCTCAGGGTCTGGAAAATACGTGTGGAGAGGAAAACCTGCTGTGTTTGTGTTCACAGAGCATGACTTCAGGACCATGGGCCCTCACAGGGGAGGTGGCCTGGGTGGGCATCTGTGAAGGTATTTCCAGCCCTGCGTGTACTGGAGGGCTCACAAACCCATAGCACAAATCTCAGTGAGAAAACAACCCTGAATGATTGTGGGAAATATCAAGGCTTGGTGTAAGGAAGTGGGCAGATGGGAATCAGGAAATAGAGCGTTGCTTGAGGATGCGTTAGCAAATCGATTCATGCTCCCATCCATTCATCCAATACGTGTCCCTTCCTTTTGTTCGTCCATTCGTCTGGCTCTCTGGGGTCCATGCTCTGCGGCAGGTACCGTGGAGAGCAGAACAGGAGCTTGAGGAATTCTGCTGGGGTGGAAACAAGACAACAGCACCTAGGTTGTAAGTGAACCGAAAGAGGGAGCAGGTTTCTCTGTTGCAGGGGAGATAAGCAGCTAACAAAGTCGGGAGATGAGCCAGAGCCTTAGTCCAACTCTTGATAGGCTGATTCTTTGGAGAAAAATACCCTGGAGATAGAGATAATAGAATCGTAACAAGAAGCAAATGAAGGCCAAGGTGCAAGGGGTGATCTGAGGGAGAGAGGCTCGTGCATACTCACTCAAAATGAATTTAGATCTATGTGAATGCTTTATCAAGTCTGGGCTAGGTTGTATTTACAGAACTGGGATCAGTAGAAAAAAAATGAGAGGACCAGGAGGAAAAAAAATAATCACACACCGCCTCACTCCAAGTGTTTTATTTTACCTCATTGAATAAACATTCTCTCTCTCTCTCTCTCTCTCTCTCTCTCTCTCTCTCTCTCTCTCTCTCTCTCTCTCTCTCTCTCTCTCTCCCCCTCTTTCTTTCTTGTTTAGATAGGGGTTTCAGGCTTCTTAGACTGACCTCTAACTGACAATGCTGTTCCCCCCAGCCTTCGAAGAGCTTGGATTATAGGCATGAGCTACACCACCCTCAACTTCTGTTTGTTTCTTTTTTTCATGATATCTTTCCCATGCTGTTCTAGATCTTCACATAAAAATAATCAGCGATCTTCTTTCTAGTCTAGATGGACCACTTGCCTTCCTCCCACGTCTCCCCTCCCCAGCTATGAAGTTCTGGACACGCACGGCATGAAAGCACTAGGTGAGCTGAAGGGTGGGACAAAGGCAGGCAGACTGAGGACCTCGGGAACTGGCAGTGAGTTCCTCGGGCTTCTTCTTCTTCTTCTTCTTCTTCTTCTTCTTCTTCTTCTTCTTCTTCTTCTTCTTCTTCTTCTTCTTTTTTTTTTTTTTGCCTCTGTTGTATTCTCAGTGGGGCCTGAATGAAACCTACAACCTGCCATCTGCAGACACCAGGGAGCAGGAAATATGGTGCAGGGGAAAGCAAGGGCTTTGAGGAAGTTATTCCCATGGACATGGGACCAGGAGAAGAGAGGCTTAAGTCCAAGTGTCTATCCTCCTGCAGTGAACCCCACCCATACTCCCTAAACCCAGGGAGGACCATTCTTCTAAGTCTTGGCAGCTTTTGCCTTGGATAGAGTCTTGCTTTCTGGCCCAGGCTGGCGTGACACTTAGCAGTTCTCCTGGCTCTGCTACCCCAGGATGAGGATCAGACTTTTCATCTCTTCTCCAGTTTCCTTGCTTTGGTACCATCAGCGGAGTCCAGAGTCACTGAGCATCCATCTTTCCTTGCTCTATGGCAGGTAGGTAGGGCTGGTCAGTGACTCGTGTCCTCTTGGCTATCAGGGATCAGAGTTTGTGCTGTCTGCAGACAACAAGGAAGCCTAAGTCGGAACTACTAGGGTTGGAGAAGTTCCACCCTACTAACAGGCATTCATAGGAAGTATGAGTCACTGTTCAACTGATGTCAATAAGACGTGCGTGGGGAAGGTGGGTACGCACCCACACTTCTACCTGCACCCAAAATGAATGAACACAAGAAAAGAAAAAAAAAAGGGGGTGGATAGGATTTACAGTCAAAATGTAATAATCCAAGTTGTTCAGTATACAACCGGAAATCGCTCATTACACCTCAAATCACAATGAACAGATTCCAATTCTGAGATGAATCAGTGGTTGGAATTACCTGGCAAGGACTTTAAATCAGCCATCATAAAAATGCTTCAAAGGACAGGGCAGGGCTGAAGAAATGGCTCAGTTGACAAGAACTGAGGCTAGGCGCTTGATTCCCAAGCACCCATGTTATATAGCTCAAAGTTTGGTTTACAGCCCCCAGGTTAGGTGGTTAACAACTGCTTATACCTGCAGCTCCAGCAATCCAATACCTTCTGGTCTCTGAGAACGTTGCACTCATATGTACAAACCCATGCACAGATACATATAATTAAACATAAAAATGAAACAAAAATAAACAAGCGGTTAGGCATGGTGACACCACACACACCTTTAATCCCAACCCTCAGAAGGCAGAAGCAGGAGGTTTTCTATGAGTTGGAGGTTAGCCTGGTCTACAAAGACAGTTATGGGTCAGACAGACAGTGTTACTTACTAAGACCTGGTCTCAAACACAGCATAAATGCCTTAAGAGGGTCTGGAGAGATGGCTCAGTGGTTAAGAGTGCTCCATGGTCTTGCAGAGGACCTGAGTGTCATTCCCAGCACCCATATTGGGTGGCTCTCAACTGCATGTAACTCCAGTTCTAGGAGATCCAATGCCCTCTTCTGAACTCTAAGGGCACTTGTATTCACATGCACATATCTCCACACAGAATTAAAATAAAGAGTTAAAAATGTCTTAAGAATAAAAAGCGATGGGAACATAGACAAAAGTGATAATCTCAGAGAAGTAGATGATATTTAAAAATAACAAAGGATGGATGAAATTACAGAATGGAAGACACAACCCTCCAAAATAAACCTCAAGACATTTTAAAGACTTAAAATCATGCTAATAAAACTTAAAACCAAACTGAATAAGTTCCTGAAATATTGAGCTAGAATGGAAAAGAAAGTCAATAAGAAACTTTAAACACTGAGATTTAAAAAAAAAGACTTTGAGCCAGGAAGTGGTGGTGCACACTTTTAATTCCAGCACTCGGGGAGCAGAGGCAGGCAGGCTTCTGTGAGTTTGAGGCCAACCTAGTCTACAGAGCGAATTCCAGGACAGTCAGGGCTACACAGAGAAACCCTGTCTGGAAAAACCAAATAAATGAATGAATGAAAGAATGGAAGGAAGGAAGGAAGGAAGGAAGGAAGGAAGGAAGGAAGGAAGAAAGAAAGAAAGAAAGAAAGAAAGAAAGAAAGAAAGAAAGAAAGAAAGACTTTGAAGTGATCTACAGACCAACAAGAGAGTCTCAGGGGCAGCAGTATAGAATGACAATAAACTGTAGCATATTGTGAGGGCTATTCTTGTCTATCAACGTGACTATAATTTGGAATGAACTGTAATCCAGAAACGGAGGGCACACTTGTGATCCAGATCTTGAGGCTCAACAACACAGGCCTTTAATCCAGATTTTGCAGTTTGAAGGCACACCTTTAATCTGGGCCACACCTTCTGCTAGAAGCCTATATAAGAAGAAAGGAGGGTTCATTCTTCTTTGCCTGCTTGCCCTTGCCTTGCCAGCACATCCATTCCTTCATTCCTTCACTGGCATTGGAGCCTGCTTCTTCGGGATCCCAGCACATACAGAAGATCAGCTGAGACACCTAACCTCTGGAGAGAGAGAGAGAGAGAGAGAGAGAGAGAGAGAGAGAGAGAGAGAGAGAGAGAGAGAGAGAGAGAGATTCATTCCATAAATTCTGTGACTCTAGAGAACCCTGACTAACACACATATCAGTCTCTTTGGGCTGCATCTGAAAGTGGCATCAAGAGAAGAAACAATACTCTTCCAAATCAATAAAAGCTAAGCCGTGTCATTGGAAATGGCCAAGTCAGATAGGAAGAACTCTTTCCAAAAGCTCTGAGAAAGTGGCAGACATTTCAGAATCAACATTTTTTTTAGAACTTTGGAAATGAGCCAAAGGCTGCCATCCTTCCCAGAATATTTGTTTAATAAACAAGGATGCTTGAGCTAGAACAGTGAGTCTTCTGGCATTTCAGTTTGCCCTGTGTTTGTAGAGTACTGAAAACTAATCACCGGTTCCACTGGTCAATGGTTAACACTCTGCCAACTGCCCACAGTCAAGGTAAAGACCAACAAACATCCTGGCAACCACTAGAAGGAGAAACAGAGTGAAGGAAGCTGATGTTTCTTCCTGGACATCTGGAAAGGTATGGCCTGCAGACCGATTCCCAGGGCAGTTACTTTTACAGCAGGAAATATAGGGACAGTCATTTATCTCATGACTGGGGGGTGGGGTGGTGAACAGGAGTGAGGAAGAGAAAGTGAGGGAGAGGAGGGAGGGAGAGAAAAAGAGAAAGAGAGAGGCTTCCAGATTCTAGTCCTCAAAACTCATTGACCTACCAATAGCATCATGAACCAAGGACCACGATTTTTGGGGAACATCATATATGATGAAACATTACTTAGCTATAAAAAGAAATGAAGGGGGTAGAGATGTTGTTTGATGGCGACTCTGGATCCAATTCCCAGCAGCAGTGTGCGGGCACGAGGTGGTTGGGGGGGGGGTTGAAAAGGAACAAGGCATTGATTTATGTTGTGCAAGCTGAAGAAAGCCTTCACAATGTTCAAGAATTTACAAGTCTGATGGGTCAATCAAAGCTCTGTGGTTGCCAAGAGTTGGAATGTTGCAGATCCAGAGCAAAAGAATCTTGGACTAACTTTAGTATCTTTAATAACCCTTCATTGCCCTCCTCTGCTTCCAACCTAACATCCTCTGACTACCAGATAAAACCTTTGGAATGTCCTTAACAGCCCACAGGCTTCCACCAATCAAAAGTTAAGAATGCTATCAGATAGCCAATGAAGCCCACAGTGGAGATATGCCTGTCTTGTTGTAACCTGCCTGTCTGCATGATGGTCCCATTGGTGTATTTTGGATATATCGTGATTTATGACTTTTGCTCTGTGGCTATGTAACTGCTTCTGTGATGGAACAGGTCACTGTGGGACAGCCTGAGTCTGTTCTGTTCCTGGACTATGGTTAGTCACATCTGGCCCAGAATAAACTCTTAATCGCTTTGAGGTCAGACCTGTGCTTTGCATCAACAGCTTCATTAATGGAGTATGATGCAGCAGTGAAAATACTCTATGGAAATAAACCCAATGCAGTAGTTGCCTCTTCCTCCTTCCCTCACTCCTTCTTCCCCTTCTCTCTATCTCTATGTAGCCCAGGCTGGCTTCAAACGTGCAATCCTTCTGCTTCAATCTCTTAACTTTGGGCTTATGGGCACACCTGGCCCTGTCTGTTTGCATGCTGTCCAGAATCAGAATTAGCAAATGCAGAGAAACAAAGTAGGTTAGTTGTGGTCAGGGACTGGGAGTGGGCTTGTTGGCAATACTCATGGCTAAGTCCCTTTGTGGGGGAGAGGGGAAGGCTGTGGGGTCATTGGTGGCAGGTGCTTGCCCTGCGAAGGTACTAGAAACTAATGAATTGTGCACTGTATGGGGGTGAGTTTTACGGCATGTGAGTGATACAGCTCAGCAATGGAACCTCAACGAAAGTGGCAATAGTGAGACAAAGAGCCGATCCTTCAAAAACTGTAATAATACTGGAAACTTCTAGGAAGTAATTGACAAAGGGAGAAAAATGTAGGCAGCTCAGGATGGTTCAGGTCAATACAGTGGCACAGGGATTGGTGGAGAAGTCCCCACAAGCACAGCCGGGGGCGGCTCCAGGTAGCTCCATTCTCACAGATCCACAACATGGAAGGAGTGTACTGTTCCCCTGAAAAGCATGAGCTCCCCACACTTCATGAAGACAAAGCCAAATAACCCGCAGAGCCCCATGGTTGTTAAGAAAACTAAGTCTGCGATTTTAGGGTAATTTCCAATAATATCCAAGTGAGTGTGGTGTCGCTAGAAGATTCTGTTACTCATGTAAGGGACGTCAGCATCACCTTCATCAACTGTCTTAACTTTTTACATTGATTGGTTGATTTTTTTCATAGTATACAAGTGCACATGGAGGTAAGAGGACAGCTTGTGGGAGTCATTGCTTTACTTTGACCAGATGGGCTCCGGGGATTGAACTCAAGTCCTCAGACTTGGCAGCAAGCTCCCTTATCTACTGAACCATCTCACCAGCCCTGTACATTGTCTTTTAGTATCAGTTTTACACAATGGAAGAAAAGGGGACATTTTCGTTTACTTCAAAAGTATGGAAAGACAATCTCCCTCCGCAAGCACAAAAAGAAAACTGTTCTCCCTTTCAAGAACTTACAGGGAAAAAAAAAAAGAACTTACAGGAATCCATTATAACATAAGCAAGCCATGTTCAGCAGGAAGGGAACAGAATGATACAGCATATCTCAGTGGGATTTAGCCCTTGTATGCAAGCCTCATTCAGATCAACCAGAGCTTGATACTTGCAAGGTTGCACGCTCGAATATAAAAGCCTTGAGAACACCTCAACTGAGGAAGGAGCAACATTTGGGAAATGCTTCAATCGCTTTTGTTAAAAACTTGACAGCTGGGAGTAAAGAGAAGACTGTCAGCAAGCCAGCTACATGAAGCCTGCTGTGAATGCTTTACAGGAGAGCTCCAGGCTCTACAGCAAAATCAGCCCAATTAGCTTCTCGTTAAAGCAGCACTGGCTGAAGCCCTAGCACTCTCTGTGAGGCTGAGCTAGGAGACCAGCCTGGGCTACATGTAGAGACTGTCTCGAAAACAAACAAAGGTTAGCTGTGAAAAGGTGAGCTACTTTTGGAAAGGTGTTAAATATTATTAGCTATTAAGGAAATGCAAATTAAAATCACAGTAGAATACCAATCATCTACTTATCAGAATGCTTAAAGTTAAAATAGTGACATCAAAATACATGTAGAAAACAGGTTGGTCCCACCTTGCCGGTGGCCATGTAAAATGGCGCAGCCCCAATGGGTTCAGTGTGGTAGCTCTCTAAGAAAGAGAACTCAACATGCAGTTGTCAAACATCTGGCAACTGTGCTCTTGGACTTATACTCAACAGAAATCTGATCATAGCTGATTTTGTATTTCATAATAACTTAAAACTAGAAGCAGTCCAGATGTCCTTCAATGAGTGACCAAACGAATTGTGGTGGTTTTCTAAGGATCAAGGGGCACGTTCCCAGACCCCCAGTGGATGCATGAAACTGTGACAGTATTAATACCATATATATGTGACAATGAAAATCAACTCTTCAGTGACCAACAGAGAGCTGGTGTATACACCATGGATTCTCTGGGCACAGGTGAGACATACCTTGAATGGGATGGAGCTGAATGGGATGGGATGGTGTGAACTCTCGTCATGATACTCAGAATGCATGTGACTTAAATGCTGTGGGAGAGTGCTCTTGTACACTGTAAATATTTGTCACTCGTATAGGTTTAATAAAACACTGGTTGCCCAGTAACCAGGCAGGAAGTATAGGCAGGGTAACCAGACTAGAAAAATTCTGGGAAGAGAAAAGGCAGAGAGTCAGTCACCAGCCAGACACAGAGGATGCAAGATGAGAATGCCTTACTGAGAAAAGGTACAAGCTACATGACTAAACATAGATAAGGATTATGGGTTAGGTTAAGTTGTAAGAGGTAGTTAGTAATAAGCCTGGACAATAGGGTGAACAGTTTATAATTAATATAAGCCTCTGTGTGTTTATTTGGGACTAAATGTCTGTGGGACCAGGCGGGACAGAAGCTTTTATCTATAATTTAAATACTACAAATGATTTTATTTCTGCCATTTTCCATTTAATATGGTTGAACTATAGCTGAGCATAGGTAACTAAAACAGCAGAAAGAGAAAATAATATCAGGGAGGATCATCTTGCATTCATGATGTGGATTAATACTCCACAATAAAAAGGAATGAATATTGATATACACAGCAACATGAATAAACCACAAAGGTTAAGTAAGAAAAAAATAAGCTCAAAAAGTCATATGTGTTTCTATTTATACAACATTCTTGAAATGAAAAAAATAGTAACTATGGTGATTGCTGATGTCAGAAGATGGAACTGTACATTAATGTAAAGAGTAGTGAGAGAGATCTCAGTAGTGGCAGGGCGATTCCATCTTCATTGTGGTGGTAGTTACACTAATGTACTGTAGGAGCCAGCCATGATAAGCTAAATATGAACAGATCACCCAAAGAAAATTCTTTACTTCCAAACGTGATCACTTGCCAGAGTAGGACTCGGTCATCAATAAATTTAATAGAGGCCTGAGTCTCAGTAGTTTACCCTGAGGTAATACCTGGTTGCAGGAAGAACCACAAACTGAGATTACCCTGGCGCCACCCAAGAACAGACCATCCAAAGGAAATGCCTAACATTCCAACCACTATAGATAGGACCACCTGTCATTACACACTCACCAGGACAGCCCTAGAGAAATGTCAGCCAATCAGTGGTCCTGAACCTCAGAAACCCCTCACCCCCACCTTTACTACTATAAAAGCCCAACTCTCACTGAGCTCGGCGTACTCTATTTATTCCAATATGTTGGATATGCCGAGAGGCCAAGTTTGCAAACTTGCATGAAATAAAGGCTCTTTGCTTTTACATATGGGACTCTGTCTCCTTGTTGGCATTTGGGGGGACTTCGCGGATTTGGGCATAACACATACACCATTAGTAATGTCTTATCTGACTGTTGTACATCAGTGAAAACAGGAACTGACACCAATACACACCAAAGAGCTTACTCGGTTTACAGTTGTGTGAGCTGTGTGCACATGTGCACGCATGTGTGTGTGTGAATATTTTTCCTCCTGGTCCTCCACGCTTCTTGTGGATACCCCGGACTAAATCACATGGTATGGAGGGTCCTACCAACCTTGAAAGGACATAAAAGCAAGATAGTTTCCATTGTTTGATGAGTGTCTCTGAAGGCTTTCCCCTGGGTCTCCTCCTGTATCATTTTTACTTTATGCTATCCCTCTTAATGATGATCCTCCTCAGGTTTTAAGAGAAGCTTCTCCTTCCTTTTCGGGCCCCATCAAGTTGATTCTGATAGGATGGTGCTCTCTCACCTTCAGGTCTGATCATGACTCCCATGGTGGCAAGGCCCTCTCTCCTAATAAAGCTCATTCCTGAAGAATAATTTGTGTCTGCTCCTTTCCTCAACCAACCAACCAACCAACCAACCAACCAATCAACCAACCAATCAACCAACCAATCAACCAACCAGCCAGCCAGCCAGCCAGCCAGCCAGCCAACCAACCAACCAACCAACCAAACAACCCAAACCAACCAAACAAATACCAACCAACCAACCAACCAACCAACCAACCAAACAAACAAACAAAACCAACCAAACACCAATCAACCAACCGACCAATCAACCAATTAACTGACCAATCAACCCACCAACCCACCAAACAACCCTTCAATCTCAAGCCCAAGACAAATGGGCTAGCTGGCGTGCCTATTTAACATATCAGAGTAGACTCTGGCCAGCTCTCCCAGCATCCTTCAGTACCTAGGACTTCTCTCAGTTCTCACAGCTTCATTCAAGCCATGTGGCTCCTCCCAGGACATCTCACCCTCCCAGTGTTTGTGCTTCTGCTTCTCTTCCCCGAGCCTGATCTCTATAACTCAACCATTTTGGCTACACCAATCTCTAGGTCTCCTGACTCTAGGTGCCTCATGGTTGGCCTCTCCTTTCTTGCTGTCCCTCCCCGCTTCTCCTCTCGTGGTCTGGTTTAGTCTGCTGGCCCTATTCAGCCTGGGCTCGTCTCTCTGCTTTCTCCCTTCTACCTACCATAAAAATCTTCCCCATACTTTAGGCGTAATCATGTCTTCCTCCTTTTGTTTCATTTTTTTCACCAGCCAACAGACCGCCCAACCAACCACATAGTCAGCGTATTACCGAAGCTGAACTTGGGTTCATTGCAGATGACTCTGTAACCAATTAACCAAATTTTCACCGTACCACACCACCACACTTCCGTTTTTCTGTCAGTGCTCTTAGATCATGTTGTCAGGACAGTTCTCAGAGCCTCACAAAGTTTTGAGGGCTAGCTAATTTGATGCTTTGTTTTTCCCCCTATGTTCTTTTTATATTTGTTCAAATATACTTCACTGCATTTAATTGTCCTGAGGAATTTTCCATCAGTATCAGTTTCCTGGTGCTGCTGTAACAAAGCGCCACAGGCCAGGTGGCTGAGAACAATTGTCATCTATTGTCTCGAAGTTCTTGAGGCTGAGAGTCTAGAACAGAGTCTAGAATTCCATGGGGAACACAGGTCATGTTCCCCATGGAATCTGCAGGAGAAGGACCTTCTTGGCCTCATGCTAGCTGCCTTCTGAAGTGTGGTGAAGGTTGGGGTGTTTCTTGACTTGTAAATGTGTCACTGCGACCCTCCATCTTCACACAGCTCTCTCTTTCTTCTGTGTATCTATCCAGTGTGCAAATTACTTCTTTTTATAAGAACATCAGTTGTATAATATTAGGGTCCACCCAGCGAGCCTATTTTAAATTGACAGTATCTGCAGAGGATGTGTCCAGTGATGGTCACAGTCTGGGGTACTGGGGTATTAGGACTGCAACACATTTTCTTCTGGGGGCATAGTTCAACCTATAACTGGGTGCTGGGGTTGGGGTTTGATGCTATGTTCTTTTGTGCTTATAGAACTGGGAGGATTTCATGGTGCTGCCTTCCTCAGTTGCCTCCATCTTTGGGGGATTGTATGATAGGATGCCATTCTGGAAGGGTCTGCCTGCACTGGGTAGAGTGTCTTGCATCTGTAATCCCAGCACTCAGCATGTTGAGACAGAAGGATTCTGAGTCCCAGGTGTGAGTGGGCCATATAGCAGACTCTCAAACAACAACATCAAAGCCAACAATCAGAAACCTGCCCAGTGCCCCGCTGCTCACGATGAGTCCCAGACGTCACAAGAGGCTGCGGTGCTTCCCTCTCAGTAAATGTGTGTGAAGGCTTAGAAGGACTGAAGATGTCCCAAGGGCTCTGTAGGTTCTTGGCACTATTTTTATCCTGTCATGCTGTGTGTTTGTTCTTACAGTCCTTTTTGGATCTTCTTGGGATAAAATATGGTATAAACCAAATTAAATAAATGCTCATTCTCTGCCATGGTTTGGTGGCTTAATTTAATAGCAGCATGGGGGTAGGCTGTGAGTTCCAGGGTCCCACAGTGGCTGTCACAGTGGCAGGTACCTCCTCCATGGGACCCTTTATCAACTTCCCTCATTGGTGTTAGGTCACCTTACACTTCTGCCCTTCTGAGAAACCGGCTCAGGATCCTGGGGTCACCATGTGGCCCTGTGGTTGTCAGTTCTGTCTAGGATGAGAGCTCCTTGAAGGTAGAAGGACCAGGACACTTTCATCATTTCCTCCCACTGGCTTCTAATTCAAAATTTTGTCATAGGAATTATTCAGTAACATTAATGACAGCAAATAGGAGGAACCTTGAGGACGCCATCACAGCAGATATCTAAGGAAAGCTTCAGAACAGCAAACTTGGTCTCACTCTCTATATGTCAAGTCCTGAACAGGAACCTTCTGCTAGAACCCTAATAACAAACAGCGGGGATACAGAGTCACGCCCTCCATCACCCAGATGGAGTTCCTCCGCAGCTCTGTTCTGTGAGCATCCACATTGAGAGCAAGTCACTTGTGCACCTCTGTGTGGGCACCATGAGTGCGAGCCCTTCAACAGTGAGAGGAATGTGTGTGATATGACATCTGTTTCCTGAACAAAACCAGACTCCACCTCAATGCTTTTGCAAGTGATTCCTACACCTGGAACATGTGTGTTAAGAGAAGCCCTGATGGTTTAGCCTTTTCTTAGGAATAAACACATATGTCTTAACATGTATAAGTGATCCCCCTCTCTTCTCTCCAGTTGTGTGGCGTGTGTAGAAGCTGTCTTCTTGCACTTATTAGGACTGTTAATACTCAGTGCCATCGTCAGACTTCATAACTGAATAATGCTTTGTTTTCTCTACCCCCTCCTCTTTTTTTTTTTCCCTTTTTCGAGATAGGGTTTCTCTGTAGCTTTGGATCCTGTCCTGGAACTAGCTCTTTTAGACCAGGCTGGCCTCAAACTCACAGAGATCTGCCTGGCTCTGCCTCCCAAGTGCTGGGATTAAAGGTGTGTGCCACCACCGCCTGGGCTTCCTTTTCTTTTTAAACTATTTTTATTTTAGGAATATGGGTGTTTTGACCACATGTATGTCTGTGCACCATGTATGTGTGTACAGTGACTAAGGGCTCAAAGAGGGCATGAGATCCACTGAAACCAGAGTTACAGATGGCTGTAAGCTGCCATGTGGGTGCTGGGGACAGACCTGGGGCCACTGAGTCATCTCTCCAGCTCCCTCTTCATCCTGTTGAGACAGGATTTCATATTAGCCAGACTGGCTCCCTCACCAGCATCCTGCCTTCCCCTCACTGTGTGATCGACCTTATCTGTGCCCTTTCTCTCTCAGCCCTGCCTTTCCCATCGCCAGGACTCTGGATTTCACAGTCTAGGGAATCTTGAACCTTATGGTTCTTCTGTTCTTCCCAAATGGGCTCCTTGGCTTTGCAACTCAGGGTGTGTCATTTACTGTGAGGAAATGCAGTTTTCTTTGTCTTTGTTTGCTGAGAATGTTCCTAGCCCAGCCACCCTCTGGTCCTCCTCCCCGGAGGAGGCTGCTCTTACTCTTTTCATCCTTCCTCGCCTGTTTTGATTCAGGGTTACCGATAACTCTCCATTTCTTTGAAGATAGAGTCCTGCTCCTGTTCTCACTCACCTTATGCTTTGGGGGTGATTTCTCAGATAAAAGGGAAATTGCCCTCTTCAAATCGCATTTTTTAAAACCAGCAGTGCCCAGAAATGCTTTGCATACCCTAAGAGCTTCACTTTCCATTCTAGTCTTTTGAGTGTCATGTTCAGTCCTAATTAGGGAACTGAAGGCACATTTAAATTCAGTCTTTTCTGGTGCTACCAATGCAAACAATTCAATGAAAGTGAGAATTGATCAGACACTGTCACCCATGGATGGCCAAGCTTGCAGACGTGTAGGCAATGGCAGCCTAGCCCAGTGTGTTCCTCGGCCTGGCTGCTGAAAAGAGCCATGCATTTCCTATTCCTCCATAAAGCGAAAATGTAAAAATGTAGAAAAACACTCTCACGTCATTTTGGCTTGATGACAGCAAGCTGCTGAAGTCCTGTGGATCAGAGAGCGTTGAATGTCACCTTGACACAATCTAGAGTCCCCTGGGAAGGAAGTCACAGTGAGGGACTGTCTAGATTAGGGTGGTTTATGGCCACGTCTATGAGGAAATTTCTTAATTGAGTTAACTGAGGTATGAAAGACCCACATGATTCATTTCCTGGGCTGGGCCTTGGACTGAATAAAGGGGAGAGAGCCAACTGAGAGTAAGAAAGTGTATGCATTCTCCCTCCTTCCCTCCCTCTCTCCCTCTAGACTAGTCGCTTAGAGCTCTCTCTGCATTGGCTTCTCTGTTGCGATTGACTGTAATCTGGAATTGTGAGCCACATAAACCTTTCTTTCCTAGGGCTCTAGTTCAGGGCATCTTGTCACAGTAACTGGAAAGGAAACTAAGAAGAGCATCAACTTTTTTTTTTTTTTTTTTTTTTTTTTGCATGAGCTGACATTTTAAAATAAAGGGAGGAACCATCTTTATTTGTTTTGTGCTGTTGTGTCAGAACCCCTGAGACTGGATACATTTTTATAAAATAAAGAAGGCTCCTCAGCTCACGGTTTCAGGGGTTAGAACTCCAGCACTGGTGAGCTTTTCTGCTTGGCCTGTGACTATGTCACAGCCACACTGACTGGCATCACATTACATGGAGGAGGCTCAGAGGGCTGAGAGCCGTGTACTGAAGAGGAAGAGGCCTGTGAGAGAGATCACACTAACACGGCAAAGGAACACGAGAGAGGGCAAGGAGAACGAGACAAAGTTACGTGACAACAAACCACTCTTACTGTGACCAAGGGAGTCCCAAGAGAGTAAGCACACTCTCCAGGGACCTAACTTATTCCGTAAGAACACTAGTCCTTTAAGCCACCTTTGTCACCATTTGACAAGTCAAACCATAGCAGAAATCAAGTAGCAAACAGACCAACTAGGAAGAAAAGTAACTGCCAGTGGCTTCTTAAAGTCTCCCGCTCCCAACACCATTTATTAAGGACTAAACTGCAACATGCTTGTTTTACATTAATTTTTAAAATTATTGTCACTAGTCAACACAAAATGAACTCAATGATATTTTGAGAACTTTTTATTTCATTTTACTTTGTTTTTTTGCTTTGTAGATCTTTAGCAAATTTGTTTTGATTTTCTCTTTTGTGTTTTTGTTGTTTTTGTTTTTCTTTCTTTTAGGAGAGAGAGAAAGCATGAAGTTGGATGGTTAGAAAGTGGGGAGGGTTTGGGAAGAGTTGGGAGAGGGGAAACAGGATCAAAATATACTGCATAAATTTTTCAACAAAAATCTTTATTATTATTATTTATTATTACTAGGAGAATGAACGGAGGTAGGCAATAAATAGCTATCAAGAGATCTAATAATAGCCCAAGATGAACTGGCTCTGGACCTGCAACCTCACTGCTTTTACAAGCGACGTTCTCACTGGCCAGGCAGCCTTGTAGACTGTAACACAGAAACAACCCCGTGCCACACTGGGAGCTTCAGAAAGGATTCTCTTTCCAGACAGTCTCACGTAGCTGTTGGCAGCAGGCTTCGGTTCTTCACCCTGTGTACCTTTTCGCAAATGGCTTCGGGGTCCTCAAAACAAGGAAGTATGTGTCACAGCTCATCTTCTGGTAGGATATCAGCCATGCTGGATTAGGAGGACACGCTTCTCCAGTGGAAGTTCCTGCTCACTAATTATGTCTACGACGGCAGATCCAAAGAAAGTCATGTCCTACAGAAGGAGTCAAAAATCAGCTGATCATTTCTGGAGAACACAGTTCAACTGGACACTAGAGAAGGGCCCAGAGCAGGTGCTCGACTGGGCAAGGGTTCCTTGAGTCTGAAGTCCCTGCATAAACTCAGATGAGTATGTTACAAGGCCACCCAGCTGTCAAAGAGAACTGGGCTTGTGGGGTGGATGACCCAAGACTGTTTGTGAGACGGAAATTCAATGACCTGGTGCTCAAATGTTGTCTGTGCCACAAGGGTTCATGTGTTGCAAGCTTGGTCCCCAGTGTGGTGATCTGTAAGAAGCCAGGCCTAGTGACCAGTCTTAAGGTCAACTGGGGACATTAGCTTAGAAAAGACCATGGGACCCTAGTCTCTATGTCATCCTGTCGGGAGAGATGATCTTCCCTCTCATGGATGCTCCTGCCACTGTCATGTGAAGGTATCCTGCCCTTGAGTCTCCAGAAGTGTAGCTAAATAATCCTCTTTTCTTTTTTTTTAAAGATTTATTTATTTATTATGCATACAATGATCTGTTAACATATATACACTAGAAGAGGCACCAGATCTCGTTATAGATGGTTGTGAGCCACCACGTGGTTGCTGGGAATTGAACTCAGAACCTCTGGAAGAGCAGCCAGTGCTCTTAACCTCTGAGCCATCTCTCCAGCCCCTCCTCTTTTCTTTATAAAGTTACCTAGCCTCAAGTATTCATTATAGCAATGGGAAATAGACTATACCATACTCAAAGACTATAGTATAACTCAGAGTGGACCAAACACTGAAACAGCAACAAGTATGGTGCCTGGGACATAGAAAGCAAAGGAGCACAGATGTTTAGATTTTCTAGATACTCTTCTTAGTCGGGATGGTGAAATAGTTGAGAAATTGCCACCAGTTGAGAAGCTTAGGGAAAGGGATGCTTGGGACACTTCAGGTACTTTTGCACGTGCTATTTACAGACACAGACTCCCATAGGCATGTTCTTAGAAACGTCTGAAAATAGAGAGTGTGAAGAAACATTGGCCTCAGGAGATGATCAACCAAACATCGCTGTCTCTCTGGCGGAGGCAAACATGGCGGCGATGTGCCTCTTCTGTTTGTTCTCACTATCTTGGACCTTAAGCCACTTGAGGGGAGATGCTTGGCTTTAGCAGTTGGTCCTAAACCTCACGTTCCTCTTTGCATATGCCTTCGCTGTCACCCAACGGCCACATCTCGTTCCAGTGGCTGACCATTTTTAAAACATCACTGTGCATTTTCAGGGTGACAGTCAGATGTGACTGAAGGAAGGGGCTGTCACGTGATGCAGGCAGCTGTGGAGGTCGCTGCTCCTGGGCTTTATGAGCATTTTAAAACTCATCCAATCTTTCCTTAAAAACTTACATTGTTTATGTTTTAGAACTTCTTACACTGTACATCATTTCCAGTCCCCTTTTTCCTCCTCTTCCTAACTCCTTCCACAATCCCTATTCCCTTCCAAATTCATGACTTTTTTATTTCATAATTATATATGTATGTATGTTGCATATATATCTCACACCTATTGAGTCCAATTAGTATTGCTTATATACACGTGCTTAAGGTAGGGCTGAGCACTAAAATTACTTGAGCTTCTACTTCATGCCATAAGATGAAATATACTGCCTTCTGTTTTATAGTATGTGTATGGGGTGTGTGTATGTGTGTGTGTGTGCGCGCATGCATTGGACATGTGCATACAAATCTGTGGAGGTCAGAGGCTGATGTTGAGGGTATTCCTCAAGTGCTGTCCACTGAGTGTATTGAGGAGAGTTTCTCACAAGAATCCAGGGCTTGCTGGCTAGCCAGCTTGCTCCAGGGATCCCCAGAGACTGCGTCCTGATTCCTTGGGATTATAGGCTGCCACACTCACTTGGTGTTCCTGTGGGTGATGAGGAACTCCAGTCTCAGAGTGACTGAGCCATCGCCGTGGCCCCTAGACTGCCCTTCTTAAGGATTTTTACCAGTCCTGAAAACTGAACGCATGTCAGTTTTCTAATTTAAACATTTTTCTCTTAGCGTGTTTCTTTCCCCCCAACCTAAGCCTGCTTTGTCTTCTTTCTTGTCCCTTCAATTTAATGAGGATACTAAATTAAAAGTGAGAGTATCAATAATTTATCAGTATCAAGGATAACTCATTCTACACCACGATCCTTCTCTAAACATATTATTGAGAAATATTTCTAGCCAGGAGCCTCAGGCTGATGAAGGAGAGCTGTCTCCTAATTTGGGAAAGTTGTTCTTGAAAAAAACGCTGGCTTCCTTGCTTGAGATGAGCCACCACTGACACGTGTTTGTTTTGTTTTAATTCATTTTAAAGAGGGTTATAGGAAGGATCTCAACAAACCTTATGTGGAGTACAAGAAGACAGGCACAAAAGAGTGTATTTATATGAAATTTCAGTCAAGTCAAAACTAGTGTATAGTGACAAAAAGCAGATTGGTTGTGGTTTGGGGCCAGGATCGGGGACAGGGGGAGAAGGGGACCATTTTTGGGGTGACGGAAATGTCCTCTGTCGTGATTGTGACGGGGGTTACACGCAAGATAGTCTGTCAAGTGCATCAGACTGTGTAATTATATGTAAGTTATACTTCAGTAACACTGATATACAGGCAAGAATGTGGTGTGATTTGGAGCCCAGATGTGGACAGGATTCTCAAATAAATATAAATAAATATATGTGTATTTTTGTTTGTTATTTACTTAAAGATCTTCTAGCTAGGTACCATAAATGCATCTATTTGCTTTATGTCTGAGTGACATCTCTAGCCATGCATCCTTCTGCGGTCAGTACCCACTGGGCTAAGCAAGGACTTTAAAATAGTCTGAACCAGCTCATTTGCCAGTCCTGCACAAAAACCTAGCTTCGAGGGCTTGGCTTTCTCTGGGTGACAGCTCTACAGGCCCCTCCCCCAGGCAGACTTCCCATCTGTGCTTTTAATTCCTTGAGCAAATGTAGCCATGGGCGTGTACCATTCCTGCATGGGTGGTATCCCAGCTCCACATGGATGGGCATATGGGCGCCTGTGGCAGCCTTCAGGTACACCTGCTGCTCTCTGAGCACCCACACTCAGTCAGTAACAGGGTAACCAGGGCCCCCCACTCCCTCTGCCCTTCCCCGGCCCACCTGCTTTCCTTCTAGACTCAGGTTGCTGCTAGACAGGGCCTCGAGTCCATAGATTTCTCTCTTGCCAGCTGCCTGGATGTGGGCCCAGGAGGAGCCCGTCCTGCCAGTCAGCTGTTGCTGGGAACCGCGACAAGAACAGAGCCGAGTCTCTCTGTAGCAACACAAGAAAGCAGAGGAAGTGAACATGGATCATGACAGACATGGGGCAAACATTAGCCCTCTGTGGCTATGAACGTGTTTCATCTGTGCCCCCAAATAAAGGGCAAACTGAAGCTCCACTCCTCAGGTCCTAACGGTGGAGGGCTGACAGGGAAATGGAAGACAGCCTAAGTCTGGACTTCATGCTTCTTTCGTTTCTTTTGAGAGAGTCTCCCTATGTAGCCCAGGCTGGCCCTGGATTCTCAGTCCTGCTGCTTCTACCTCCCAACTTTTGAAGTTTTGAGTATGTCAGCTCCTTCATGCTTTTTATTGGAACACAAACATAAAGCCAGAACTCACAGTGTGTCCTATGATGCCCCTTCTTGGGATTGTGCTGAAGAACAAAGAACCGTGATGGATTATCATTATCCACAGACGTTCACAGCCTAAGATGGGGCGAGGAGTCTGCTCCATCACAGTCAGTTCCTTTAAAGGGCTTCTCAGCTGGCATGCCCAGTTCTGATTGAGCCGTGGCACTGGCGTGGCTTTGAGGCGGTGTGATGGACTGGATGCCCCTTTGGTGCCTCTTTTTACTATTAAAGATAAAGCTTTAATGTTTTACAGTGTGGAGACTGTGTTGAATCAGTTGACTTTCTTGTGGGCTCTGTGGGCTCCTGAATGTTTCTTTGGTATATCCTGTATGTTGGGTCACCACATGAGTAAAATGTGAATCTTCGTGGTTATAGAGGAAGGAAAGAGGTCCTGGCAGGAGCAGAGGGCAGGAGCTGCAGAAGCAGGGGTGAGCATAGGCTCCCACAAAGCAGCCAAGGGGAGGCTGCAGGAAGTGGGCTACGGAAAGCCCAGTGGCCAAACTCTACTTAATGAGCACAGGTTTGAGAAATGATATAATTTAAGAATTATAAATTCTTTTTGCTGTTTTGTTTTATGAGACAGGGTCTCCCTGTGTAACCCTGGGTTGTCCTGGAACTAGCCCTGTAGATCAGACTGGCCTCAAACTCACAGAGATCCTCCTGCCTCTGCCTCCTGAGTGCTGGGATTAAAGGAGGTATACCGCCACTTCCCAGCTAAAATCGTAAATTCTTAAATGTATCATTTATGCGAAGAAGCACTTACACTATAAGTGAAGGAGCACTGAGCCCAGGCCTCAGGCCTCAGGCCCCAGCGGAGTGTATTACTCTGTGTGCAAGAATGTCTAGGGGTGGGAGAAGACAAGTAACTTCAAGGCTCTGTAAAAACAGTTTGGCGGTGGATTTCTGACATATTTATGAGCCACTTTCTCACCGAGTCTAATTCTCCTCATTAGTAGGATGGGCATGCAAGGAGCTGCTTTGCAGATAAGTCACGTGAGGGTCAAGCAGAAAGAAGTAAACCCCATGGGCACCAGAATTTAGGTTGCTCAAGGTATATAAAATAGCACAGTGTTTGCATATAACCCTCACGTATCTTCCAGCAGACGTTGCATCATGTCTAGGTGACTGAAAGTACCTACCACAATGTCAAGCTATGAAAAGAGCTTGCGTTGTTGGCTTTACCAAGCTCTTACCTGTTCCTTACAGACATGTTTTTTTTTTGTTTCTGTTGAATACTTTTTATTCACAGTTGCATGAAACTAAGGATGAGGAACTCTGAGATACAAAGGATCAATTGTGTTTAAATTAATATTATATGAATACTGAGAATTATTCATCAAACAAACAAAAGGTTCTGAAAGGTGGAGGAGAGGAAGGCAGGCAGACTAGGATCTTTATGACTTGAAGAATGACACTGTGGTGAGTTCCATATATATATGTGTATATATACGTATATATATATATATATATATATATATATATATATATATATATAATATAGGCATATAGGTAAAAGCACATATTTATATTATATACAAATATATTGGTACATACAAACACTCATACACACACACACACACACACATTTGGCATTGTACAGGGCTAGAACTGAAACTGGAGAGCTGGAAATGCTAATGGATTCAGATAAAATGAAAGCAAAGGCCCAGGGGAAGCTCAGCTGTGAAGCACTGGGTGTACAGGGAGCTTTGGGTTCGATTCTCAGTACTGCAAACAACAGTAACAATACACTTGCTCCGCCTGCCCAGAAGTGCTGTGTTGGAACTTTAGAACATGTTAGAAATTGTTCTTATTGGAGATCTTCTCCAAATCGAAGCCTGCCGCCGAGGCTTCTCTTTTGTAGATGCAAGTCAAGGCTGAATTTCCTTTTTCCTGCAGTTTAGTAACAAGGTCACCTGCATTTGCATCCACGAAGGCTCTGTGGGGAGCAGTGACCACACACTTCTGTCTTTAATTGCCAACGAGGCACAACCTACCAGGATCCAGAATGTCTACCTGAACCTGGTAGCGAGAAGAACCCCTGCTTCCTCAGTGTCAAATGAGCCATGTGGAGTCCCTGGGCTTCTCCCTCTACCCGGCAATAAAGAGATAACAACTCATTTTTTCTCCTACAGAACAATATCAAAAGGAGTAACTATAATACATTTTAAATAAGATCCAATGTCTCTTAGGGTCAAGCTGTATGAGATTCAATTAAAAAAAATCACTCATTCTAACAAGAACCTGAAAGCTCATGAACTGAATTTTAAAACAACGAATAAATCCCAGCCCTAAGGTAATAGTAACCAAGGTTAACGAATGAAAACATTTTAAAGCATCTACAATAAAAAAGAAACTTTAATGAACAATTATGAATATGCTTGAAACAAATGAAATCAGTTTAGATTCTAGTCAGGAACGGGAACTACAAAGGACCGTGTGGAGGGGCTGGAGCAATGGCTCAAGGATTACAAGTGCTTGCTGCTCCTGCAGAGGACCTGAGTTCAGTTCCCAGTGCCCATGTTGGGTGACTCACAACCACCGGTAAGTCCAGCTCCAGGGGATCTGGCCTTCATGGGTACCTGCATTCACACGCATGCCTCTCCCCACATACACAAATTAATTAGAACATAAGATAAATCTAAATAAGGAAGTGGATATTTTAGAAATGAACAGCATAGTAACCAAAACCACAACAGATAAGCTCAATAGTAAAAGGGAAGAAGCCGAAGGAAGAACAAGAAAATGTGAAGCTAGAGCAGCAGAGATGACCCAATTCCAATGACAGAAATAGGCTTAAAAATCTAATGGACTGAGCAGGTTATATATAGGCATATTTATGAATATTCATATACATATATGCATGCAATAATAATTAAAAAAGAGGTCATGTCTTTGAAGGAGAGAGGGGAGGGGTATATGGGGAGGTTTGGGGGGAGGAAAGGGAAGGGATACATGTTGTCATTAAATTATAATCTCATTTGGAGGGAGGAAAGGGATACATGTTGTTATTAAATTATAATCTCAAATTAGGTGGTGGTGGCACACACCTTTAATCCCAGCACTTGGGAGGCAGAGTCAGGCAGATCTCTGTGAATTCGAGACCAGCCTGGTCTGCAGAGTGAGTCCCAGGACAGGCTCCAGAGCTACAGAGAAACTCTGTCTTGAAAAAAAAAACAACAAAAACAAAAAAAAAACAAACAAAAAACAAAAGCAAAAAAAAATCTCAATCTCAAGAAAAAAAATAATCTAGCATTGATTAGATCTACTATTTACTATCCTGTGGCAAAAGAACCCATACTTGTCTCGTTAGAGTTTCAAAAAGAATAGAGAAAGAACATAGAACAAAAAAATGCTGAGTGATTTAGGGGCTGAAATACCCCTCAGATTTGACAAGAAACATAAACCTACCAAGAAAGAAGCCAAGAATACTCTAAGTAGAGTTAAGGTAAAGAAAACCACAGTGGAAAAAAAAACCAGAAAGAAGATGATGATGGCACTCCACACACACTGTGGTGAAATGTCTGAAAACTAAATAAAAGAAAAAAATCTGGGAAGAAAAATCAGAAAGATTTTACATGTGGGTGAAAAGGACTTTAATAACAAGAGGTCTTTCATCAGAAAACACAGAGGCTTCAGGGGGGAGGAGGCCCAATCCTTGTGAAGAGCTGCAGGGAAGAACTCAGCTCACTGGCACAAATAGTGTCTGAAATCAAAGGACCGAGGCATTCACGGGCAAAGGGAAAGCAAAGAACTCACCACCAGCAGATTTATCCCTAAATAATGACTCTAAACAGAGAAGAAGAAGAAGCCTTACAAAGGCAGGAAAAAGAAAGAACTAGGAGCCAGGTGGTGGTGGCGCCTGCCTTTAATTCAAGCACTTGGGAGGTGAAGGCAGGTGGATCTCAGAGTTCAAAGTCAGCGTGGTCTACAGAGCGAGTTCCAGGACAGCAGGGGCTACACAGAGAAACCCTTTCTCAAAAAACAAACAAACAAACAAACAAACAAACAAACAAAAAGGTCATTTTGTGTTTATTAAGACCATCCCTCCTGACCTTAAGCCATGTTATATGATAAAAGCAAAACTGGTAATGAATTCTGATGTGGTTTTAAATGAACATGGAGGAAATATTTAAGATTATCTTAAATGTTTAATGAATTAGATACAAATTCATAAAAATGTCTGTATTAAAATAAAATAAAATAAACCCAAACAGAAGGCTAAACAAGTCAAATAATAACATTGGCAGCCAGGAATAAAGGGAGCAGAGAAAAGGTCTGGAGTTGCAGCTTAAACCTGTAATCCCAGCACTCAGGAAGCTGAGACCAGGCTGGGTGTGAAGGAACATCCTTCGTATGCTTATCTGTAAAATGATTAAGCAAAGAAGCCCAGTAATGGCATGCCTGCAAGCCCGTGGCTGGGTTTCCCTCTGTAGTAATATGCCTTTTGGCCTTGGATATTCTCCACCTATTTCCTTACTAAAACACCCACTGGTTAGTAGGAGATGGGTATTGGAGATCTTTGATAAATGTATTGGATGTGGGTCCTCCCTCACCCTGGAGTCCTGCTATGTAGCCCAGGTATTCCACCAGTTTGGGGTCCTCCTGCCTCAACCTTCGGAGTGCTGGGATTATAGTTATGTTGCCACCATGCCCGCCAGCATAGCAGATCGTGAATTCTATATTCTGCTCTCCAAAAACACTTGAAGAGAGGGAACCGAACGTCTGAGAGGTATTGTATACCCTTCCTTTGGAGGTGCATGTAGGCAAGAGGATGTTCCACCAAATCTACCATCTACCCATCAAAGAACCTTCCTCGAACCGAAACTTAGACGTACCTCTCCAGGGAGCTATGAACTTGGGAGAAAATCTTAAACTCTTGTGCTTTTATTTCAGTGATGACGTAACAAAAGCATTGGTGGAGATAGTTCTGGGATTGCCCTCAGGGGCAGCATCATTTGATGCGACATAGTTTTACTTCAGTAACTACAGTTAGGGGACAAAGAACCAAGGCTGATACAATGTAGGCAGAGCACTCTTCCCAGGTGATAGTGAGAGAAAACCCTGGCTTAAAGACAACGCCCACCTGCTCAAAAGGAGGAAAGGGTGAGAGGGCTGAGCATCACAGGGAACACGCGGTAGACAATTTCAGTAAAGTTATCTTCTAGTGTGAGCAGCAATTCAAGTCCATCAAGCCAGTACTATTACACTGAGTTAATTATGTTGATCATTAACAAATGAAAGTAATTAAACTACGGTAGAGCATGGAGAGAAGTTTCAGTGGTTAAAGTGTGTGCTTTGTAACTGTGAAGTCTGGAGTGTCGATCCTAGCATTCAGGTGACAGGCTGGGTGCCCTGTGTGTGCCTATAAGCCCAGCTCTGCTGAAGACAGAGACAGGAGACTCGCCGGGGCTTGTTGACTTCCAGCCAAGCTGTTAAACAGGAGCCCCAGGTTCAGGGAGAGATTCTGCCTCAATGAAAGAGGTGAAGAATGATAGAGGAGAACATTCAATGTCCTTTTCTTCCTCTTGTGCAAGCGTACATACGTGCATATACTCATGTGGAAACATACATGCACCTACAGAAACAGAAGTTGTGTCAGCTAAAATTTTATTATTTTTCTTTTAGTTTACTTGTTTCAGAACTCTGAAATTATCTGCGTAAGGGAATGATTTGTTGTAGGATTGCGTATTTAAGCCACGTTTGATTAAAATCACTAAAAACAATGCTGAGTTGTACAGGAGGACTTTTCTTTAAGCATTGTGCTGTTGTAGAACAGCTTTTGAACTGGACAAATAAATCTCTTCTGAGATTTAGTAGAGAAGACACTCAAGTCCCAGGAGATTAAAGGACTTTTCCAAGGTCAGGCAACTAATCCAAAGCTAGACTGTGACTTGCAAGTCTCGCCTGGGCCCCTTTCCAAGGCACGGCCATGCAGAACTGTGATCCAGGACAGTGGGTTGTTTATATTACATGAGTAGATGGCAAAGCCTTCTGTTAACAGAGGCTGGGAGCTCTGTCTTTCCTTCCACAAAGCTCAGACTTGTGGTACACGTTCTCTGTAGGTTGGGCACAAATGGGAACCAGAGATGAGGTTGAACCTCAGCCCAATACACTGTGCCATTACATCCGAGGAACTGCAGGGGATGATGAAGGATTTACCCAAGGGCTATTATTAACACGGACGGTATGTGGACAGGAGGTTCCATAATGACTCTCTGGTGGAAAGTCCTTTTGTGCTTTGAAAAAACGATCAACACAGAGGCCATGCTGGTGAATGCCTGTAAACCTAACACTTAGAAGTTAGGGGCAGAAGGTTCTAAAGTGGACCGTACAGTGAGACCTCCATTTCACAACCGAACACAAACCATGTCCCCTCTCTGAGGGAAAAGTCTTCAAAGAAGGCTGACGAATTCTAAAATTGAGGTTCATGTTTTAAACTTTGAGTAGATAGTGAAATAATAGCAATGTTGTAATTATTGATTTGTTCAAGTATTAAACTTGTACATATAGATAAATTCATCTGAAACATTTTAGCACAACTTACGTTGTATTGGCTCTAGGCATTCAGGAAACGTGGCACGCATGCTTGAAGGTCACATCTAGGTTGTTCTTGAGCACCTTTCAAATGCTCACAAGTCCAGCAGATGACACGGCCATCTCTACAGTTCAGTGTCTTCTTCTGCAGCCCTGTCTACTGGTCTGTCCATCATCGGCATCCTTCAGTTCTTTCTTAGGCCCATTCCCACCTTGCTTCCTGTGGATGACCTGCTGTCTCTCGGAGATGGCCACACTTCCACCTTCCTGATACACAGACGGCCCTAGAAAACCAGGATCCTGTGTGGAAGAGGGAAGGAGGGAGGGAGTAATTTAATGTGGACAGCGTAATGGAATTAACTCCCGACCCATCCCCTAGGGCCATTAGTTCCTTAATTAGGAATCCATTCTCTTGAGCTGGTGAGATGGCACAGAAGGAGGGGAAGGGCAATCAATGGCTGTGCAAGCCTAATGCCCTGAGTCCAGTCCTTGGGACTCATGAGGTGGCGGGAGAGAGTGGCCTCCTGAAAATTGTTGTCTGATCTCCAGTGGTTGTTTTGGCACACATGCACTGACATTCACACACATATTAATAATAATTTAACAATAACAATAACAACAACAACAACAACAATAACAAAGCATTTAAAAGGAATACTGTCTGTCTTTTAGGGATGGAAATTTCTGGCAGATAGACTTTCTAAGCATCTAAGAATTGAATTCAAGAAGTCCATCAGTCTGGATGGGGAAAAATTCTGAAAGTTTTTTGTAAGCTTCAACTTTTTTTGCAAATTTCAAATTGGTTACTTTAAGCTTTCTTCAAGCTGGCATTTCCTTCCGTTAGGAAGGGGACCAGTCAACAGCAGACAGAAAGTGACAGTCACAGTCCACTCGGGGATTATCTTTGGTGGTCTGTTTGCTGCACATGTCTCAGGATGTTGTTTATGATGATTTTTACTTCTAAAATGCTAGAGTCTGTGTGAAATTTTATTATTGAAAGTATTTACTTGAAAAGTGCACTTATTGCTACAGTAAATTTGTTTTAGAAAACTTTTTGAGGGACCTACAGAGATGGCTCAGCAGCTAAGAGCACTTTCTGCTGCTCTTCTAGAGGACCAGAGTTCGGTTCCCAGTACCTACATTAGGTGACTCATAACCACCTGTAGCTCCAGCTACAGGAGATATGACACTTTCTCCTGGCCTCCATGAACACATGGTAAGCATATTCACGCACACACACCACATAAACTAAACATGTTAATAAAACTAAATCTTTAAAAATAAAAATGGTTTGAGAATTATATTTTATAATTGTTTTCCCTTGCATTCCTATGCACTTCATTTATTAGTTTTAAAACATTTTTTTCCCGATAGGGGGACAACACAAAACACAGCTGTTACCTCAAAAGTGATAGAGATAGAGGGAAATATGAGTGACCATGGCCTGAAGACACAGCTTCAGGTATCCCCAAATTCCACATGCCAATGAGGCGGCCATTTTGTGAGCTAATCATAGTAACAGAACAAATAAAGCCAGACATCAAAACACTTTTCAGGTACATTGGTGGGCACACCAGGTAGGTGGGTTCCAGCAGGATGGGGGAACTCTGCTATAGATCGTGGATAATGCCTTACACCGCCCTTGCCCTTCGACCGGTGGAATCTAGGGTTTTGCTAAGTTAGTACAGCCCACAAGGTGTTTATTTGTTAGCTACAGAATGTTGGGTTAGATGCATAGGTGAGCAAAGAATGGTCATTCAGGGGGCTAAAGATGGTTCAAGATAAATTGTGGTAGGCTCAGGACCTGTGACACTCCAACCTCTCCACATCACTCGTGTTCTGGTCAGGCCACCAGCTTTTGAACACAGTGTCTTTCCAAAAATCCCCATGCCCAAAGGCTTTCCAGGCTGCAAAGAGCACCATGGCACCCAGAAACCCTGCCCTAGGTGGTTAATTGTCATAAGGAATGTCCCCAAATATTTCTCACTGCTGTAGTGAGAGGTGTTCAAGTGTCTTATCCTACTTAGTACTAGATTGGATGCCTTTGTTAAACCCTCAGGGCTCAGGGAACTCTGCAGAAGAGAAGGCAGAAAGATTCTGAGAGCCAGAGGTGATGGGCGGCTCCAAGGAAACAGTGTCTTCCAGACACAGCAGGACCGATGTTCCTTGTATGAACGCACAGAAACTAGGGCAGCACACATAGGGCCTGCACAGGTTCACGGTGGATGGGGTCCCCATCCTGATGGGGGAGGTGGATATGGGCTCCCACCCCCAATTAAGAAGCTATTTGCAAATGATATATGCTGGCAAAGGAAAATATTTTTCCTCAGTGGAGACTCCCTGGGCATATTAACCACACGTCAGGGCAGTGTCTTGCCCACCAATAGATGGTCTACACAAAATGAACTCAATGCTATTTTTGTAGACTTTTTTGGTCTCATTTTGCTTTGTTTAGACAATTATTTGTCTTAGTGGTTGATTTTTTTATTGTTTATTTTGTTTTCCTTTTTGTGGTTGTTTTTCTTTTGGTTTGTGTGCTTTTTGTTTTGTTTTAAGAGAGAAAAAAGAACATAAAGTCGGATGAAAAAGGAGGTGGTGAGGATCTGGGAAGAACTGGGGGAGAATAAAAGCATAATCAAAATATTGTATAAAAAATCTTCCAATTAAAAGAATAAAAGAAAAAAGAGGACACAAATTTTAAAAAAAGAGGAGAGATGGGAATACATAAGAGGGTTTGGAGGGAGAAAAAGGGATGAGAAATAATGTAATTATATTGTAATCCCCCCAAAATTAAAAAAAATAAAAAGATCCAGGTGACTCAGGAGCACAAAGCTTTCCCGTTCTAGGATTTGTATCCTGTTTAGTTTCCTCTGGCTTTTGAGTTGCCCTTTCTGAATTGTGTCCCCTAAAAAGATGTTTCAGTTTTAACTCCTGGCAGCTGAGAATGTGTTACTTCTGGAAATAGGATCTTGCAGATGTAACCAAGTTTAGATGCTACCATACTAGAGTAGATGGATACTATAAACACAGTCTTCATAAGTGGAACTAAGCGAATCCTGTAACTAGGGTACTTGTGAGAAGCAGAATAGAGACACACATGTGGGTGAATAGCATGTGACAAAAGAGACAAGAATGACATGGTACAGACGCCAGCCAAGGGGCATGGTCCACAGAGGCAGAGACTGGGAATGGTACAGATACCAGCCAAGGGGCATGTCATTTTCCTGCTAATGGTTAAAAGTTAAAGGGAGCCAAGGAAGGAGTCCACTCAGTTGCAGAAGGTACTGAGTGAACCTGGCTCACTAATGCTTTGGTTGCAGACCAAAACTTTCTGTTGTTTTAAGTCCAGCCTAGAGCTGGAGCTCCAGTGTTAGAATACTTACTTACATACAACTCTGGGTTTAACATAACCAAGAAAGATTGCAGGGGCTGGTGAGATTGCTCGGCAGGGAAGGTACTGGCTGCCAAGCTTGCCTATCTAAGTTTGATCCCCAGGACTCACTTGGTAGAAGGAGAGAACTGATTCCTGCAATTTGTTCTCTGACCTCTATGAGTGTTCTGAGATGTGGGTGTGCGTGCACGCACACACACACACACACACACACACACACACACACACAGTCAGAGAGGGAGAGAGAAGAAGAGAAAGGGAGAAGGAGAGAGAAAGGAGCGAGGGCGAGAGAGAGAAGAAATAAATGTAAAACATTTTTCCTTACAAAGACTCTAGTGCTCTGTTATTACAGCTTTGGAGAATAAATCCAATGTATATCAGAGCTTCAATAAAAAAAAAGAGGGTTATAACCCAACTAATATCAGAGACCTGGTTGTGTGACTTGGGGGGCCTATTTCTAATAAGGCATGGCCAAGCACCAGAATCTGGTCTGAGGCGAGCATTGATTGTTACATACCATCTGGTTGTGAGGTTGTGGGGAAGGAAGGAAATAGACAGCTTCCACCCACGTCCAACTGGCGAATCCTAGAGACACCAAAAATAACCGCACAATTGTTGGGCCCTGAGATCAGCTCGGCTCAGGGAAAACAGAATGCCACACTTGGTTAGGGCTGCTCCCATCCCTCAAATACGGCAAGCACGATAGTTTTCTTCTATCTTCATTCACAGCCTGGTCTCTCCTGGAGTCCCAGACTTAAATTTAGGAATGTCTGGGTAGAGGCCAAGCTCATCAATGAAGTTATGCTGGCGCCTGTTACTCTGTATCGATTCCTGGGAATGAGCTCCCTCCCAGGGGAGCTCATTGCCTGTGCAGGGACATGCCTGTCTACCCAGGAGTCTACAAGATGGTCTATCTTGCCTGCTTCCCAGGAGTGCAGAATTTGACCTTAGTTGGGATTCTCTTTCCTTGTTAGTACTAAATCAATAATAAAGCCTTCATACTCAAGAAGGCAAATCAGGTCATCATGTGTTTGGACAACAAGTCAGATGCTCTTAAAAACAAAACAAAAAATCCTTTGACCTGTCAGGCATAAGTATTCATCTCTTTTTTTATTGTTGCCCCTTGAGGCAGGGTCTCACTGTGTCATCCAGGCTGTCCTGGAACTTGCTATGTCGATCAGGTTAGTCTTGAATTCACAGAGAACCACTGCCTCTGCCTCCCTCACGGTGGGCTTAAAGGCAGACGCCATCTACCTACCCTCTGACCTTCTGGTTTAATGAAGAAGGGGTGGTGGAGGATAGGGATAGATGAAGCAAGCCTGTTCCGTTCCCTGGGTATATAACCCCCCAGAGACAAGTGATTCCTTGCTCTTAAGTCCTCACTTCTATCATGCTTAGATCTATGTCTCTATTTCTAGAATCTCGAGACTCCTTCTGCCATTGAGTGTTGAGCCTTCTGCTCTTATCTTAAATGTATCCTGAAATTTACCATGATCTCAACAGACTTACATAAAACTCTTATAACACACCAGAACATTCTAAGAAACTACCTAATTGTTACTGGGAAGATGGCTCAGGGGAGAAAACACTTGCTGGGCAAGCATAGGAACCAAAGTTTGTTTCTCTAGCACCTACCTAAGATGTGACCCCAGCAGGCAGGGAGTGGAGATGGGCAAGCTGGCTAGTTAGACGAGCCAAATCAGCAATTGCCGGGTGCCACAGAGATCCAGCCTCCATAAATAAAGGGGAGAACAGTTGAAGAAGGGAACTGACATCAGCCTTTGGCCTCCACACACATGCAGGCATGTGTTCATATGACCTTACACACACATATGCACTCAAACATGAGAACATACACAGACATATGCAGGGCAAATCACACACACACACACACACACACACACACACACACACACCACACAAAGCAACTCAGAGCAACCAAAGACAGCACTCAGTCCTTCCGTTGTTCCTCATTCTCAATACATTTACTTTTCATGGAATTTAATCCTCAAATGTCAGAAAAAAATGTTTTTCAACTTTCTCCTCCGTTTGAGAGATAAAGTCTTTGATGGCACATAAAATAAAAATGTCTACTCCTGCCCCTGAAATCAAGTTTCTAATAGAAGAAAAACCTGTTGCTCCACATATCTTCTAATGAGAGGCAGGAGAGATGGGTGGCTCAGCAGTTAAGAGCACTGGCTGTTGTTGCCGAGGACCTGGGTTCAGCTCCTAGTACATCATGGCAGCTCACAATCATCTGTAACTCCATTTCAGGGAATCCTTTGGCTCTCCTGACCTCCAGGGGCTTCTGTATACACATGGTACACACATATATAATCTGGAATACACACACACACACAAAATAACATAAGGATTTAAAAATTTACAAAAAACAATATGCAATTAAAAATATCTACTAATGAGGTGACTTTGGGTTGAATTAACATTTTTTTCTATCATTCCTATATTATATCCCCCTTTTTTCCTTTAGAAGATCTTTGAATTTAACTGTTTTGTTTAGACTTTTTTATTTTTACTATGACCAATAACAACTTGGAACCAACCTCCCTAAACAATGACAAATCTGCTTAACCCACTGAATAAACAAAACCTACTCATACCCTATCTCTTGGCAATATGGGTATTGTTCTCTAGACTACTCCCTGTTGTCTGTGGGTGCTGGTATCTTTGGGGGAACCTTGAGAAAATCAGGATAATGGTTAAGTCTTGACTGGGATAGTTTGTGAAATTGGCTCAGCTAGTAGCCATAAAGCTGTTTTGGATGCAGAATTCTGAAGGGACTATAACAGAGGCATTTTGAGATGTTGGATCACCTGGGCCATTTGTTTTCATTGGTGTCTTGTTCCCTTGCTCTGAAAACACATAAACTTTTAAAGGTAACTTACATGGCTGTATTAATACAAATATAGACTGTGTGTTATACAAAGTTAACATACAGACAAAATAACAAAAACAACTTTAAATTTGTATCAATAAATCAAAAGATAATTTTTTGTTTTATATTTGAACAGGTAAAGTACACATTATGTGTTTTATAGTTTTTCTAGGTTTCTTTCTTTATGTCTGTAGTCAGGGTTTTCAGGAGGTCTTCCCCGATCAAACCCAATCCATATCAACCTGGAATGAATCTAAAGCTTGCCATTTCCTCTGGAAATAAAAGCATAATCTCTTTCCCAAAGTAACATATCTTTTGACTTCAATTTTTAAGTCAATACATTTTAAAAATATATAGACTGGCTCAATCCAGCAGTTTCTATAATCCAATGTATCTTAGAAGCCATTGTTCCTTCATCAGCAATCAGAAAGTCTAAAGACAGCACAATACCACAATACAGTATTCAGACTCTGTATAGTTTCCATCTTTATTTTACTTTACTCTTTTTTAAAGGACTTTATTATTTCTAAACTATTTTTTTTAAAAAATATTTATTTGTTTATTATGTATACAATATTCTGTCTGTGTGTATGCCTGCAGGCCAGAAGAGGACACCAGACCCCATTACAGATGGTTGTGAGCCACCATGTGGTTGCTGGGAATTGAACTCAGGACCTTTGAAAGAGCAGGCAATGCTCTTAAACTCTGAGCCATCTCTCCAGCCCTTCTAAACTATTTTTAAATCTATTTAATCTCTTCTCTCCCCCAAGCCTATGGATATTTTAAACACACTGTAACCCATTTAAAGGTTTTTCCATCTAGATCTGTCTTAACTGAGTATCTGTATTCTTTGATCGCATGAGATGAATCTTAAACTCTACGTCAGCCACCAGCGCTGCTCAGCTTAGTGGATGGCGCTCGCACATGGTGGCTGGAGGTTGGCTTCCTCCTACAGGCAGCTGCAGGGAGACAAGTCTCTGTTCTGCAGCTGGCATGAGAGACAGAAGAGTAGGAAGCTATGTTTGGTTCTGTTTTTGTGTGTTTAGAATCTTTTAAGCTTTCTTGGGTCTTATGTGGATGTGAGCATCCCATGTTGGAATACCATTTATTGGCAGACTTTTCTGTCCCTCAAGCCCATTCCCAAATAACCACACAGAGACTTATTATTAATTATAAATGATCGGCCAATACCTTAGGCTTGTTTTCTAGCTAGATCTAAAAGCTTAACCCATATCTGTTAATCTATGTGCTGCCTTGAGGCTCTTTACCTCCCCTGTGCACTTCCCATGGGCTTGTTTTGCATCTCTTTGATGTCACCTCAGACTTTGCCCTTTTTCTCCTCAGCATTCTCTCTGCCCTAAAAATCCTGCCAAGCCATCAGCCAATCAGATTTTTTATCAACAATGAGAGCAACACCTCTCCACAGTGTACAAAAGGATCGTGGCACTGCAGTGTGTGTGTGTGTGTGTGTGTGTGTGTGTGTGTGTGTGTGTGTGTGTGTGTATGTGTGTGCGCGCGTGCATGCACATGTTTCTGTGTCTATGTATAGGTTTGTGCATGCTGGCAGATTCCATTGGATCCTCTGGATATAGAGTTTGTGTCTTTTGTGAGGTGCCTGACATGGGTGCTGGGAACTGAACTCAGTCCCTCTGGAAGAGGAAGTACTCCCAAGAACTGAACTATCTTTCCTTTTAAAGATAGGGTCTGACTATGTTTTCCAGGTTGGCCTGGAATGATTCCTCTTCTACCTGAGTGCTAGCATTATAGTCATGAATCATCATGCTTGGTGGTGTTAATTCTTTAGACATTTGTTGGGATTAATAAAGCAATTTGGACTAAGATTTTTGTTTGTTGGTCAGTTAGTTCAATATCTTTTTAAAAGAATTCTTTAATAGCATGTTTTATTTCTTTTTAAAAATATATATTGATTAGTTAATTAATGTCCCAATCCAGTCACAGTTTCCACACCTTCCCACCTCTCCTCCTGGTCCCACTCTCAACCGCCTATCTACCCTTCCTTTCTTCCCCCCATCCACTCTGCCTCCTTTTTCTTCAGAAAGGGGCAGGCCTCCCATGTATACCAGCCAGCCATGGCATATCAAGTTGCAGTAAGATGAGGCACTTCCTCTCCTATCTTTAATTGTATAGGTCTATTCAGGTTTCTCTTTCTTCTTGAGTCAGTTTCAGTAGTGTGTGCACTTCTAAGTGTGATCTAAAACATTGTGCTACGTGTATTCATAGCATTTCCTCGTAACTATTTTTGCTTCTGTCATGTAGGTAATAATTGCTATTATTTGTCTCCTGATTTTCCTTTCCCTTCTCTCTGGTCAGTCTAGATAAATAAAGACTTAATCAATTTTAAGTAAAGCCTCATCAATTTCTTTTCTAATTCTAATTTTTGTTTTGCTGTTTAGTTTGTTTCTCTTTTCCCCAGCATTGTAAGATGGAAAATTAGATTTTTAAATTTATTACTTTAGGTATCTTTTAAAATTTAGTCATTTGCTGCAAGAAAGACATTCCCTCTAGGTACTGCCTTGACTGTATCCTGTAAGCATGCTGCCATATTCCCTTTTGTAGTCAGCTCCGAGTATTTTCTAATTTTCGAGTTCTTAGTGTTTAATATCCATTCCCCAAGTTTCTTTGGTTTGTTTATATTGAACTTCCTTGTGTTTACACTGACTTTATTCTTTATGTGTGTGTATGTGTGTCTGTGTGGGAGTGTGCACTTGTGAGCACGGTGCCCAAGAAAGCCAGGGGAGAGAATTGTAACTGGAGCTGGAGTTATGGGTGGTTGTGAGCCCACTAGTGTGGGTTCTGGCTACCAAACTCTGGTCCCCTGTAGTGCCTGCACTACGGTATGCAAGCTGAGGACTAGGCTGGAGATTTAAAACATATAAAGATACAAGCAGAGACACAGAGACAAGGGTCATCCTTGATACAAGAATGCCAACTTTATTGCGCTCCAGAGAAGCTTATATAGAGATCCTTAACTCATAGCCACACCCCAGCTCTTGGGATTTCCATCTGTAAAACCCACCAAAAACCACTCCCCTGCCATCAGGAACTCATGAGGGTCTTGTGCTCAGAGGAGCTGCAGGCACAGGTAAACAAGTTGCTTTGCTCAGTTCACTCCAGCTGGCAAAGGGTCTGAGGTAGGCAAAGAAAGTCAAGGGGCCATGGGTCTGCAGCCCCCAACAGTCCCCTGTAAGAGCAGCAAGAGCTCTTAGCCTCTGGGCCATTGCTCCAGCCTGTGCATTATTTTAAATAGCATGTAGGTGGTCCTCTGCACAGGAGTGCATTGCTCTGCATGTATGTGGGTCTTTGTTTCCACATTAGCTTGCCTGTGTCCACTTAAGAAAATCTACATTTCCTACAAGGTGGAGCTTACAGCAATGAACTGTTTTATATTTTATTTTGTTTCCAAAAATGTCTTTATTTTGCCTTAATTTTCACAGAAGAACAATTTGCAAAATATTTTCTTGGATATAAGCACTATCATGTTGGTCAATATCTCTTTTCTTTCAACACTTCTGTCTCTCTGATGGGAAGTAGCCTCTGATCCTCCTCAGGTTTTCCCTGTGTGGTAACTTAGTGGTCTCTGCTGCTTTGAAGATTTTTCTTTTGTCTTTGTCTTTGAACATTTTTTATTATGTTTCTGGGTGTGGGTTTTATTTGTGGTGCATGCATGTATGCTCATGTGCGTGTGTATGTGAGTGCATGTGAATGTACTCATGCACGGGTGTGGGTGTGCATGTATGTACGTGTATGTATGTATTTGTAATGTGTGTGTGTCTGTCTTTGTACTGGACAGTCACAGTGCTCCTGTTAGTTCTAGAGGTGCCGTGTTCTAGTGGTGAAAGGGAAGTTCTATCAAATCAGTGACATCATATTTGGCTTTGCCAAATGAAGAGGAATTTCCCTGGTGGAGAATAAGAGGAACTCGAGGCAGAGTGTAATGCCCCTGGGAAGGCTGTGTGTGCACGCATAATTTCTCTTGTAGGTCAAATAAACAATAATGAGTATCTTGTGGTTGGTTTAGTAGGGAGAACAATGAAGGTCATGTTCCTTTTTTCAGGAAGTTGAGAATCTGTCTGGAGACACGAAACGGCAACCACAGTGAACTTGTACGGTAGGAAATATTACTAAGCATCTAGGTGCTATCGGAATGCTGCATGGTCTCAGTGGTCTAGGGAATGTCTTACCTAAAGGGCAGGCAGATGGAACCTCAGGAGTACAAAAACAAACCTTCAGCGATTTGCTTCCCAAACCCTGGTCAATGAGATAGCCAGGCTGGAGGTCAAGATTTATGGAGGAGCCCCATACTTGGAAGGCTTGGTGTGGCCATTATAGTAATGAGGTCAGTTATAACCTCTGAGATCAATATATTTTACCTAGTCAGTTAATCAATGAATTTCCTTCACCCTCTTTTTTTTCTCGCTAGAGGAGAAAGCTAAGAATGCAGGTGTTTTGAGTAGCAAATAAGACCCAGTGACTGGCAGGCTGCTTTGTCAGCTGTCGCCCCCAGAGTCATGGAAGAACCAGTGCTCTAGCTACAGCATCACGTTCCAGGACACAGCAGCCATGTCTGTGCTTTGGAAACTGTGAATTAGACAGAACCCTTCAGGAATAAACTGCGATTCCAGGCGTAGAGGAGTCACCAGTGACATCAAAGCAAGGACTTGATTAAGACTGATCAAGATAACTTTCAGTCATACTGTTAAAAAGATAACTTTGGTCCAGCTGATTTTTACATAGGCCTCATAGTCAGAGGAAAACAATATCTTAAAATTCTTCTTTCTGTCTGTACTACTGATTTCCTGTCCCCGGAGGCAACCAACATTGCAATCTTTCAAGTTTCCTTCCAGAAATAGCTTGTACAGACAAAAAAAAAAAAAATCATATATACATTCTTTTCTTTAAATTTTACTTAATTTTTTATTGTTTGAGTATTTCATACATGCACACAACATGTTTTCATCCACTCCCTCCCCTCCAATTACTCCCTGGTCCTCCTATCTCCCACCCCCAACTTCATGACCTTTATTTTAAACCCACTGCGTCCACTTTGTGAATCCTGTATGTGCATGTGTTTAGAAGAATCTTCTGGAACACGGGGAGCCTCTCTGAGAACACATCCCTTGCTCTTCCAGTAGCCATTAGTGGATAGTTCCTCAGCTAAGGGTGGGACTTCTTGTGCCCTCCCTCTGTCCATGCTGAGATTCGGGCTGATTTGACTTTGCCTAGGTCTTGAACATGTGGTAGTTATAGCTGTTGTGAGTGCGTGTGTGCACAGCGCTGTCACACTCATCAAACACCGTTTTGCCACAGGTATCTATTACCTCTGTCCCTTAAAGTTTTTCTACCCTTCCTTCTCCAATGATCCCTGAGTTTCAGGGGTATGATGTCTCATTTAGAGCTGACAATTCCACGGTCTCTTATTCTCTGAACACCAGCCAGTTGAGAGTTTCTGTATTCATCTCCATCTATTGCAAAAAGAAACTTCCCCGAAGAGAGTTGAAATATGCCCTAGCCTACGGGTACAAGAATTTAGGAGACAGTCTATTTTGAAGTCCATTTAGGAGACCAATAGCATTAAATTCACACTAATGACTAGTTCTTATGTCTACTTGCCAGAAATTTTAACGGAGAAGAGACTTCCAATAAATTAGCCTGCAGGCAACTCTGGAAGGTGTTTTATTCATTGATAATTGATGTGGGATAGTCCAAGCTCTTTTGGGTGATGTCATCCTCTAAGTGAATGGTTGGGGTGTGTGAGACAAGACACCGAGCAGGTCAGGAGGAACAAGCCAGTAATCAGCATTCCTTCATGGCCTCTGCATTAGTTCTGACATCCAGGTTTCTGCCTTGAGTTTCTGTCCTGACTTCTTCAATGATGGACTGTGATGTGGAAATACAAGAGAAAAGACTCTTTCCTCCCCTGGTTGCTTATGGTCTTGGTGTTTTATTACAGCAATAGAAGCAGTAGGACAGCAGCCATGGGTTTTTGGCCCAGGTAACAGTACTGTCTGAGTTCCATTTTGTGGAGAAGACTAAGAGTGGTTTGTTATACCCACAGTGTTCATGCCATTATTGCATGATTGCATATATGGATTTGTACAAACATATATATCATATATTTTCATTTATTTTATTTATTGATGATTTTAGATGCAAAAATTTTTTTAAGGTGAAGAATGTCCTTGTCTTGATTACATGTATTTCCAGAACATAATATCCAACTAAAGGAATATAACTACTTTAAGACTGTATCTCCAATAAAAATGCAAGTTTTCAATGAAATTAATTCCACATTTCTAATGTTTCTAATGAGGAGGTTTTTTTAGAAGACAGAAAAAAAAAAGTACTCTTTCATTAATAATTTCAAGTCCCACTGTGGATATGCCAAAATTTGTTCATTTTCTTTTCTAGAAAGAATTGTCACTTGCAGTCCTGAACCTAAGAACAAAGACACAGATAGGACCTCAGTGGTTTTTTTTTCTTTTAAAAAAACCCCACATTTTCTGCCATTCCCACTCTGCTGGGACAAGAGTATATTTTACACAATTGAGACAAACTATTTGTCCAGAACCCACAGCAGCTCAGACACAGTAGCTAAAAAGCTCTCTGAGCTACTGATTATAAGACAATGACATTTAGTGCATTGCTGAAAGTGACTTTCTTAGAATGATTCCCCATCTCCCAGAGAAAGGGCATTCTAAAGGATGGTGTCCATTAGTTGACTGGGATGTTGCTCACTAGTCTCGGTAGCTTGTCTGGTCTGCGAAGAAACCGTTTCACATCCCTAATGTGGGTTGCCCCATGTGGCGACAAAGGTGTTTCCAAGGCAAAGAACCAACAAGCCAGAAAAACAGTGGGCAAGGTTGGTTAGGGGATGTTCTATCTGTGAGTGGTTGGAAGGTGACATTTCAAGTCAATTTACCTGTTATGTTGACAGAGTCCCATGACTGGCTCTGATGATGCCTATCAGGACCAGAAATATTGAGTGTCCAGTTGCTATGAATGTGATATCAGGGATCACTGAGCACTTGGGCTCCTAGCTTTCTGTAAGGGAAAGGTGCATCACTAGGGTAGGGATGGGCTGGACTTGAATCTATGGAAAGATGTCCACCTTTTATTGCTGACTGTGGATACACTTACCCAGAAAGAATAGGAACAACAACAGCCTTTCCATCCCTAGAAACTCATTTTGATCATTATCCACAGAAGGAAGGCCTTGCTTGGCTTTGCCTTTCTCTAGGGGGTAGAAAAAGCACTTGTCAAAACATCTAGGATGCTTGAGACATCGTGGAGGAAGTCCATCTGTCCTTGGAAGGAACAATACTCTAACTTCTCAGTGGCTCACATTCTTTGCAGTGGATCTGGTTGTCAGTAATCATAGTCCTGCCTCTTCGGGAGCAAGACACAGTCAGAAAAAGCTCTAAGGCCAACTCTATAAATGCAGCTCAACCATGCTTTCTATTGCCCTTCTTTTCAACTTTTATTTTTAAATAGTTGTAGACTCCCAGAAGTTACGAAAATTAGGATGGGTTCCCTGTGCTGTCCCCTCTGCTCCCTGGGGAGACACCACGTATAACTGCGGTTCACTATCAAAGCCAGAAAGTTGGCATTGACACCGGCCCTCCCCTACTACTATCCTAATATTGGAAGATACAAACCCTACAAATTAGAGGCCTGAAACTCAGGAAGAGGACGAGCCCATCTGCTAAGATCGACTCCTACCAGCTGTGAGTTCTCCGCGCCCTGCCCTGTGCAGGCTATTTTGGTTTCAGAACTTAAGTTCCTGGGTATGATGCTTTCTGGCAGATGTACTGGCTCTAGTCTTGACTCTACCTTTTCTTGACCCTGTCTCATACAGATGATTTTCCAGATGGTGGTGGACAGGAAAGAGTGGTATCCATAGAAGTGTCTCTCGGTGTTGAACTTTAATTTAGTCTTCAAAAAAATTTTTATTAAAAAAATTACAGTTTCACAGGAAGTTGAAAATTAGTACAGGAAAGTTTTGAGCACCTTCACCCACTATCTCCTAACTATTACATGTTCAATGCTCATAAGATGATGAATCTTGCTTTACTCTTATTTTATTATAAAAGTTTCTTGGCTTGGAGAAATGGCTCGGTGGGTAAAGGGCTTCATGTACAAAATAAGGACCTGAGTTTGGATCCCTAATACCAACGTGAAAAGCCAGGAGCCATGGCTCGCACCTCTAATGCCAGCACTGAAAGGCCGAGACAAGAGGATACTGGGATCTCACTTACCAGTCAGTGTAGATGATCAGTGAGCCTTTAGTAAGGGACCCAGTCCCAACATTGCGCAGTCCAGGCACCCCATCCTCCTGCTTCTGCCTCCTGAATGCTGGGTTACAGAGATGCACCTCCATGTCCAGTCTGTTCCTTAAGCTGACAACACCCGTCCTTCTTCCTTTTCATTTTTTTGCTTTTTTATTGTTTTATTTATTAAATTTTAATTTTTATTTACTCTCAAAATTTTCATATAATGTATCTTGGTCAGATCCATCCCTGTCCCCACCTCCAAATCCTCCCAGAACCACTCATTACATCTTCTTTGCAATTTCATGTTCTCCTGTTATAATTTTTTTATTTATGCATTTATTTTAACCAACCGAGTCCAATTAGTGCTGCCCATGTGTGCCTGAGGGCGAGGTGACCAACTGGAGCATGGGAGAACTTACCAGTGTTACAAATAGTTTCTCAGCTAGTGGTGGGGCCTTGGCTCAGACTTAGGCAGGACATTGGCATCACCCCCAAAGGCTCAGGGAACATCATGGAAGAGGAGGCAGAAAGAATGGAAGAGGCAGAGGGTGGGGGGAAAGGTTATAAATGCTATTGTCTGGACATGACATGGTTGTTGCACACAAGCTCTCACACACACTGTGGTGACCTATACAAGATCTGCACAGGATCAAGCCAGCCATTCGGATATGTGCCACCACACCCAGCTCAACTGTAACTATTTTTCCTGCTCAGGGAAATGAAACCAGTCTGATTGTGGGAAGAAAGCAAATTCTAGCTTAGCCTCTCTTGTTCAAGAGTTTTGCTGCTTGTTAACCAGTTCAGTTGGAAAGCAGCAAACAAAGAATTATGCGGAACTTCATGCTTTATCCAGCTCATCCATCTTCCAGCCTTCAGGTACAAGGTGGCCTTAAAGACTTTAGTAGAAAACTCGGCATCCCAATGTCCACCCTTCTTTCTTGCCAGACTCATCCGTGGGGATTATTAATGCAAATCTGGACACCGTACGCAGCTAAGAAACATGGAAATTATCTGCTTGCTCATGGCTTCCAAATCTATGGTTCACGGCCCCCATGTGGACTTCAGGAGCTGAATAAGGTGACCATAAAAAAATGTGATAATGGTAAAGAGTTTCTGAACATGCCAATAGCCAAAAATTAACACAGAAATCAAAGCTGTAATCAATCTGAGTTGCTTCTGGAAGGGCTTTCCTGCCTCACTTCACATGACTTTGTTGCAACCTTGGTTTTGAACACACATGTGTACTTGGCACTGCCCACATCAGTTTACCAAGTAAGATTTGAACCTAAAGTATGTTACGAATTTCAGAATTATTTTTTTTTACTGTTTATACAAAGTTTTCAGCTTCTATAGAAAGATAATGGGAAAAAGATATGGGAAAAAGGACTAATACTTTTCTACCATCATTCCTTAGCTTTTAAGTATCAAATACCTTGGATGGCATTGTGTTCTGTTGTTTTAATGTCAAAATTGCTATTTGAGATTCTTACTTGCGTTTCATAAAAAAAAAAAAAACCATTAAATGAAATTGGCCTGGATTTAGTACAGAAGTTCTAAAATGGTTCTAAACATACTTCTGCTATTTTATGCCACACGCTGATATGAAGTGATGTGATCATCACTGCTGGGGATATAATTGATTAATATATGATATATACTGATTAATTATGAAAACCATTGAAAATGGTCTATGAAAAAAGCATGGTGGTGCTTGCCTGCAATCCCGTCACTTAGGACGTGGAGGCAGGGGCATCAGGAATTCAAGGCCAACCTTGATTATCTGAGACCGCCCCCACTTCCCTGTCTCAAAAGTATCAAGTCAAACCAAACCAAACAGTCAAACAAACAAACAAAAAAGACGCCATGTAATATCCAATATTCAGCCAAGATTCCTGTGAAAGTAAACATGTCCAACTCCTAAGTATGCATGTTTGCCTTTGTCTTTAATAAATGCTACACGTGCACACACACACACACACACACACACAAAGATTTAGAAAAAAATCTTTATGATGTGTTATAGGTAAGTGTTTGATTTGCATGCCTATTTTATATACTTATGTTCCTCAGGAGTTGTGTAAAAATTGCACGGTTGAAAAGGGGTCATGGTGGAAAATGTTTAAGAAGCCTCGTGTTAGAGAACACTGTATGGATATTCAGTATGTGCCCATTTACACTTTCAGGTCATGTAGGGAGAAGAGAAACCCGAGTGAGTGCAGTTCCGAGTGGATGTTTGCTGTTGACATGAGCTACCCATGCCAAAGACCCCAGAGCCTCAGACCCACAGAGGAAGGGCAAGGCCATGTCTAGTTCAAGTTCAGATGTTGATGGTGTGCACAGAAATGCAGGCATGACTTTCTACCCTCTGATATCACGGCCTGAAGACTGCTGTCCTGGAGCCAGCAAGTTCGAATTACTCTGTGTTGTTTGTTTTGCTTGTTCTTTCAAAGGATTCCGACATTTATCTGACTCCTTCATGTGATGCATTTAATAAAATCTTTGAATGTCTTCACTTTATATCTGAATGAGAACGATGCTTTTCCCTTTTCCTAAAATGTATCTTGTGTGTGTGTGTGTGTGTGTGTGTGTGTGTGTGTGTGTTTTAATTATTTACAGGGCTGGAGATATGGCTCAGTGATTGAAATCTAACATACAGGCCTGGGAGACAGCCTGAGCATCACTGTGGACCCCACAGGAAAACCCCAGATTCTGACGTGGTAGAGTACTTCCTGACCCTAACACTCCCCTGGGAGAATAATCTGGAAGTTCTTTGGCAAGTTTGCCTGGAGTTCTTAGTGTAGTGACAGAAAAGAGAGACCTGGCCTCAACAAGGTGGAGGGTGAGAATCAATCCGTGAAGTTGTCCTCTGACCTCCAGACGTGTGAGCTCAACAAACCCCTTTCCTTCATGCATTGTTCCGTCTCAGGTGTTCTGTTGCAGCACAAGGAAGTATTTAGAGAGCAGCTAACCTCCATCTGCTGATTACAACTCGTCCCCACGAGCTTTCACGGATAAGAGCTGTTTTCTCTTTTAACACCCACATTTCCCTAACTTAAATCACATAAGGTTAGCCAGCCCGACTGCACTTAAGGAAACATATTTGACACGGTAACGCACAGCCCCCTTGACTAGATCATTGTCTGCACATTGCTATTAATAGATTCGTCTGGTGGCGCTGAGGTCGCTCGGTTTCAAGTACTCAGTTGACCTGTGAGTAAGTCGGGGAAGTCCAGGTAAGACGGTGTGGGGGCGAGACCTTCTGCAGATTCACACATTTCTTTCTTCTTCCTAGGCCCACAGACTTCATAGTCCTGCCTCCCTGGCTGGGAGAGTGGCACTGGGACTGAACGTAGGCAAGGGCTTGTAAGTGAAAGAGACAAAGGCCTCTTTTAAGTCTGCCCTGTGAAAGCGAACCCCTCCCACCTGTCACTCTCCAGCTTCCTGTCTCCTGAAAGTCGTTCATAGAGATGGCAGATCTGGAGGAAGAAGGAACCCCGGTTCTCAGATGGCTTAGGGCAGTGCTTCTCAAGCTTCCTAGTGCTGTGACCCTTTAGTACAGCCCCTCATGTTGTGGTGACCCCCAACCATAAAGTTATTTTTGTTGCGACTTCATAACTGTAATTTTGCTACTGTTATGAATCTTAATGTAAATATTTATGCTTTCTCCCATGGTCTTAGGTGGCCCCTGTGGAAAGGTCGTTTGATTCCCAAAGGGGCCAAGACCCACAGGCTGAGAACTGCGGACTTAGAGGACTAGGATTGGGGGCCTTTCTGTGAGCATGAAAGGAACCTACATCCACTGTGTCTGATGCAGTCTGTTTCTGGACTGCCTACTCCAGCAATCAGGGATCACAGCTGCCTCTGATCTAGCGTCATTTTATCCTCACAGCTGACACTCCACTTCTCACTGAGAAGAAGACGGGTCTTTTTATTTTTTTTTTATTTTTATTTTTTTCCAAGACAGGGTTTCTCTGTAGCTTTGGTGCCTGTCCTGGAACTAGCTCTGTAGACCAGGCAGGCCCCGAACTCACAGATAGCTGCCTGCCTCCACCTCCTGAGTGCTGGGATTAAACGCGTGCACCACCACCTCTTGGTCTTTCTGCGGAGAGTGTCTCCCAAAAGCTTATCAATGAGTGGGAGATATTGCCTCTTTAAACCATCCCTTAAAGAGAAATCATCTGAGGCTGGAAAGATAGCACCGTTGGTAAAGCACTTGCCAAGGGAACATGAGGCTCCCCAAAAGATGGGCATGGTAGCCTTTGCCTGTGATCCTAGCGTGGGGGTGACAGAGGAGTGACAGAGGGGTGACAGAGGGGTGACAGAGGGGTGACAAAGGCAGGAAGAGACTTGCTGGTCAGAGCCAGTGTAATTACATGAATTGGTGAGCTCCTGGTTCACCGAGAGGCCTTGTCTCAATAAACAAAGTGGGGAGTGTGCGGGCTAGTTTTATGTCAACTTGACACAAACTAGAGTCATTGGAAAGGAGGGGGCCTCTGTTGAGAAAATGCCCCCATAAGGCTGGGCTGTGGGCATCTTCTTAATTGGTGATTGATGGGGGAGGGCCCAGTCTATTGTGGGTGAGGCCACTCCTGAGCTGGTGAACCTGGGTTCTATGAGAAAGCAGGCCGTGGAGAGCATGCACTCTTCCATGGCCTTTGTATGCATCAGCTCCTGCCTCTAGGTTCCTGCCCTGTTTAGCTCCTGTCTTCACTTCCTTTGATGATGAACTGTGATGTGGAAGCATAAATCGAATAAACCCTTTTCTTTCCAAGTTGCTTTGGTTGGCTGTGCGGTGGTGGCACATGTTTTAATCCCAGCATTTGGGAGGCAGAGGTAGAGGCAGGGAGATCTCTGTGAGTTGGAGGCCAGCCTGGTCTATAGAGCTAGTTCCAAGATAGGTTTCAAAGCTACAGAGAAACCCTATCTTGTAAACTCCCCTCCCCCCCGCAAAAAAAAACCAAGTTGCTTTGGTCCTGGTGTTTCATGATATCAGTGACAACCATGACTAAGACAAGGAACCATTGAGGAAGACACTGGATGTCAACATTCTAGAAGAAAAATTCAAAAAACAAGGTTTCTTTCCACTCAGCTTAGAAATTCTCCTCTTGGCCGGGCGGTGGTGGCGCACGCCTTTAATCCCAGCACTCGGGAGGCAGAGGCAGGCGGATCTCTGAGTTCAAGGCCAGCCTGGTCTACAAGAGCTAGCTCCAGGACAGGCTCTAGAAACTACAGGGAAACCCTGTCTCGAAAAACCAAAAAAAAAAAAAAAAAAAAAAAAAAAAAAAAAAAAAGAAATTCTCCTCTTATTATTAGTTATATTCTAATTCACCCTAGATTGGGGTGGAGAGGCTCTCTTCTCGTCTCTCCGGCTCCCGCACGAGCAGCAGGGCCCAGCTCCGGCTCAGAAAGGAGTGTATAAGAGGATATGAGCACCGGAGGCTGAGAAGCTCTAACCTTTTGCCCAAGTCCTGTGCCCTCACAGGGTCACCAGGTGACCTTGCATTAGGGGTGGAGGCTCCTAAGAAGAAAAGGCCGTATAGTCCCATGGTGTGTGTCCATCTCTCAAGAACCACAGGAAGCGGCTGACCAGACCAAGCAAGATTCAAATCATGCATACTTATCATTTCCATGTAATCAAAACCTCACTGCAGGTAGCAACCTTTACCAGGTTGTATTCTGTTCTGTTCTTAGTCTGCTGTCTCTGTGGGACATGGCTAAGCTGCTCCAGATCTGTGTAAAAGCAACGGGGCATCTCAAAGGTGTTGTTAGTAAGGAAGTAGAAAGGGCAAATAGGAAGCAGAATAGTTTCGTGTCATTTAAGACTGAAATGTAGCCAGCACTCTGGAAGTTGAGGCAGGAGGATTCTGAATTTGAGGCTGTTTTGAAGTAGATGGTGTAGTCAAGGATAGCCTGAGATCCTGTCTCAAAAGGAAAAAATGATAAGGAGGAGGAATGTGCTTATTCTTCTGTCTCAGCCCCTTCTTATTTCTCTGTAAAATGAGGATGATCATGTTGTCCCCCCAATCCCCTGTGGACATTTTCTCAGTATTAAGTGAGCTAATGGATTTAAAGTACTTAAAATGCTGTTTGCCAATCAACAAATTATAGCTATTATTCATAATGTTAATTCCCTCAAGTAGAAATGAACACTGTAATTGTCAAAGATGGATGGTGTGTGTCTATGAGCTGTGTTTGAGAGAAGAGCTGGCCAGAGCTTGGAACCCATTTTCTTCCCTAATAATGAATCCTGAACTCAACATTACAGCACAGGCATTCTCAGATTTATGATGGTTTGTTGTTTGAGTTTTTTCAACTTTCCTAAGCAACAAAAGTCAAGTGCACTGAGTAGGAACTGTATTGTGGACTGGGAATTTGAACCTTTTCCTGGGCTTTCCTTCAGGTGCCAGACAACAACAGACAGCAAGAGCCTCAGCTCACCGCCAACCCCACCAGCATAAAAGGAATTCAGCACTCTACAGTGAACTGGGTCGCCCGACTATGTTTTCTGGTCAGCTTGGTAGATCAAATGTATTCCCAACTTAAGATATTTTCAATTTATGGCAGTGGGTTTATTGGGAATGGAATCTACTCTGAAATGGAGAAACAGGCACAGAACCAATGTCTGGATTCCACCATCCCACACCTCTGCTGAGTCTCTCGAGGCCGGCTCTGAAAGTCAAGGTGCCTTCCCCAAGAGTTCTAGCAAAGACTCTGCAGGGCTGGCCTCTTGGTGTAGTTTCTTTGTGTCCCCCAAACCTGCTTCCCTTCAGGTTTGTGCTTCTATTTTAATTCTTTTCAGATTCTGCCTCATACATACGCACATTTCCCTCAAATTAATATTTTCTGTCTTCACTTCCTTTGATGATGAACTGTGATGTGGAAGCATAAGTCGAATAAACCCTTTTCTTTCCAAGTTGCTTTGGTTGGCTGGGCGGTGGTGGCACACGTTTTAATCCCAGCATTTGGGAGGCAGAGGTAGAGGCAGGGGGATCTCTGTGAGTTGGAGGCCAGCTTGGTCTATAGAGCTAGTTCCAAGACAGGTTTCAAAGCTACAGAGAAACCCTATCTTGTAAACTCCCCTCCCCCCCAAAAAACCAAGTTGCTTTGGTCCTGGTGTTTCATGATATCAGTGACAACCATGACTAAGACAGGAAACCATTGAGGAAGAAAGTTGAATTTCCCCCTTCGTTTCATTTATCATCCTCCCGTCCCTACCAAGGGTTCTAATTAAAGCCGTGAGTCCAAAAGCAGTGTTGGGGACCGATTGCTGTAAAGAAGAAGGAAAGTCGTGCAACCCAAAAAGTAAACAACTCAAAGGTCAAATAACCATGGAAGGGTTGTCACAGTCAGAAGGCGGTCACTGAGAGTTTGGTACTGACTAGTGTTGCTCTGAGTCTGGGCTGGTGGGGCAGGCGGGCAGGCCTGGGTTTCCACGGGAAGACTTCTCTGCAGAAGCCAATGGGTTGCTGCTCCCAAGCTGTGCCAATCCACAGACATGAAGAGAGTAAAGGCGTCTTTGCTCAGAGAGCGAGGCCTCTAAGGGTTCGTCTCTCTTGGAGGACTGGGATTGGGGGCGGTGGGAAAGAAGGATGATGTGGAAGTGTGATCTGGACTATGGATGGTCAACTCAGCAGGTTAGGCATTGCATTACTTCAGGAATGCACTGTCACAGGTGCTGACTGTGACAGTGATCAGTTGCTGGTTGAAGGCAGGCCACCAGCTCTTTGTCAAAATGTAAGTCCAAATCAAATCTGTCCAAGTTCAGAGCTATGGTGTGGCACTGTTGAAGGAATACCCCGTCCCAAATGATTCTCCAAACAAAAGGGACACAATCCACCTGTAGCCAACCAGATTGCAGGCATCAAAACAGTTAGACAAGACGACCTTGAACTTTTTCACCTTCGGCTTTCTACAATTTAAGTAATGTCTACCGTTTTCATCAGAATGGGTGTTATAGTCGTGTGAATCTAATGGGCCCCAGTCTATCACAGTGACTTCTGTGGCTGTGGAGAGTGTCCCAGGAACTGAGGGGTGGGGGGAAGCATGGGGTGGAGGTAAAGGGGGACCTGCTTGTTGAGATTACTGGGGGAGGACACTGGGCTACCTGCTCTTGTCATCCCCACAGTCCTTGCAGGGTGTGGACAGCAGGCTGATTGTGGCATTGGCAAATGTGACAGATGTAAGTTGTCTGACTTTGTTTCGGTTTTGGTGGGGTGAATAGAAGCTGTTATTTGTGTAGCCAAAGGTATGGGATCTAATAATTCTACAGGAAGACGATTTGTGCTTTAGAATCAAACCTTTCACTACTTTTTAAATTCCGAAGGCAATAAAATGTGAAGAAAAACCTGAACCCCTAAGGATACAGTAGACTTCTCTACGGAAGACAGAGTTATTTCCAAGGTTAGTTATCCTTTAGTACATCCTTGACCCAAAAACCAAGAAATGGAGCCATCACTGTGGCTTGGCAGGTAAAGGTGCTTGCTATCACACTCGACAGCCTGAATTCAGCCCCATCCCCCAAACCAGACACGGGAAGAAAAGAACCAATTCTCAAAAGTTGTCCTCTGACTTCCATACACGTGTCTACCACCACACACATTACACACACACACACACACACACACAAATAAATAAACAACCATGTATGTATGTATGCGAAAGGCAAAGTGGTGTTTTAAGTTTTAATTATCGTGTCTAAGAGATCCTTGAAACAACAACAACAACAACAACAACAAAATGCCTCTGTTCAGCCCTTCGCTCAAGGACAGACAGTTCCTGGAATGCTGGAGGCTGTTGTTTGTGGGAGACAGCAAACCACATGCTTTCGTTCCTCTAACAGGTTTTTTTTTTTTTTTTGACCCAACTACACCAGACATGCTTGAACACGTGTGGGTGAGAGTTACGTGGGCAGGAAATACATCAGAATGTGTACTTGCCCCGGTTGAACCTGATAAAAAAATACGGTGACCCTGTGGGGTGACCTTTTCAAGCCTCTGCAAAATGTGACTCGTGGCCATTTTCTGGAAACCCAGAAATGGACCTGGCCAGAGTGCCTCCACCTGGCCAGTGTTTAATCAAGGCTTGTTCCGAATTTGGCTTTAAATGGTGGTGGTGGTCTTTTTCTCAACTGGTAGGGTTAACGTATGTTTATCAAATGTCAATGATCTGCCCAGCTCTTCAGTTTTAAAATCTAAAGCATAATTTAATATTCAAACATTAAGGCAGTACTTGCTTGTGGAACCTTTTCTTAACACATTTCCATAAGCATAATTTTCTGAGCGAGTGTTTGAAGAATCATAGCGACTCATTTTGAGCCATTTGTAGGTTTGTAAGGCAAAGCTAAAGCATCGTTAAGGAGAGTGGAGAAGACAATCCCTACAGCAATAGTACCCGTAGATATGCAAAACCCGCAACTCTCATCTTAAAGGGAGTAAGAGTTTATACTGGGGCCGTTTTGAGTGGCCATGGCCTGGGAACAGAGATTTAGTTTACCCAAAATTCCATGTTCCAATGTGGGAGCCGTTTCATGAAGCTCTTATAGTTCTACAGAACAAAGGAAGTCACTAATCAAGGCAAATATGAAATACATTGGCGGATCCGTCAGAGGCAGGGACAGTGAGATGGGTCGGGGGAAGCTTTCCTATAGGCTCAAGATGCAACCTGACATTCTTAGTTTTGGATTAAGGGAGGCTGGTTGTCTGCTAGATTAATAGATTCTAAAAGGATCTGTTAGTCACAAGATGTTAGTTCCAACACAGGTAGCAAGGAATGGCTGTCCCCAGGGCTAGAACTAGCCCAAGATAAGGTAACTAACCTCTAGACCTGCAACATTCCAACATCTCCCGCAGAAGTGAAAATCTAATCAGTCAGCCTGGGGAGACACAACTTCTTTTCAGGAGTTTTCATTCTCTCTCTCTCTCTCTCTCTCTCTCTCTCTCTCTCTCTCTCTCTCTCTCTCTCTCTCTCTCTCTCCTCCCTCCCTCCCTCCCTCCGTCCCTCCCTCCCTTCCTTTCTTCTTTTTTTAAAATCGTGGCAGCTCTTTCATCGAGAGTTGCAATGTGGCGAAACTGTGAACACCCCTTTATCTCTGTTAGACCCATACCCCATAAACTGAGCACATGTAATGAGCTGCTCCAACTCCACATTTCTTTCCCTCAACTGCATAACAAAGAAAAGACCTCTTTATAACGCCATGGGAGAAATCAAAACGAAAGACGCAAGCTGGGGTGATCTGCCTGAAGTAATGTGGGGGAATAGACTATCTTCAGCAGGCAGCGTCTCCTGCTTCTGCCTATCTTCTTCCCTTAGCTCCCTTCTGTTCTGCCTGTACTTCTGCCTATCTTTGATTTGTTTGTTAACCTAATTCTTAATATTCGCTACTGTCAGCTTTCCCAGGGTCAGCCATAGAGGACGAACCTTAGATCCTGTCTCTGTTCTGTGGCCCCTGATTGTTCCAGCTGGTTCCACAACACTACTGTCCCACACCTTCATTGCGGCGGGGGTGGGGGTGGGGGTGGGGTGGGGTGGGGTGCCTAGCTCCTCTTTACTCCTGCAGGGCCCAGCGGTGGGCGGGGCCGTATCCCGAGCCACGCCGTGATTGGCGGTGTCCTGGCAACCGTAGCGATGTGGTCGTCAACAGAGATTGGATTCCTGCAACCCTGCGCCCCGGAACCGGGACCCTTCGCCAGCGCCAGCGGGAGTCACAGCCTTGTCCAGCAGTGGGACGCTGGCCGCGCCCACCTGCTTGTGTCAGCGAGGCCCGGGGGGGGGGGGGGGCGACGCTGCTGAACGCGACCCGCCTGGCTTTGCAACTGACAGATTACCTAGTAAGTGTTGGACACCTTCCTTCCAGGCCAAGAACCTTCCAGGTTTCCAACCGGTGTGCGTAGGGAAGAACAAGGTTGCAGTTTCTAAGTTGGATCTCGCTTCTGCTGAAAAAGCGCAGTGGCCAGGTCTCATTCATTTGCTAAATGGGCTGGTTTTCAGGGTCAGGCTCGCAAGCATGTATCAGCCCTTCTTACACAGAGGGCTTTCGCCATCCTCAGCCCCTGCGGCACCTCAGTCCCTTGATGGATAACAAACTCTTTAATGCATGTCTATCCACAGGCTAATTGTAATCAGAGGATGGAGCATGCTGATCAGCACGTTAGAAACTTATTTCTAAGAAGCAATGATCAAAACTAACAGCCCAAATCCAATGTGATCTTGAGCAAAAGCTGTTTGCAACTTTCAGTCTGGGGAAAGCCTCTGCTTGCTTCCAATTCAGTTCTTCTGGGGTGATCACCCACACATCGCTTTCTCTTTTTCATATGGACGTTTGAATTCATGTAGTCGTTCTTTTCATCTTGGGAGCTCGCCCTTTCTTTCCTTCTCATCGAAGCACTCAGACTCTTAGATGTTCAGTTCTTGGTCCTGTTCTTTCAACAAGTGGAACAGACTATTTCAATCTCCTTAACTCTGCCCACGTTTATCGGAGGCGATGATCTTAGCCAAGCTTTGCCTTTTAAGGGCAGAAAGATGGGGGACTGTTAAGAATTGTAACGGGGATGCACCATGAAACATTATCCCAGCTTCCTTCCTTATCCCAGAAGAATCAGAGTTCAGAACTCCCACAACAACCCCCCTCATCCCAGCCCAGATTTTCTTTTTTAGAAACTAGCAAAGATAAAGGAAGTTCAGAGGTGTGGATCATAATGTTTACCAGGGTCTAACTTAAATTAATAGAGTTTAAATTAAACTCTTGTCAAGGGCATGGGCAGCAATGGGGTAGCTCTTGGCTTTTCGCTGTGGGCAGAAGACCAGCAGCAGACACAGAAGGGCCCTTATTATATTTGGTTGAGCCTTTTGGATTTGTACAAACCATCCCCCATGCTGCCATGTGTTCAGGGGTGTGTGTTTAGCCCTAGGCTGGCTTCAAGCCCACAGTCCTCCTGCTTCAGACTCTCGAGTGTTGGGATGACAGGTTTTGACCACCTTAATCTTTCTGTTTACCCAGGAGCTTTGCCTGACCATGGTTTCAGTCCAGGCTGTCACTTCCTCCCTACACTCAGGAAATCCTTCTCTCTTTTTCTGAACTCTATGGCTCATTAGACAATTCCAATTTTTAAAACAGAGGCCAGCCAGAGGTACTAGTATTTCCTTATAATCCCAGTCCTCAGGAGGCTAGGGCAGGGGATACCATAAATTCAAGGCTGGTCTGAGCTACATAGTTAGACCCTATCTCAAAACACCAAAAAAACCAAACCCACAAAAACCCTACCACCAGTAACAAATTATCCCACATTGTAGAGTGATATAGTCTGACCTTTGGGATTCCCTGCCTCAGAGGACACTCCCGAGCAATTATACTAAACAAACTGTATAATCACACCCAGGAAAGAGTGTGCTGATGTTTAAAAGGGTGGTTGTTTCCTGATCATAACTTTCCTAGAACCCGTTTTGCCTTGTTTGAAGACAATCAGGATTTTCTCAGTTGCTGTGAGTGATTGATTTAACTCAACATTATATGTAGTGCGTGTTGCATAACAATGTGCCAGAAGAACTCATATATAGTCTGTCCCTGTAGTCATCAAACTTGCGTTTAGCCTAGAGAGGACAGGCCTGTGTCTGAGACCACAGGGATGAAGCCTCATAGTAAAAACTAGGCTTTTGGGGCTAGAGAGGTGGCTCAAAGGTTAAAAAGAGTCGCTGTTCTTTCAGAGAACCCAGTTTTGGTTCTCAGTCTGTAATTCTGGCTCCAGAGTTTCCAAGGGCATCTTCATACATGTGACAGACAGACAGACACACAAAAAGATTTTTTAAAAAACTTGACTTTTAAGAGTTGCTCAGAGCAGTCTCAGAGGTACAGTAAAGGCAGACCCCCCCTTTTAAAAAAATATTTATTTTTTAAAAAAGAGAGCAAACTACCTTTTTTCACTATACATATCAATCCAAGTTCCCATTCCCTCCCCTCCTCCCATTCCCTCTACATACCCTCCCACTCCACCCCTATCCAATCCTCAGAGAGGGTAAGGCACATTGCTTTGGGGAAGGTCCAATGGCCTTCCTACTATATCTAAGCTGAGCAAGGTATACATCCAAAGAGAATAGGATCCCAAAAAGCCAGTACATACAGTAGGGATAAATTCTGGTGCCACTGTCAGTGGCCCCTCAGTCTGCCCCAGTCATGTAACTGTCAACCACATTCAGAGGGACTAGTTTGGTCCTATGCTTGTTCCTTCCCAGTCTGTCTGGAGTTGGTGAGCTCCCATTAGCTCAGGTAGACTGTTTCAGTGGATGTACCCATCATGGTCTTGACCTCTTTGCTCATATTCTCATTCCTCCCACTCTTCAACTGGACTTTGGGAGCTCAGTCCAGTGCTCTGCTGTAGGTCTCTGCCTCTGTTTCCATCAGTTACTGGATGAAGGTTCTATGGTGATATTTAAGATATTCATCAGTCTAACTACAGGTCAAGTTTGAGCCCCCCCTCTATTCCTTTAGGGTCTTAGCTGGGGGTCATCCTTGTGGATTCCTGGGAATTTCCCTAGAGTAAGGGTTCTTGCTAACCCTATAATGGCCCCCTCAATCAAGATAACTCTTTCCTTGCTCCCTTTTCTGTCCTTCCTTCATCTCAACTATCCAATTCCTGATGTGGGATTTCTCTCTGTATGCTGTGGATACCATTGGTTAGTAAAGAAACTGTCTTAGGCCTGTGATAGGGTAGAGTAGATCTAGGCAGGGAAAACTAAACTGAATGCTGGAAGACAGGAGGCAGAGTCAAGGAAAAGTCATGTAGCCTTGCTTACCCGGTAAGCCACAGCCTCGTGGCGATACACAGATTAATGAAGATGGGTTAATTTAAGATGTGAGTTAGCCAAATACATGCTTAAGCTATTGGTCAAAGAGTATTGTAAATAATATGGTTTCTGTGAGATTATCTTGGGAGTCTGAACAGCCAGGAACAAACAAGTGACTCCCTACAACACACTCCTTCAAGTTCTCCTCACCCCTCCCCTTCTCCCCTCCTCTTCCCCTCCTGCCCTCCCTTCTCCCCCCACCCACATGCTCCCAGTTGTATCAGGTGATCTTGTCTATTTCGACTTTCCAGGTGGATCTATATATGTTTTTCTTAGGGTTCCCCTCATTACTTAGCTTCTCTAGGATCATGACCTATAGGCTCAGAAGGCAGACACTCTTGACACAGGTGCTGAAGGGTAAGACTCCACACTGGACAATGGCTATGAGTGTGGAGAGGAAAGTGGGTGGGCTGTGTAGGAAGGGCGCTTGTTAGGCCTGTGCCCCTCCAGCCTTCCCAGCTCTGATAGCCAGCCAGCCCTTCATCCCCCTGCTGGGAGTGCTTTCTCTCTTCTTTCCTCATTTTCTCTGGCTCAGTTTCACTTCCAGCCCCTTCTTTCCAGGTATTCTCAGGCTATAAAACCCCAGGGTGAAGATCTGAGTCAGAATGACTCACACAGCTTCTTAGATCTGACAGAGCCAGTCACATCTTTAAAAAAAAAATCAACTGTACAAAAATTCTCCCGAGCCCCAAAGGGGCTGGACATGTGTTGTAACAAGTGGGAGGATTCAGTTGCTGCGCAAAGGGCCCGAGCATGTGTCCTTTTTAATTTTATGAAAATTCAAGCAAATTAAAGAATCTTTCCCCTTGGCTTAAAAAGCAAAGACGTGGCCCTTCTTCCCGGCTTTTAAGGTTGTGAGTGTCTGTGAGAAACCCTTATTAGGCCGGTTTGTGTAAAAGCGCTCCCTTTAGAACCCAAGTTGAGTCAGCACCTCCTCAGTGAAGAAGGATGGAGGAGGTGACTGTGTTTCTGGGAAGTGAGAGATTAGCTGGACTTGATGAAACAGCTGGGTCATTCTCCTTAGCTTCTCTTGTTTCTATAGGAACAACCAGGGCAAGATCTTCAGCTGCCATCTCTGTGGACAGATCTCCAAAAGCAGCTTCAAGCACAGTGGCCTGCCCTTGTTTCCACGCTCTCTGAGTTCTTCACAGCCCAGTATGATTGGGTAGTAGGGATTAGGAAAATCCTTGGGGAGGTGGCTCAGTTAGGACAATGCTTGCTGTTGGGAGATCCGAGTTTGGATCCTCAGTACCCATGCCCACGTAAGAAGCCAGGTGCAGTGGCACCACCTGCAACTCCAGCCTTGGGAGGCAGAGACAGGAGGATTCCTGGAGCTCCACGGCTAGCCAGCCTAGCCAGTTGGTGCACTCGGGGCCCAGCGAGAGACCCTGTCTCAAACAGTAAGGGGAGAGTGATTTATGAAGACACCAACTTTGGCCTCTGGTTTCCATATGCATTCACACACACACGCATGCATACACACACACACACACACACCATACATCATGTACATGTACACACACACCATATATCATGTATACACATACACACTATACAACATGTATATACATGCACACACCATACATCATGTGAGCACGCACACCGTACATCATGTACATACACACACACACTATACAACATGTATACACACACACACATACAAAGTGCTTTGAGTAAAAGTATATCTTGAAACAAAAACAGTTGCTAGAATAATTACTTTTAGATACTTTATTTTTACATTAGTTCTTTCCAAAATAGTAAGTGCTTATACACACACAATGCAAACTTTGGCACATTTGATCCTGGCAGCAGCCTCCAGTTACTGTGTCATGCAGGTGTGTTATTCTAGAGGGGCGGAGTCAGTTGCTGTAGTAACAGGACAGGCTTATGCTGAAGTTTGTTAGGCATTTTTTTGTTTGATTTTTGCTTTGTTCTTGAGACACAGTCTCATTATGTATTTCAGCTGGCACCCAAATCTCAATCCTCCTGCCCAAGTCTCCCGAGCGCTGGCACTATAGGCACATGACACCGCTCCTGGCTCACACTGAATTTTGATTTTAACATTTCCCTGCGTCGTGATGCCCTTTAAGTCATCTTGTCACATATCTAAAATGAATCTTGTAACCTTGTTCTCACAAGGGAAGAGTCTCCCCAGTCGTATGGATTTGGAGACCGTTGGAAGTGACCCTCTAAGGATAACACAAATTCGCAGAAACCTTATCATGAAATTGTCATCTTTCATGGCCTAAAGAGCTGAGCCTGTGCCTAGAGAATCAAGGTTAGTGCTCTCTGCCTGAGGACTGGGGAAGTCATACTAGAATGCACCTCCCTCTAATGGTAACCAGGTGGCTAAGAAAAGCCTTTGAATGTCGCTCCTGTTGCTTCTTGGCTATGGCAGAACCCTTGAAAAAGCTCTTGAAATTCTCAAGGCTTCTGATTCCTCAGCTGCAGGCAGGGTGTTAACATCTTGTAACTGCTGTGTTCATGAGAGAGAGTGCAAAACAAAGGGCTCAGCCTCAAGGTTGATTTCAAGTGGAAGCTGCTTGTTCCTATCATAATAAAAGTCACAGAACCTTTGTCAGTTCTCCCACTAGCTGTGAGATGGTGAGCTGCTCTCTCAAATCTCCCTGTCTTGGTTTCCTCATCAGTAACGTGAGAATGAGAGTCATATCTGTCTTGGAAGGTTGTTTGGGTTGATTTTCTTAAAATTTAGATTAAATATTACATGTATACAGATGTGCCAGGTGTGGATTCCTGCACATGAGTGCAGAGCTCTTGGAGGCTAGAAGAGGGGGTCAGATCCCTTAGAGATGAAGTTAAAGGCAGCTGTGCACTGTCCAGTGTGGGTTTGGGAACTGGACTCAGGTCCTCTGGAAGAGCGGAACGTTTTCTTACCCACTGAGCCATCCACCTCATAAGGCTGTTGAGAATGTATGACACTGTATGTGTCAGAGCAGTGTTTACTATTCATGCTTCCAATTTCTTTTGGCAAAGTGTTTCTGGCTTGGGGCCACCTGATGTTTGGACTTGGCTAACTTTCCACGCAGTAACACTAAGACTCTGAAGAAATTGAGCTTCATTTATTTTTCATTTCTATATATATTTTAAAGAATTATTTTCGCATGTGTGTACATGTGTGTACGTGTGTTTGTAAGTATATGTGAGTACGTATGGGGGACACACCCTCGGCCTGTCACAAGGGTGGTTGGATCTGAACTCCCGTCCTCATGATGTGTAACAATCACACTTAACAGTGAAGTCATCTTTCTAGTTCCTAGAAATCCAGTTTTAGAATTGGAAAGGGGAATCTATTTGTTATTGAAGAGGCTTCATGTTCTTGGGAGACCATTTTTAAACACTGAACATTGGCTACATAGTAATTAGAACCTTCTAGCTGCCACCCAGTTACTGATACAATCAGTGAACTCTGGCCTTACAGGGTTACACTCGCTCCCAGTCGTAGGCCCTGCCCAGTTGTGGGGAGCAGGTTAAGATTGTATTAAGGTCTGGGCAGTCTCTTCCTCTTGTGTACACTAGCTATATTTAGGCCAGTTGAGATGAGTTTAATACAGCACATATTGCTTTGAGTCCAGTTGCTCCCAGAACAGCTGGTTCCGCCAGCCAGAACGATGAAGTCCAATTTTAGCGTGAAACCCCAGAAAACAAAGCATTCGGGATGCAGATCTGTGTGTTCCAGTGGGGCTGAGCTGTTGCCCGCCCTCACCTCCCAGATGGCTAGTCCACTTCAGGGCTTTGTTGTTTGTTTTTAACCATCTTTATCCTTGGGTTCAAAATATTCTGTGTCAATGTGTGAATATAATTAGCACGCAGAGGTGTAAAATGGCTTCCAGGGACCGTGTTTATTTTCCAAAGTGGGAGAGTGAGTCCTGTGTTTTTCTAATTATAAAAATAAATCCCAAGCCGGGCGGTGGTGGCGCACGCCTTTAATTCCAGCACTCGGGAGGCAGAGGCAGGCGGATCTCTGTGAGTTCGAGGCCAGCCTGGTCTACAAGAGCTAGTTCCAGGACAGGCTCCAAAGCCACAGAGAAACCCTGTCTCGAAAAACCAAAAAAAAAAAAAAAAAAAAAAGGAGTAAAAAAATAAATCCCATTTTAGAAATGTTCAAATAATGCACAAACTGAAACACTATGGAATAGGCAAAGCTGCACATTAGTGTTAATCTTTCTAGATGTTTCACATCACACATATATGTAGGTATATGATTTATGGCCACCACCTGGTAGTGTGCGTCTATACTGTAATCTTAATGGGTAAATACTATGTTTTAGAGTAACTCAGTGGTGATGTTGATGTTAGATCGCCACCCTGTTGTGGGAGGCCGCTTGTTCGTTTCCTGGTCTTCCAGACTCCTGAAATAATCACATAGAAACTATATTATTTGTCATACCATTTGGCCAATAGCTTAAGCATATTGCTAGCTAGCTCTTACATCTAGAATTAACCCGTTTCCATTATTTTATATTTTACCATGAGGCTTGTGGCCTACCGGCAAGGTTTCAGTTGGCAGCTGGCAGCTGGCACCTTTTCCCTCTGGCGGCTACATGGTGTCTCTTGACTCTGTCTTCTTTCTCCCAGCATTCAGTTTAGTGTTGTCCCCCACTCCCAGCTCTACTCTGCCCTATCACAGGCCAATACAGATTCTTTATTCATTAACCAATAAAAGAAACACATTTACAGAAGTGCTTCCTACACTACCCCAGCATGTTTTCAGGAGCCCTGAGTTTGACCATTTCCCTTACAGGAAGTCCCTTGTGACTCAGGTCTTGGCTTAGAGATGGAAGATTCAGGATCATCTTCCTCTATTGTCCCGGAGCAATAGCCGCAGAAGCTGGAGAGACAGCACAACACCAAGCACGACAGGCATGGAGGAGCAGAGTCTTATTTCATCTGAGCAATGGCTTCAACTGCATGGGCTTAAGAGCAAGAAGCTGAGCTTGAAGCAGATCTTGTCCCAGATTGGATTCCCACAGTGTGAAGGTACAGTACGCACAGAGGCCTTCAGGGATCCTACCTCAGCTCCTGAGAAGCCATAGGCCTCTGCACTTGTTTGGATTCTACATCCTTGCCAGGGGGAAATGCTTGCACATGCTCCACCACAATCTATGTACTTCACATAGAAATACAACTGGAACTACACAGGTTCAATATTAATGCTGCTTCGCTTCATTTGTGTATGTGTATTTGTGCATGCATGTTGTGTGCATATGTGTGTATATGCACGTGTGTGTGGGCCAGAAGAGGATGTTGCCCTCTATTTCTGTACACCTTATTTCTTCAACACAGGGTCTCTCACTGAGCCTGGAGTTCACAGATTTCCTGGTTAGCCTGGGAACCATTAACTTCCGGCAATCTTTTGGTCTCCTCTCTTTCCCACTCTCAGCACTGGTGCTAGTCTCATGGCAGCTTGACCCAAACTAGATTTATCTGAAAGGAGGAAACCTCAGTTGAGGCAAGGCCTCCATGAGAGTTGGCTGTAAGGCATTTTCATAACTAGTGATTGATGGAGGGAGGGCCTAGCCCATTGTGGGTGATGCCATCTTTAGGCTGGTGGTCCTGGGTTCTATAAGAAAGCAGGCAAAGCAAGCAAGGGGGAACAAACCATTACACAGCAATCTTCCATGGCTTCTGCATCAGCTCCTGCCTCCAGGTTCCTGCCCTGTTTGAGTTCCTGTCCTGGCTTCCTTCAGTGATGGACTACAATATGGTAGTGCAAGCCCAATAAACCTTTCCCTTGTCAACTTCTGTTTGGTCAAGGTGTTTTGTTGCAGCAACTAAAACAACTGGGATTGTAGGTTTGTTCAGACACGCCAGCTTTTCCACTTGGGTTCTGGGGGTCATCAGAACTCAAGACCTTATCCTTATGCACCAAGCACTCTAATCAGTGAGCCCTCTTCTAAGCCCATTAGTGTTATTCTTTGTGTTTGGGGGAGTTGTGTGTATATGTGTGTACAACATGTGTATTTGTGTGTGTGTGTGTGTGTATGTATATATGGGGATAAGACTTGGCTCTCCATTTTAATTAATTAAATACTTTTTGCTGGGTGTGGTGGAGCACACCTTTAATCCCTATACTTGGGAGGCAGAGGCAGGCAGATCTCTGTGAGTTCAAGGCCAGCCTGGGCTGCATAATGAGACAGCTACGTGCTGTCTCAAGAAGAAAGTGGGAGGCTGTTTGTTGGTTCCCGGCCACCTGTCTATCTCAGACCCAAAATAATCACACAGAAACTGTATTAATTAAATCACTGCTTGGCCCATTAGCTCAGGCTTCTTATTGGCTAACTCTTACACATTAATTTAACCCATCTCCATTAATCTGTGTATTGCCACATGGCAGTGGTTTACCGGCAAAGTTTTGGCATGTCTGACTCAGTGTAGCTCCATGGTGTCTCTCTGACTCAGCCCCTCTTTCTCCCAGCATACAGCCTAGCTTTTCCCGCCTAGTTCTGTTCTTCCCTGCCATAGACTCAAAGCAGTTTTTTATTCATTAACCAATAAAAGCAACACATAGACAGAAAGAGCTCCCACACCAAGGCCCTGTCTCGAAAATATTTTATTTATTTAGCAGGGTAGTGGGGTGTGTGGCAGTCAGAAGACAAGCCATGGGGATGAGTTCTCTCCTTTCATCATGTGGGTTCTGGAGATGAGCTCAGGTCTCCAGGTTTGGTGGCAAGTGCCTTTACCTGCTGAGGCATCTCTCCAGCCCTCTACTTTATTTTTTTAAGGCAGGAGCTCTCATTGAACCTGGAGCTCCTATATTTGGCTAAGCTTGTGGCCAGTGAGCTCTGCAGAACCAGCTGTCTCTGCCTCCCCAGTGCTGGGATTAAAGGTGTGCACCACCTTCAGCACCCATGCCTTGTCCAGTGCTGAAGATTGGAACTCACGCCCTCGTGTTTGTTTGGCAAGTACTTGACCAACAGAGTTGTTGTCTCAGTCCCAGTTTAATTCTTTGTAATGAAAAGGTAGAAATTGCTTTTATTTACTCACTCCACAGCAGAGGTCTTGATTATCCTCTGGGATTCTCAATCCCCTTTTAGACTGACTGAAGTAATTGCTTTATTGATTAAGACAGAAGCTATGTGCTGTCTCAAAAAGAAAGTGCATTTTTCCTTCAGGGGGCCTAATGGCTCATTGTTCTTATTTTATTTTATTTTTTGTTTTTTAAGACAGAGTTTCTCTGTAGCTTTGGAGTCTATTCTGGAACTAGCTCTTGTAGACCAGGACACCCCCACTGCCTGGCTGGTTTTTATTTTTTAATTTTTTTAATTTTTAGCTTTAAAATATGAATTTATTTATTTATTCATTATGAGCATATGTCCCTGGGAGGTTGTGAGTTTGCATATGTGGAGGTCAGAGAACAACTTGTGGGTCTTGGCTTTCTCTTTTTCCCAAGTGGGTTCTGGGGATCCAACTCAGGTTGTCACTGTGGAGAACAAGAATAGTCACTGCTGATATTTTTCACCAGCCCTGAGGCATATATTTCTAAATATTCTCATTGTCATGTTTGTTCTTATCTCTCAGTAATATCTAATTGCCACCCCTAGGCAGCATGAAATGTGTGAAAGTATTTTTATTTGCATTTTTTGATATTGCATTGACTTGAGGCTTTACTGAAACATGGGGCCTGGGAACCAGGGCTCCTGAGTGTCCGTGTGAGGGATAGCCCACTGCACGAGAAGTACCTTCTCCAGCACATCTGTAACATGGTGCATGAAGGGCATGGCCTTAGGATAATTCAAATTAGGTGTAACATGATCAATAAAAACCCAGAGACAGATATTGAGGTTTAATCTGGAGGTCAGAAAAATAAAACAGCCAGCCACTGGCTCTTAACTCTACCTCAGTACAAAATGGTGATCCTGCCTTCTGGAATCTCAGAATGAGACTGTGTCTCAGAGCTGTCTCCTCCCATTTTATATTTCTCTCTAGTTCTGGGATTAAAGGTGTGCATTATTACCACCCAGTTTCTATGGCAAACTAGTGTGGCTACTGGAATTAAAGGCGTGTGTCACCACTGCCTAGTCTATAAGGCTGACCAGTGGGGCTGTTTTACTCTCTGATCTTCTGGCAAGCCTTATTTATTAAAATACAACGAAATATCATTACATTTTCCCTTTTTGTCTAAAATAAAAAAAGAAGGCTACAACTAATATAAGAAAACTCTATACAATAAGTACAATGACTATACATAGTATATACAGGCAATAAATATATCAACAATGTCTAGTCCATTTGCATTTGCAAATTCAGAGAAAATACTCCATATCTGTCTTATCTTGGTGAGTCCAAAGTCTTTTTTTTTTTTTTTCTCATGGTTTATTTTTTTTTATATTTAAAAATTTCCATCTCCTTCCCTCCTCCTCCCCCCTCCCTCCCCTCCTTCTCCCCTTTCTCTCCCCTCCTTCTCCCCCTTCCCTCCCCTCCCCTCCACCCATACCTCCCCTCCCTCCCTCTCAAGGCCAAGGAGCCATCAGGGTTCCCCACTCTATGCTAAGACCAAGGTCCTCCCAACTCCCCCCAGGTCCAGGAAGGTGATCGACCAAGCTGAGAAGGCTCCCACAGAGCCCGTCCATGAAGAAGAATCAGAGCCCAGAGCCATTGTCCTTTGCTTCTCAGTCAGCCCCCGCTGTTGGCCACACTCAGAGAGACGGGTTTGGTCGCATGATCCATCAGTCCCATTCCAACTGGAGTTGGTGATCTCCCATTAGTTCTGTCCCACCGTCTCCATGAGTGAACGCACCCCTCTCGTTCCTGACTTTCTCCCTCATGTTCTCGCTCCTTCTGCTCCTCATCGGGACCTTGGGAGCTCAGTCCAGTGCTCCAATGTGGGGCTCAGTCACCTTCCCCATCTGTCGCCAGCTGGAGGTTCCCTCACGGTCCTGACTTTCTTTCTCATGTTCTCTCTCCTTCTGCTCCTCATCAGGACCTTGGGAGCTCAGTCCGGTGCTCCAAGGTGGGGCTCTGTCATTTTCTTCATCTATCGTCAGGTGGAGGTTCTATGGTGATATGCAAGAAATTCATCAGTATGGCTATAGGAACTGGCCTTTTCAGGCTCCCTCTCCTCAGCTGCCCAAGGAACTAACTGGGGGCGTCTCCCTGGAAACCTGGGAACCCCTCTAGGGTCAAGTCTCTTGACAACCCTCAGGTAGCTCCTTAAATTCAGATATATGCTTCACTGCTCTCATATCCACCCTTCCTATATCCCAAGCACCCCATTCCTCCGAGCTCCCCCCGCTCTCCCCTTCACACTTTTCTCTCCCCATCTTCCCTTGGCCCAGTCTTGCCCAACCCTCAAGTTCCCAATTTTGCCTGGCGATCGTGTCTACTTCCAATATCCAGGAGGATTACTATATCTTTTTTGGGAGTTCACCTTCTTATTATCTTCTCAAGGATCCCAAACTTATAGGCTCGATGTCCTATAATCATGGCTAGAAACCGAATATGAGTGAGTACATCCCATGTTCATCTTTATGGGTCTGGGTTACCTCACTCAGAATAGTGTTTTCTATTTCCATCCATTTGCCTGCAAAATTCAAGATGTCATTGTTTTTTACCGCTGAGTAGTATTCTAGCATGTATATATTCCACAGTTTCTTCATCCATTCTTCCACTGAAGGGCATCTAGGCTGTCTCCAGGATCTGGCTATTACAAATAATGCTGCTATGAACATAGATGAGCATATGCTTTTGTTGTATGATTGGGCATCTCTTGGGTAGATTCCCAATAGTGGAATTGCTGGGTCCTGGGGTAGGTTGATCCCGAATTTCCTGAGAAACCGCCACACTGCTTTCCAAAGTGGTTGCACAAGTTTGCATTCCCACCAGCAATGGATGAGTGTGCCCCTTACCCCACAACCTCTCCAGCAAAGGTTATTATTGGTGTTTTGGATTTTAGCCAATCTGACAGGTGTGAGATGATATCTCAAAGTTGTTTTGATTTGCATTTCCCTGATAGCTAGGGAGGTTGAGCATGACCTTAAGTGTCTTTTGGCCATTCGAACTTCTTCTGTTGAGAATTCTCTGTTCAGTTCATCGCCCCATTTTTTAATTGGGTTAATTGGCATTTTACCGTCTAGTCTCTTGAGTTCCTTATATATTTTAGAGATCAGACCTTTGTCAGTTGCAGGGTTGGTGAAGATCTTTTCCCAGTCAGTAGGCTGCCTTTGTGTCTTAGTGACAATGTCCTTTGCTTTACAGAAGCTGCTCAACTTCAGGAGGTCCCATTTATTCAATGTTGCCCTTAAAGTCTGTGCAGCTGGGGTTATGCATAGGAAACGGTTCCCTGTGCCCATTTGTTGTAGAGTACTTCCCACTTTCTCCTCTATCAATCTCAATGTGTTCAAATTAATATTGAGGTCTTTAATCCATTTGGACTTGAGTTTTGTGCATGGTGATAGATATGGATCTACTTTCATTCTTCTACAGGTTGACATCCAGTTATGCCAGCACCATTTGTTGAAGATGCCCTCTTTTTTCCATTGTGTACTTTTGGCTCCTTTATCAAAAATCAGGTGTTCATAGGTTTGTGGTTTAAGATCCGGGTCTTCTATACGATTCCATTGGTCAACTTCTCTGTTCTTATGCCAATACCAAGCCGTTTTCAATACTGTAGCTCTGTAATAGAGTTTGAAGTCAGGGATGGTAATGCCTCCAGAAGTACCTTTATTGTATAAGATTTTTTTGGCTATCCTGGGTTTCTTGTTTTTCCATATAAAGTTGATTATTGTCTTCTCAATCTCTGTGAAGAATTTTAATGGGACCTTGATTGGGATTGCATTGAATCTATAGATTGCTTTTGGTAGAATTGCCATTTTTACTATGTTGATCCTCCCAATCCACGAGCAGGGGAGATCCTTCCATTTTCTGGTATCCTCTTCAATTTCTTTCTTCAAAGACTTAAAGTTCTTGTCAAATAAATCCTTCACTTCCTTGGTTAGAGTTACTCCCAGATATCTTATGCTATTTGTGGCTATTGTGAAAGGTGATACTTCTCTGATTTCCCTCTCTGCTTCCTTATCCTTCGTGTATAGGAGGGCGACTGATTTTTTGGAGTTGATCTTGTATCCTGCCACGTTACTGAAGGAGTTTATCAGCTGTAGGAGTTCTTTGGTGGAGTTTTTGGGGTCGCTTATGTATACTATCATATCATCTGCAAATAATGAAAGTTTAACTTCTTCCTTTCCAAATTGGATCCCCTTGATTCCCTTATGTTGTCTTATTGCTATTGCTAGAACTTCAAGCACTATATTGAAGAGATAAGGAGAGAGTGGACAGCCTTGTCGTGTTCCTGAATTTAGTGGGATAGCCTTGAGTTTCTCTCCGTTTAATTTGATGTTAGCTGTCGGTTTGCTGTAAATAGCTTTTATTATATTTAGGAATGACCCTTGTATCCCTAATCTCTCCAAGACCTTTATCATAAAAGGGTGCTGAATTTTGTCAAATGCTTTTTCAGCATCTAATGAGATGACCATATGGTTTTTTTCCTTCAGTTTGTTTATATGATGGATTACATTAATAGATTTTCGTATGTTGAACCAGCCCTGCATCTCTGGGATGAAGCCTACTTGATCGTAATGGATAATTTTTCTAATGTGTTCTTGGATTCGGTTTGCCAGTATTTTATTGAGAATTTTTGCGTCCATGTTCATGAGTGAGATTGGCCTGTAATTCTCTTTCTTGGTTGAGTCTTTGTGTGGTTTAGGTATCAGGGTAACTGTAGCTTCATAGAAGGAATTTGGCAGTGACTCTTGTGTTTCTATATTATGAAATACCTTAAGGAGTATAGGTATTAGGTCTTCTTGGAAGTTCTGGTAGAATTCCGCATTGAAACCATCTGGTCCTGGGCTCTTTTTGGTAGGGAGGTTTCTGATAACAGTTTCTAATTCTTCGCGACTAACAGGACGATTTAGAGCATTTACCTGGTCCTGGTTTAACTTTGGTATATGGTATTTATCTAAAAAACTGTCCATTTCTTTTACATTTTCCAATTTTGTGGCATACAGGCTTTTGTAGTAAGATCTAATGATTTTCTGAATTTCCTCTGTGTCTGTGGTTATGTCCCCCTTTTCATTTCTGATCTTGTTAATTTGCGTGTTCTCCCTCTGCCGTTTGATTAGATTGGCTAAGGGTTTGTCAATCTTGTTGATTTTCTCCAAGAACCAGCTTCTTGTTTCATTGATTCTTTGGATTGTTTTCTGTGTTTCTATTTTGTTGATTTCTGCCCTCAGTTTGATTATTTCCAGTCTTCTACTTCTCCTAGGTGAGTCTGCTTCTTTTTTTTCCAGAGCTTTCAGGTGTGCTGTTAAGTCACCAATGAGTGCTTTCTCCGTTTTCTTTAAGTGGGCACTTAGTGCTATGAACTTTCCTCTTAGCACTGCTTTCATTGTCCAAAGTCTTGTACTTAATTTACTTTCTACTATAACTTGCTTCCTGCATCTGGTAAACAAGGAACACTATAACTATATAGTCTTCAATTCCCTCAGAGACCCAAGAAGAAAATAATATTAACTGAGTAAGCAGGAAGTGTGAGCAAGTGACTTCCAAAAATGTGAGAGATGACAGAAACAGCTGGCTGCCTGGACAGTCATCCAAAGTTCCTCTGCAACATTGGGGCATCTATCTTTGGCCTACAGGCCTAGCATATCCAATAGACTTTTCTGTGAAGCAGGATATTCTGAAGGAATGTCTATCCTTGCCTTGACAATGTTTGGCAATTACTTTCTTTTGTGTCCTGCTTGTCCAATGAGGACCGCACACTGTCAGCGGTTGAGGCAAGAGCACTTTCTTGCCAAGTGGTTTACTTTGCCACAAAGAAAGTAAACTCTATGTGTAGTTTCTTCGATGCCCATTGTCTTCTCTGGAGTAGACTGGTGCTGCCAGGAGCAGACATGTCTCATTGTCATAAAAGAAGAAGAACCCAGGTTATTAAAAACATCTTAGATGCCATATTCTGTGGATCTCTGAAGTGTCTGAAGATGACCTGTCTATCTAAAATATATCTTTGTTTAATTTTGAAAACATACCTAATATGCTGCAAGTTTGATTATAATAGGTGACTAATTGCTAACCTGCGTTTTCCTATTGTCCTAAATAGTTAGTAATAATAACTTTTAGAGACCAGAAATTTGCATTACATTGTTAAATGAGCTATATAGGTACAATACCTTAAACAAGTTTAGAAACATATATGGAGACTGTTTTAACAAAATTAATCACAAATTTGTATAAATATACAAAATTTGTATATAATATACAAAAGTCCAATAAAATGTAAAACACTTAAAACTAGTAGTTGCTTTCTAAAAGTAGATTCAATAATTTACCTTTTTATCTTATAATGTTTATAATCCTCCCTTTTTCCTTTTCAGAGTAGATTCAATAATTTACCCTTTTATCCTATCATGTCTTTATTTTCCTTTTTTCTTGTCGAAACAAGAACATTGAATCTAATTTCCTTTTTTTTTTTTTATCTTTTTTTTCCTAACCATTATCCACAACAACTTGTAACTAACACTCTTAACAAAGACAAACAGTCATAATCGATTTTTGGGAATGTGGTCATAGTTTTCTAGGCTACTTCCTGCTTATTGAGGATGCTGATAATCTTATGGGGACCTAAAGAAAATTTAGGATTATGATCAAGTCCTGACTGGAGTATTCTGTGAAGCTGGATCATCTCAGCCAGCAGTCTTAAAGCTGTTCTGGATATAGAACTCAGAGGAAACTGCAACAGAGGTGCTCTAAAATGTTGGATCATCTGGGTCATCTGTTCCCATTGGAGATTTTTCAGAAGGTCTTTCTTGATCAAACCTTATTTTTCTTAACCCAGAAAGAATCCACAGCCTCTCATTGCCTATGGCTGTCCTGGTACTCACTCAGTAGACCAGGCTGACCTCAAACTCACAGAGAACTGTCTGCCCCTGACTCCCAAGTGCTGTGATTAAAGGTGTGCGCTATCATGTCCAGCTACTCTGTTTCTTTTTAAAGGACTTTCTCTATCCTTTTTTCTCTCTCCCAAGCCTACGTATATTTTTAAACATACTGTAAACTGTTTAGAGGGTTTTTTTGGTCTGAATCTGTATTTAATATTATATATATATACTTTTCTGAGCACAAGCTAGGTGGCCAGAATTAAAGAGGTGGCTTTGGCAGCTGGCTCCACCCCATTCCTTGACTTCTTGGGAGTCTAACTTTATGGCAGAGGTACTGATAGGAGCCATGTTTATTGCAACACTGGAGTTTCTAGGTCCCTGCCACCACCAAGAAGGATGCTGCTATGCTGCTGGCTGTTCATATTCACCATTTAAGTTTTTGGTGGCAGGGCCTGCCTCTTCAAAGAGCCACCATGCAATTTTTGCTGTTAACTCTGAGTCAGGAAGCCTTTTTTTTTTTTTTTTTTTTTGGTTTTTTTCAAGACAGGGTTTCCCTGTAGTTTCTAGAGACTGTCCTGTAACTAGCTCTTGTAGACCAGGCTGGCCTTGAACTCAGAGATCCACCTGCCTTTGCCTCCTGAGTGCTGGGATTAAAGGCGTGCGCCACCACCACCCGGCATCAGGAAGCCTTTCTTAATGGAGCCACACCTCTGCTTGCCTCTAGCAAACAGAGACCACCCAAGAAAATGCTGCTACCAAGAAGTCATGCTTGACTCTGTTCTCTTGTGTCTAGAATTCCTTTCCATGCTTCCTCAGGCTTTATGTGGATGTAGTTGCCCCACGTTGGCTGTCATTTGTAACATAATTAAAATTCCAGAGACAGATATTGGGGTTCAAGATGAAGGTCAGAAAAGCCAAACAGCCAGTCCACTGGCTCTTACCTCTACCTCAGAATGAAATGGCGAGCCTGCCTCCGGGAATCTCAGAATGAGACTGTGTGAGAGCTGTCTCCTGTTTTATATTCCTCTTGAGGACTGGGATTAAAGGTTTGCATCACCACTGTCTGGTTTGTAAGGCTGATCAGTGGGGCTGTTTTACTCTCTGATCTTCTGTCATGCTTTGTTCATTAAAATACAATGAAATACCACTTCATGTAGGTGATTCTGAATTAGTCTATAATGCAAATATTTATTCAGCAGCCAGCAAGACCAAATTTTGAATCTGAATTCCTTGCCATCTCACTTGGCAGTTAGCCCTGCGGTGGTCGTTTGAAGTCTAGATCTGCAGTTGCTACAGACTGATCTGGACTTCCCTGAACACAAGACTTTGCTCTCCAGTGTTCTGCCTTCCTGTCTATTCCCTCTCATGAGCTAGAATGCCTGTGAGCTACTTACATACTTATGACTGAGAGTTTGCCTATGATTTCCTAATATATTTTCATATATCTTCATATCATATAGATCCTATTATAGTAAGATATATTAATATATCTTCATATAATCAATATATTTTCTAATGTTTCTAATATGATATAACATGTTATATATTTTCTAATATATAATATGAAGCATTAATCTAATTAATCATAATTATCAAAAAAATCAGGATTCAGATATTGGGGTAAAAGCCTGGAAGATCAGAGAACCAGGAACAGCTGCCAGTTGCTTCCTACTCTCCTCTTTCCAAAAGCTGAGATCCTCTCTCCACCCCGCTTATCACACTTCCTGTCCCCACCTCCCAAGTGCTGGGATTAAAGAGGTGAGCCACCACCACCCAACTTCTAATTAGTGGCTAGCTCTGCCCTCTGATCTTCAGGCAAATTTTATTTGTCAGAACACAAAACAAAATATCATACAACCGTGATATTTTTAGTGGGCTTTTATTGCTTGTAAAATTTACATTGGCGTCCCCTTTTATTTCTAATATTTGTAATTTTCATTTCTCTTTATAAATCTTTTTGCTTTGTTTTGGTTTATTTATTTTTCATTTTTGTTTTTTGAGACAGTGATTTATTTATTTATTTATTTATTTATATTGTGTTGTTTTTGTGTAGCTCTGGCTGTCCTGGAAATGGATCTGTAGACCAGGCTGGCCTCAAACTCACAGAGGTCCACCTGACTCTGTCTCCCTAGTGCTGGGGCTTTTATTTTTATTATGATTATTTTTTTAAAATGTTCTATTTTATTTATTTATTTTTTCCTTGAGGCAGGGTCTTTGGTTTTTCAAGATAGGGTTTCTGTGTATAACCTTGGCTGTCCTGAACTCACACTATAGACCAAGCTGGCCTTGAACTCATAGAGATCCTTTTGCTTCTGCCTCCCAAGTGCTGGGATTAAAGGCATTAGCCACCTTGCCCTGTTTGTTTTCGTTTCTTGGTCTTGCTATCTAGTCCAGGCTAACCTGGAATTTGCACTGTGGCTCAAGCTTGTCTTGAACTCTCCATCCTTTGTAGAGTTCTCACCATTTATTGAATTAACAAGATCTTCATGTGTGGCTCTTTTCTTGGATACATTTGTTTTTCAGAATTGTATTCTCTACTTTCCAAATATCCTCGTATTTTTAAAGGTACCTTGTTTGGGTTGATTTTCACACTATTGAGGCCAGAACTTTGAGGCTCTGGAAATGCGCTGGTAGCTGATCTGTGTCTCACTGTCTATTTTTGGTGAATGTCCACCCCCGGCCCATACCGAAGAATGACTTTTCCACAGTTACTCGAGAATATTTGTAAGTGTTGTTTAGCATAGGAGCATTGATAGTACGTTGTCCACATATTTAGCAAGTTTTGTGAATGAATTTGCCCCTTAGTTTGGTCGGTTTTGTTTATGTACCTCACCAAGGCCTGGAGCACAGGATGCCGGTGTCCTACCACCGAGCTCATCCCAATTGCCCATCATTTAAGAGATATTTCTGCTTGTGTCTTTCCTATTTTTATTTCCTAAGCCACAGATCAAACTGAGGGCCATCTCCCTTTTCATATTTGTCAACCTATTTTTATATCTTTTGTTTAGATTGGATATTTTTATTGCCATCTTCAAGTTCATTCACTCTTTGTTTTGCTCCTGAGCCCATACACTGAGTTTTTACTTTTGGTTATTTTTATTTTTTTTTACTGTTCAAATATAGTTTAATTTTTTTCTTTTTTTAATTTTTATTAAAAATTTCCGCCTCCTCCCTGCCTCCCACTTACCCCCTCCCCCCTCCACTTCCCCTCCCTCTCCTGTCCAAAGAGCAGTAAGGGTTCCCTGCCCTGTGGGAAGTCCAAGTTCCTCCCCCCTCCATCCAGGTCCAGGAAGGTGAACATCCAAACAGGCTAGGCCCCCCCAAAGCCAGTATGCATAGTAGGATCCAAATCCAGTGTCATTGTCCTTGGCTTCTCAGCAGCTCTCATTGTCTGCCATGTTCAAGGAGTCCGGTTTTATCCCATGCTTTTTCAGTCCCAGTCCAGCTGGCCTTGGTAAGCTCTGAATAGATCAGGTTATTTCTGTTTTTAAGAGAACATTTAGGTCCAGCAAGGGATTGTGGCTCATTTCTCCTTTATTTAAAAAAAAAACTTTATTATTAGCAAAATAATGGGTTCTGAGACACTTCCATATGTACAACGTTCTTTGATCATATTCACACCTCCTATATCATGCCCTCATACTTCCTCCTTATCTTCCCAAATAGTTCCCATTCTTTTGAATGTTCGCTACTCCTTGATTACTCTGCATGTGAAAGAACGTGTGATCCTCATCTTTCTATGCCTGGCATGTGTTTCACGTGACATGATGTCCTTTAATTCCATCATCAACACAACTTCTTTCTTCTTTATGCTTAAAGAACACTCCACTGGGTACCACATTTCCCCTGTGCATTGGTTCAGTCCCTGATGGGCATAGCTAGTTCTGTAGCTTTGGCTATTGAGGATAGCACTGTGGTGAATGAAGGCATGGCAGCATCCCTACTGCCAGATGACTCTAATTCCTTCAGGCGTGCGCCCAGCAGTGGTATACCCAGGTTAGATAGGAATTCTATTCTTGGTGTTCTCAAGACCCTTCATCCTGATTTCTGCCATGGATGGACTGATTTACATCCCCGCCAGCAGCAAACAGATCCCCCTTGTCCCTGCATGATTGCCAGTATCTCTTGGTTGGTGTTTTCTTGATGATAGCTATTTTGATTGAGGTGAGATGGAATTTCTATTTAGTTTTTTATTTGCACTTCTCCGATGGCTAAAGATATTAAACTTTTTTCCATATAGTTATTGGTGAACCGTACTTCATTTGAAGCATCTATTTAAGCATATTTGGTCATTTATTGATTGAATTATTTGTTCTTTGGGCATTCATAGTTTTTTAAAAACAATTATTTAGCTCTCTCTGTGTGTACATGCATGTGTATGTGCACATGTGCATGTGCACAGGTGTCACAGTGTGTATGGGGAGGCCAGAGGACAGTTTGCTGGAGTTAGTTCTCTTCTTCTACATTACGGGTCCCAGGGATCAAACTCAGTTAGGCATAGCAGAAAGTGTCTTTACTGGGTGATCCATCTTGCCTGCCCACTGTTTTTCTTTTGAGTGTGTGTGTGTGTGTGTTCAATATCTTATATCTTATTAGACCATAATGATATGAAACAAGAATTCAACAGCAGGAGAACTACAGAAATTATATAAGCGCACAATATTTGAACAACATAATTTTGAACAATTAGTGGGTCATTGAAGAAATCAAAGAGAAAATCTTAAAAGCTCCCTAGAGTCAAATGGAGATGGCAACAGAGCCTACCAGAGCTGATTGGACTCAGTAAAGGGAGCTCTAGGTTTATATATACTATATAGCTATAGTTTATAGCTACAAGTGCTTACATTAAAAGCAGAGAGGAGCTGGAGAGGTGGCTCAGCAGTTAAGAGAACTTGTTGCATTTGCAGAGTACCAGAGTTTGTGTCCTAGCCCACACGGTGGCTCACACCCTCTGTAACTCCAGTCCCAGGGAATTCAACTCCTTCTTCTTGCCTCTTTGGGCAGCAGGCACACATGTAGTGCACATGCAGGTAGAGCACACATATGAACAAGAAAAAGAAGGAGGAGAGAAGGAATGGGAGCAGCAGCAGGAGGAGGCAGAGGAGTAGGAAGAGGAGAAAGAGGAGCAGGGGATGGAGGAAGGGAGCAGGGGGTGTAGAAAGAGGAGCAGGGGGTGGAGGAAGGGGACCAGTGGGCGGGAGGAACTAGAACATGAACAAGAACAAGCATACAGCACCATTGGGTAGACCACAGTTTAATTATTTGATTATCAGTCAGTAGATGGAAAGCTGATTTTTTTTTTTCTAGCTGGAAATGAACTTGACAGAACCCAAACTCTAAATTCTCTCCCACTAAATACAGTCTCACCAGTTAGTGCCTTCCTTTTGAGGATGGAGAGAAGTCCAGGCTTTACTTTGTCTAGTTCTGATTGCTCTTCAATGGCTTTAGACAGATGTCTTTGCATTCTGTTCGGGGTTCATAGTGTGTGTGTCTGGATGTGTGTGTGTTTAGCCGAAGATCTACACCATTGTTGTTGGAGGCAGAGCTTACAATGCCTTTCTGTCACCTAAGTTAGTCTTCCACAGACTTAGCTCCCTCCTCCCTCCACAAACAGCCCCTCTTTGGAGTTGAAGTAAGATAAACATTTATGGTAAAGAAAGACTGGGGTTGCTGACTTGAAGTCCCTGAGTCAATGGGAGGCAAGAAGCCCAACTCTCAGAACTGGAGTTGTCAGAGTCTGTAGGTCTGCTGAGTGGGGTGGGAAGGGCTATTGATGGAATGTAATGATCTAGTCTTTACTGATGAGGGAGCTGGATTTAAGACTTTACATCTTATCATAACCCTCATGATCTGGGACCAACCTGACTAAGGAGGCTGTAAAATTCATCTTTTCGGCCTTCCTTATTTTTTTTGTACTTTTAGAAATGCTTCTTTGTTTACGTGTGTATGCACGCACCTGCCGTAGCATGTGAGTGGAGGGTAGAGGACAACTTCTTAGGGCCGGCTTTCTCTTTCTTAGTGTGGGACCTGGGAGTCGAACTAAGGTCACGAGGCTAGCTGGCAGGCACCTTCTACTTGCTAAGGCATCTTGATAGCTTCCCTTCTTTTTCTTTCTAAAAGATTTCTTTAAAATTATTTCTAATTAGGTGTATATGTGTGTGTGGGGGTATATGTACATGAGTGCGGTGCCCCAGGAGGCCAGAGTTCAAAGGTCCCCCTGGAACTGGAGTTATGGGTGGTTGTGAGCCACCTGACGTGGTGCTGGGAACTGAAGCAAGGTCCTCAGCAGGAGCATTTGCTCTTAACCCCGAGTCAGTTCTCCAGCCCTGCTCCATGACACATCTTAGTTTGGTTTCTGCTGCTGTAATAAACATGTAATAAACCATGGCCAAAAGCAACTAGGGAGGAAAGAGTTTATTTCATCTTTTTTAACACCCAGGTATAGACTCCCATGGAAGAAGCCACAGTGGTTTGAATGAGAATGTCCCCTATGATATCTGACAATTGAATACTTGGTCCCCAGTTGGTAGTTGCTGTTGGAGGAGGCTTAGGAGGTGCGTCTTTGTTGGAGGAAGTGCATGACTATGGTTTCAAAGCTTCTTGCTTCCTCGGTTTGCTTTCTCTGCTTTCTGCTTGTAGTTTGAGAGGTGAGTTCTCACCGGTTCATGTCATGTCTCTGCCAAGTCACAATTCCCTGCCACTATAGACTCTGCTCTCTGGAACCCTAAGCCCAAATAAAGTTTTTCTGTTGTAAATTGCCTTGGTCACGCTGTTTCATCACAGTATTAAAAAATTAACTAATCTAGAAGGAAAGACAGCACTCGAGATGGACAGGAGCGGTGAGGCAGGGCTGGAGGAGTGCTACTTACTAGCCTGCTCCTCATAGTTTGCTCGGCCTACCTTCTTTCCTTTTTTTTTTTTTTAACCTTGAATTTTCTTTTTTTTTAAATTGATTTTTATTGAGCTCTACATTTTTCTCTGCTCCCCGCCCCCCGTCAGTTCTCCCCCAAGGTCCCCATGCTCCCAGTTTACTCAGGAGATCTTGTCTTTTTCTACTTCCCATGTAGATTCGTGTTGGGAGCTGTGAACCCCCCCAGATCCTGAATTTCTGGTAAACAACTTGTAGTGCTTGCAGCTGCTCTGAGCACGAGACCCTCAGAAGTTCCTGATGGCAGGGGAGTGGTTTCTGGTGGGTTTGGCTGGGGCATAGCTATCAGTTAAAGATCCCTCCATAAGCCGCCCCTGAACACAATAGAGGGGGCATTCTTGGGGCATTTTGGCATCAAGGATGACCCGTGTCTCTCTCTGTGAAACTTTGTGTGTTTCAATCTCCAGCCCCTTGCCTGGTTCATGAACTGTATGGTGACACATAGAGTGCTGACGGGCGTGATGCACTGCAGATTAGATCTATGTAAGTCTCTCTCAGTGTTCTCATTGTTGTCTAAGTTCTCTGGGATTGTGGTTTGTAGGCTGGCTTTCTTTGCTTTATGTTTAAAAACCACCTATGAGTACATGTGATAATTGTCTTTCTGTGTCTGGGTTACCTCACTCAAAATAATGTTTTTTAGCTCTATCCATTTGCCTGTAAAATTCAAGATGTCATTATTTTTTTCTGCTGTGAAGTACTCCATTGTGTAAATGTACCACATTTTCCTTATCCATTCTTCGGTCAAGGGGCATTTAGGTTGTTTCCAGGTTCAAATAATGCTGCTATGAACACAGTTGAGCACATATCCTTGTGGCACGATTGAGCATCCTTTGGATATATACCCAAAAGTGGTATTACCGGGTCTTGAGGAAGGTTGTTTCCTAATTTTCTGAGAAATCGCCACTCTGACATCTAAAGGGGCTATATCAACTTGCATTCCCACCAGCAATGCAGAAGTTTTCTCTTTTCCCCACAACCTCTCCAGCATAAGTTGTCATCAGTGTTTTTGATATTGGCCATTCTTACAGGTGTAAGATGGAATCTCAGAGTTGTTTTGATTTGTATTCCTCTGATGACTAAAGATGTTGAACATTTCCTTAAGTGTCTTTCAGACATTTAGATTCCTCTGTTGAGAGTTCTCTGTTTAGGTCTGTACTCCATTTTCTTTATTGGATTATTTGTTCTTTTGATGACCAATTTCTTGAGTTCTTTGTATATTTTGGAGATCAGACCTCTGTTTGATGTGGGGTTATTGAAGCTCTTTTCCCATTCTGTAGTCAGCCTACTTTCTTACATACTCTAGAACCATCTGACCAACTGGGCTCTTTCATATTAAATATCAACCAAGAAAAATACCCCACAAGCTTGCCAATCTAATGGGCACATTTTCTCAAGTGAAGTTCTTTCTCTCAGATGACTCTAGTTTACATCAAGCTGACAAAAAAAAAAAACTAACCAAGATTTCTCTATTATTCATTTTTTCTTTTCTTTTTTTAACCAAGCATTTTAACATTTTTATTTATTTATTTTTATATACCAATCTTATCTCCCCCTTCCTCCTCTTCTCCTGCTCCCTCCACCTTCTCCTCACCCCACCTACCATCTGCACCTCAGAGAGGGTAAGGCCTCCCCTGGGATGTCAACTAAGTCTGTCCCATCACCTTCTTGAGACAAGACCAAGCCCCTTCTCCCCCATGCCTAGTCTGAGCAATGTATCTCTCCATAGAGAATGGGCTCCATACAGTCGGTTCCTGCATTAGAGTTAGATCCTGGTCCCACGGCCATGGCCCTATATACTGCCCAAGTCACACCCCTGTCACCTGTGTTCAGGAGGCCTCCATCTGTCTAATGCAGGTTCCCCAGCTGTCAGTCCAGAGTCAGTGATCTCCCACTAGGTTGGGTCAGCTGATTCTGTGGGTTTCCCCATCATGGTCTTGACCCCTTGATCATATTATTGCTCCTTCCTCACCTTGATTTTACTTCGAGAGCTTGGCCCAGTGGTTAATTGTAAATCCCTGCATCTGCTTCCATCTCTTTCTGGAAGAGGGTTCTAGCTTCTCTGTAGACTGGTTATCCTTTGCTTTATGTCTGGTATCCATTTATGGGTGAGTATATACTATATTTGTCTTTTTGTATCTGGGTTACCCCACTCAGGATGGCTTTTTCTAGTTCTGTCCATTTGCCTGCAAGTTTAAAGATGTCATTGTTGTTTGTTTTTAACCGCTAAGTGGTACTCCATTGTGTAAATGGACCACATTTTCTTTATCCATTTTTAACCGCTAAGTGGTACTCCATTGTGTAAATGGACCACATTTTCTTTATCCATTTTTTGGTTGAGGGGCATCTAGGTTGTTTCCAGATTCTGTCTATTATTAATAATGTTGCTATGAACATAGTTGAGCAAATGTCCTTGTGGTGTGTTATATTCCCTAAAGTGGTATTGCTGGGACTTGAGGTAGGCTGATTTCTAATTTTCTGAGAAATCACCATACTGATTTCCGCAGCAGCTGTACTAGTTTGCACTCCCACCAGCAACGGAGGAGTGTTCCCTTTACCCCACATCCTCTCCAGCATAAGCTGTCATCAGTGTTTTTGATCTTAGCCATTCTGATCAGTGTAAGATGGCTTCTCAGAGTTGTTTTGATTTGCATCTCCCTGCTGGCTAAGAATGTTGAGCGTTTCCTTAAGTGTCTTTCAGCCATTTGAATTCTTCTGTCGAGGATTCTCTGTTTAGATCTCTACCCCATTTTTAAATTGGATTATTTTGCAGTTTGATATCTAGTTTCTTTTTTTATTAATTAATCTAGTTTTTACATACCAATCCCAGTCTCCCCCTCACTCCTCCTGCTCCCGCCCTCCCTGTGATGTCTATTTTCTTGAGTTCTCTGTATATTTTGGTGATCAGTCCTCTGTCAGATGTGGGGTTGGTTAAGATCTTTCCCATTCAGTAGGCTTCCATTTGTCTTGTTGACCATGTCCTTTCGTGAGATCCCATTTATTAACTGTTTTTCTCGGTATCTGTGCTACTGGGGTTATATTTAGGAAGTGATTTCTTGTGTCAATGCGTTCAGGGGTACTTCCCACTTTCTCTTCTATGAAGTTCAATGTGGTTGGCTTTATGTTGAGGTCTTTGATCCATTTGGACTTGAGTTTTGTGCATGGCGATAGATAAGATCTATTTGCATTTTTCTACATGTTGATATCCAGTTATACCAGCACCATTTTTTGAAGATGCTTTCTTTTTTATATTTTATATTTTTAGCTTCTTTGTAAAATTCAGATGTTCATAGGTGTGTGGGTTAATATCAGTTCTTCAGTTTGATTCCATTGGTCCACCTGTCTGTTTTTATGCCAATCAGTACTAAGATGTTTTCATTATTGTGGCTCTATAATAGAGCTTAAGTCATGCCTCCAGATGTTCCTGTAATGTACAGGGTTGTTTTGGCTATCATGGGTTTTTTGTTTTTCCATAAGAAATTTAGTATTGTTCTTTTGAGATCTGTGAAGAATTGTGCTGGGATTTTGATGGGTATTGCATTGAATCTGTAGATTGCTTTTGGTAAGATTGCCATTTTTAATATGTTAATCTTATCTCTCCATGATCATGGGAGATTTTTCCATTTTCTCATATCCTCTTCAATTTTGTCCTTCAAAGATTTAAAGTTCTTGTTATACAGGTCTTTCGTGTGTTTGGTTAGAGTTACCCTAAGATATTTTATGTTGTTTGTGGCTATTGTGAAGGGTGATATTTCTCTGATTTCTTTCTCAGCCCATTTATCATCTGTGTAAAGGAGGGCTACTGATTTTTTGAGTTAATTTTGTATCCTGCTACATTACTGAAGGTGTTTATCAGCTATAGTGGTTCCCTGGTAGAATTTTTGGGATCACTTATATATACTATCATATCATGAGCAAATAGTAAAAGTGTGACTTCATCCTTTCCAATTTGTAACCCCATTGATCTCCTTTTGTTGTCTTATTGCTCTAGCTAGGACTTCAAGTACTATATTGAACAGATATGGAGAAGGTGGACACTCTTGTCTTGTTCCTGCTTTTAGTGGAATTGCTTTGATTTTCTCTCCATTTAATTTGACGTTGGCTGTTGTCTTGCTATATATTGCTTTTATTATGTTTAGGTATGTTCCTTGTACCCCTGATCTTTACAAGACATTTATCAGGAAGGGCGTTGGATTTTGTCTTTTTCAGCATCTAATGAAATGATCATGTGGTTTTTTTTCTTTCAGTTTGTTTATATGGTGGATTATATTGACAGAATTTCATATGTTGAACCATTCCTGTGTCTCCAGGATGAAGACTACTTGATCATGGTAGATGATTTTTCTGATGAGTTCTTGGATTCAGCTTGCCAGTATTTTTTTTTTTTTTTAGCATTTTTGCATCAATGTTCATGAGTGAGGTTGGTCTGTAATTCTCTTTCTTAGTTGCATCTTTGTGTGGTTTTGGGATCAGGGTAACTGTAGTCTCTTAAAAAGAGTTTGGTGGTGCTCCTTCTGTTTCTATTGTGTGGAACAATTTGAGGAGTATGGGTATTATTTCTTTTTTGAAATTCCTGTAGAATTCAGGGCTGAAACCATCTGACCCTGGGCTTTTTTGGTGGGAGGCTTTTGATGACTGTTCCTATTTTCTTATGCATTATAGGTTTATTTAATTTGTTTATCTGGTCTTGATTTAATTGTGGTATGTAGTGCTTATCCAGAAAATTGTCCATTCCTTTAAGTTTTCCAATTTTGTGGAGTACAGGTTTTCGAAATATTACGTGATGATTCTTTGTATTTCCTCCATGTCCGTTGTTATGTCCCCCTTTTCATTTCTGATTTTGTTAATTTGGATATTCTTTCTCTGCCTTTTGGTTAGTTTGGATAAAGGTTTGTCAATCTTGTTGATTTTCTCGAAGAATCAACTCCTTGTCTCACTGATTCTTTGTATTGTTTTCTTTGTTTCTATTTTTACTGATTTCAGCCCTTAATTTGATTATTTCCTGTCATTTATTCCTTCTGGATGAGTTTGCTTCCTTTTATTCTAGAGCTTTCATGTGTTTTGTTAATTCACTAGTGTGGATTTTTTTCCAGCTTCTTTATGTAGACATTTAGAGCTATGAACTCTCCTCTTAACACTAATCTCATTGTATTCCACAAGTTGGGGTATGTTGTGTTTTCATTTTCATTCAATTTTAGGAAGTCCTTAATTTCTTTCTTTTTTCCTTCCTTGACCCAGTGGTGATTCAGTTGAGCATTGTTCAATTTCTATGTGTTTGTGGTCTTTCTAAAGTTAGTGTTAGTGTTGAATTCTAACTTTAAGCCATGGTGATCCAATAAGATACATGGGTTTATTCCATTTTTTTTGTATCTGTTGAGGTTTTCTTTGTTACCGAGTATGTGTTCAATTTTTGAGAAGGTTCCATGAGGTGCTGAGAAGGTAGTATGTTCTTCTGTGTTTGGGTAGAATGTTCTATAAATGTCTGTTAAGTCTATTTGGGTCGTGTTACCTGTAAGCTCCCTTATTTCTCTGAATTTCTGTCTGGCAGACCAGTTCATTGTTTAGAGTGGGGTGTTGAAGTCTCCCACTATTACTGTGTGGGGCTTAATGTGTAATTTAAGCTTTAGTAATGTTTCTTTTACAAATGTGGGTGCCCTTGTATTTGGGGCATAGATATTCACAATTGAGATTTCCTCTTGACAGATTTTTTTCTGTGATTAAATATAAAATGTCCTTCTTTATCTCTTTTGATTGATTTAGTTTGAAGTCTATTTTGTTAGATATTAAGATAGCTACACCAGGTTGTTTCTTGTTTTCATTTGGTTGAATTTTTTTTCCTAGCTGTTTACTCTGAGGTCATGTCTGTCTTTGAGGTTGAGGTGTGTTTCTCGTATGCGGCAGAAGGATGGATTCTGTTTTTGTATCCAATCTGTTAGCCTGTGTGTTTTTATAGGCGAGTTGAGTCCATTTATATTAAGGGATATCAATGACTAGTGATTGCTAGTTCCTGTTATTTTTGTTTTTGTTGTTGTTGTTGGTATTGTGTGGGTCTTTCCCTTCTTTGGGATTTGCTGCTGTGAGGTCATCTATTGCCTGTGTTTGGGTGGCTATAGTTGACTTACTTGGGTTGAAGTTTCCCTTCTAGTATTTTCTGTACAGCTGGATTTGTGGCTAGGCATTGTTTAAATCTGGTTTGTCATGGAATATCTTGTTTTCTCTGTCTATGGTGATTGAAAGGTTTGCTGGGTATAGTAGTCTGGACTTGCATCCATGGTCTCTTAGTGTCTGCACAATGCCTGTCCAGGACCTTCTGGCTTTCAGTGTTTCCATTGAGAAGTCAGGTATAATTCTGATAGGTCTGTCTTTATATGTTACTTGGCCTTTTTCCTTTTTAGCTCTTAATATTTTTTATTCTGTATGTTTATTTGGTGTTTTGATTATTATGTGGCGAGGGAACTTTTTTTTTGATCCTGTCTATTTGATGTTCTGTAAGCTTATTGTACTTTCATAGGCATGTTCTTCTTTAGGTTGGGAAAATTTTTCTGTATGATTTTGTTGAATATATTTTCTGTGTCTTTGAGTTGGGCTTCTTTTCCTTCTTCTATCCTTATTTTTCCTAGGTTTGGTCTTTTCATGGCATCCCAGATTTCCTGGACATTTTGTGTTAAGCGTTTGTTTGGATTTAACATTTTCTTTGACCAATGAATCTATTTCCTCTATCATATCTTCAACACCTGAGATTCTCTCTTACATCTCTTATATTCTATTGTTTATGCTTGCATTTGTGGTTCCTGATCATTTACCCAAGTTTTCCATTTCCAGATTTCTCTCAGTTTGTGTTTTCTTTATTGCCTCTATTTCAGTTTTCAAGTCTTGAATTGTTTCCTTCATCTGTTTGATTCCTTTTTCTTGGTTTTCTTTAAGGGATTTGTTGATTTCTTCCTATTTTTGTTTGTCTTTCATGCCACTTTTTTTTTTTTTTTTTTTTTTTTTTTTGGTTTTTCGAGACAGGGTTTCTCTGTGGCTTTGGAGCCTGTCCTGGAACTAGCTCTTGTAGACCAGGCTGGTCTCGAACTCACAGAGATCCGCCTGCCTCTGCCTCCCGAGTGCTGGGATTAAAGGCGTGCGCCACCACCGCCCGGCGTCATGCCACTTCTTTAAGAGAATTTTTCATTTCCTCTTTAAGGGTCTCTATCATCTTCATAAAGTTATTTTTAAGGTTGTTTTCTTCCACTTCATCTGTGTTGGGATGGTCATTCAGGCTTTGCTTTTGTAGAACCACTAGTTTCCGGGGGTGCCGTATTGTACTTTATGTTGTTGAGTGTATTCTTACCTTGTTGTCTACCCATCTCTTCTTCCAGTCGGTATAGGTGGAGCCTGTGCTCCAGATGGTCCCTCTTCCTCCATTTGGTGTAGTTGAGGGCTGTGGATCCACTGAATGCTCCTTCAGGTGTAGGCAGAACAGAGCTTTCAGTGATGGCTCCTTCAGGTGCAAGAGGCCCAAGGCTCAGACTCTTTCTTTCTAAAAAGTGTTTTTCCTCCCTCTTCAGAGCTGGGCATTCCTGGGTTTGGATCCTCGGTACCCACATAGAAAGCCAGTGTGGCAGCACACATCTGCAACCCTAATGATGAGGAGGCAGAGATAGGGGACTCCCTAGAGTCAGGGCAAAGGTAGTACTAGAGTCAAGAATGCCATTTCTGGGGTTGAACGTCAGCAACTTTCGTCACATCATCATTATAAGGATGTCTCTGTGAAGCCTTACTTCATCTTCCCCCACCATCAAAGTTCATCCTGAGAGGCTCTGTGGTCTACTGGAAATTTCATAAAGTGTTTAGAAATGCATTTTAGGCAACACCATACTCCCATCCAGTATGCACTGCTCCTGACACACAGCAGGTGCCAGTTAGTGCATGCAGCTAGATGTTTGCACAGCTGAGCAAATAATCCAGTAGTTATTTGACACAGACCTCCGCGTGCATTCCGTTCAGCTACTGAGCCTTCCATAGACCTACATCTCTCAAGCCTCGGCCAATTGCTGTGGTTCTGGCACCATGTTTGGCTCTCCTGGATCAATGGCTTGCTCACTTCATTTCACTAAGTCATGAATCAAGACTCGAGCAGTAGGTAGTACCTTAGTTGAAATTTTACATTTACTCATTATTTTTGGTTAATCAAAGAAACAACCTTTTATTTTGAAATGTTCATTTGTATGTGTGTGTAGTAGTATGTGCGTGTGTAGCGTACATGCTCCTGTGTGCTTACAGGTGTGCATGTGTATGCCCCTACTTTTGGTTTATTGACACAGGCTAATATGTATTTACGCCAGGTTGGCTTTGAAGTCCTCATTCTCCTACTTCCAGCTCCCAAGTGTGAGAAATAAAAGAATGAGTTACCCATGCCTGGTAATTTTTTTTTTTTAAGTTTTGTAAATTAAGTCCAAACCTTCAGTAAAATTCCAGGCATTAAGCACAATTTTTATGTTGTGAATTTGAACACTGCCTTAATTGTTCTAGATAAAAGTGTAACAGGGCCCCAGACATTAGTAGGCTCCCAAGATCTTAAACTGACACCATACTGGAAATGTCATTTGGGCTGTAAACTCAGAGTGTAGACAGCCCCACCGGCCAAAAATGAAAACAAGGATCTATTCCATCAAAGCTCATAGTCCTGGGAAAGTCTCTAAATGTACTAGCCTTGCTGTTTGGCTCCTGTAGCTCTGCTTCTGGCTGTTCTTGCTAACTGAGGTATGTCAACCTAGGACATGGTTATCATGTTTAAAAACCCATCCGGAGAAAGGCCCAGGGCTATTCTGGGATCCTGGGCACCTAGTGTAGCTGCGGGCAGGGTAATGAAGACTTTCTTTTGGCTTCTACCCATGCCTGAGCAATCTCCTCTGGTGAATACCCCACAACGAAAGAACCACAAAGTGGAGCCCATTCTTCCTCCCTACTCATTCATGATGTCAAAGATTCCACACTTATATTTGTCCTTTGTTCTTGCAAAGGCTTTATGACTTGGGACAGAATAACAAAATTAAAAATTACTGAGAAAAATTTCGAAAGTCAACACAAGAAGCTTTGCTGATTTACCGCCTTGACTTTCTAACACTGCAGATTATGTGACTTCTCTGAGGAGACTCGTGACCTCTCGGTATGCTGACGGCCTCTTCCCACAGTTCTACACGGCAGAAGACGGCAGGCTGTACAACGTAAGTCAGCGTTCTCATTGGTCAGGTCTCGTAGGTACAGTCAGCGTTCTCATTGGTCAGGTCTCGTGGAGAGAGTTCTCTCATTGGTCAGGTCTCCTGGAAAGAGGCCTGAGTCACGTAAAGTTGGGGGGGGGGGGAGCCAGACGGTGGCACACACCTTTAATCCTAGCACTCAGGAGGCAGAGGCAGATGGATCTCTGAGTTCAAGACCAGCCTGATCTACAGAGCAAGTCCCAGGATAGCCAAGGCTACACATAAAAATGCTGTCTTGAAAAACCAAAACAAACACACAAACAAACAAAACAAAAATCCCAGGGGTTACGGAGATTCCGGCTTCTGGTCTTCTTTGATGAAGTTGTGGTTAAGCAGCAGGGGAAGGAAGCCCATGGCCTGAACAAGATGAGAGCAGGAAGCTCTCCCCTTCTTTTTAATTGATTTTTATTGAGCTCTACATTTTTCTCTGCTCCTATCCCTTCCTCTCCCCTCTCCTTCAACCCTCTCCCAAGATCCCCATGTTTCCAATTTACTCAGGAGATCTTGTCTTTTTCTACTTCCCATGTAGATTAGATCTATGTAAGTCTCTCTTAGGGTCCTCATTGTTGTCTAGGTTCTCTGGGATTGTGGTTTGTGGGCTGGTTTTCTTTGCTTTATGTTTAAAAACCACATATGAGTGAGTACATGTGATAATTGTCTTTCTGGGTCTGGGTTACCTCACTCAAAATGATGTTTTCTAGCTCCATCCATTTGCCTGCAAAATTCAAGATGTCATTTTTTTTCTGTGTAGTACTCCACTGTGTAAATATACTACATTTTCCTTATCCATTCTTCAGTTGAAGGGCATTTAGGTTGTTTCCAGGTTCTGGCTATGACAAACAAAGCTGCTAAGAACATAGTTGAGCACATGTCCTTGTGGCACAATTGAGTATCCTTTGGATATATACCCAAAAGTGGCATTACCGGGTCTTGAGGAAGGTTGTTTCCTAATTTTCTGAGAAATCGCCACTCTGACATCTAAAGGGGCTGTACCAGCTTGCATTCCTACCAGCAATGCAGAAGTATTCTCTTTTCCCTACAACCTCTCCAGCATAAGTTGTCATCAGTGTTTTTGATCTTGGCCATTCTTACAGGTGTAAGATGGCACAGGAGACCACTTCCTAAATATAACCCCAGTAGTACAGACACTGAGATAAACAATTAATAAATGGGACCTCCTGAAACTAAAAAGCTCTGTAAATCAAAGGACATGGTCAAAAAGACAAAACGACAGCCTACAGAATGGGAAAAGATCACTAACCCCACATCAGACAGAGCTCTGATCTCCAAAATATACAAAGTACTCAAGAAATTGGTCATCAAAAGAGCAAATAATCTAATTTAAAAAATGGAGTACAGACCTAAACAGAGAACTCTCAACAGAGGAATCTAAAATGTCTGAAAGACACTTAAGGAAATGTTCAACATCCTTAGTCATCAGAGAAATGCAAATCCAAACAACTCTGAGACTCCATCTTACACCTGTAAGAAAGGCCAAGAGCAGGAAGCTCTTGATCAGAAACGGATGATCAGCTCTTGATTACTTACCAGCTCTTCATCTTACTTTGAAAAGGAGAGTGAAGAAGAGACAATAGGACAGCATTCTCTGAAGTCACCTGATGCAGGACTAGGGAGATTGTTGGCAGGTGGAGCTGAGTCCACCACACACATCACAGCAGGACCCACACCTGGACTTCATGGTCTTGTACAGAAGTAGAGGTTCACAAAAGTCAAGGGACATCTGTGCGTCATCAGGACTGTTGTGTCCTAATACAGTCATCCCTTGGAGTCCACAGAGGCCCTTCCGGGACCCCCGGGTTAGTCACGACTGTCTAAAGGAATAGGATCAGAAGATAGAACATAGCTGTTAAAAGGGGACTTATTATAGTGGCTACAGATTGAGGTTCATCTTGTCAACAGTGACCACCTCCAGATGGGAAGGCCAAGAAGTTATAGTTGTTTCATTCCTGAGTCGAGATGTCTCGGCAGTCCGTCAGACGCCGGAGTCCCGGAGATTCCTAGGAGCTGCTGGTCTTTAGTCTACACTGGGAGTCTGAAGAAGTGGGTTCTAACCCCAGCAAAGGAGCGCCTCAGCAACAGTATAGATGAACTTGCCAGTGAGAGTGGGGGGCCCAGCAGGCAAAAACAAAAGCCTCTCTTCAGGGTCCTCTCATGTGGGCGGTTACCAGAAGGTGTGGCCCAGATTTAGGGCGGATCTTTCTATCTTGGTCCAATCAAGAAATTCCCTCACAGGAAACTGCTTGGATTTTGGCTAATTTCAGATGTAGTCAAGTAGCCAACTAATATTCATCACAGTTCTCAATAGATGCCCAAATCCAGCATGCTCAATTCAGTTATAGTAGAAAATGGAATTTGCTTAAAACCTATTCAATTCTCCTTTATACCTTAAGTTGTCTCTAGTTAACATATAATACTCGACACGATATAAATGTTGTGTGACTATATCTTAAATCATATTGTTTAGGGGATAATAACAATAAAAAAGCCTGTTCATAGTCAACATACATGCAGTTCAGTTTTAAAAATATTTTCCACCCTAGGTTGATTGAATTTGTGAATTTTAACCCAGTGGATAGGGAGGGCTGACTGTATTTAGTATTTTAAAATTGCTCTTCTGAATTTGGTCTACTATAGCCGTTTTTAACTGGTCCACACTAAAATCACCACAGAGCAGCAGAACAGATGTCTTCGTCCACATAAATCCACTGCCACATCTCCTGAGATCTTTCAGTGCTGTGACTTTTCTTAAAAGACGCGAACAAACATGTTTAATCCCAGACAGGGCACCGATTACAGACCAAAGAAAGGGTTCCATCCTCGTCTAGTTTAGTGAACCAGTGGATATGTACGGGTTACTCAAAGGAGCGTGAGAGTCTCAATTGCAACCGCATCATGGGGAGAAAAAGCCCAATGTACCAAGCATGGGTGATGAGCAAAGCTGCATCCCTACAGCTCAGTTATCAAGTTTCCTCCACAGTGGAGGAAATATTACACAACGGGTCTCATAACGTGGGTTCCGGAAGCTTCTTGAAACAGGCAACGAGATGTATCGGGGGCTGGGGGCGTGGCTCAGTGGAAGAGCACTTGTTGAGCATGCGCAAAGTCTCTAGCACCAAGTTGCCGCCGAAAAATGGTGCTGGCCCATGAGGCGCGAGCTCAATGGGCGACTTAGAGAGTTGCAGACTGGGTACGGAAAAGACTTTACCAGATCTTGTAAACTTTGGTTTCTCATAGCCGAGGCCACAACTTTTTCGTTCTTCTTTTCTGTTGTCTGCCTCTGCTCTCTAAAAAGGCCTTGCAGATTAGATTGTGCTAGGTCTGCTTGCCGGGTCTGCTTGAAGGAGGTGTACACACAAGAAGTTGCCGGCTAGTCTCTGTCACCTTTGGGGGCATCCTGAAGGTATCAGTGGCGGCTGTAACTGGGTGAGCCAGGTCCAGACGAGGTTGGCGTAGGAGGGAGAGGACAGAGCGACAAGTTACAATCTTTAGAGTGAGTAACCGAGCTGCTGCTGTTTTTACAAGGAATTGGAGATGTTTGCAGAAATAGTTTGCAGTGTCTTACACAGAAAAACTTCTTACTGAGCCTTTAAAAAAAATCTGTCTTGGCTGAGTTTTCTTTCTTCTACTTAGTTTTCAAAGTGCCTCTGGCCGTTTTCTGGTATTCTTTATATATTATAAAGATAAAACCCCTGAAAGCTCTTCTCATCTCCCCCCCCACTACAGTTTGAAGAGATCACGTTACCTTTCTGAGAGACTGGAATCTTCCTGGGTCCTGTGGGGTTTGAAGGGCCACCTACAGAATTCTTCTAGATGCATGGCTCCAGCTGCATTACCGTGACTGCCGTTCTAACCGCTTATTTGGCTACTGTCTCGGTTTTTTTTTTTTTTTTTTTTTTTTTTTTTTTTTTTTTTTTTTTTTTTTTGATTGTTTTCTTTCGTGTTTTCCTTCAGCTGACAGCGAAGTCAGAGCTGATCCACCGGTTTGTGGAGCATTTAACACAGGCCGTGGAGAGCTATAAGCAGCGGATGGGCTGGCTTACCAGCAGGAGCCGGCAGATTTTTGGTGTCATCTTGGAACAGAGTGTCACCATAGTCCTGGATTTCAGTGACATTTTGACGGAGGAGCTCAATCTGTGCCAGGATGCGCTGACAATGGTCCTCCGGGAGCAGGTGGCTCTCATCACCAAGTTCAACATCATCTGGTGAGTTCCCAGGGGAAACATTGGTCTCCGTGAAAACTCATACAGACTTGCACGTATTCAGAGTTAAGGAGCAGCGCTAACACAGTTAGCCTGATGGCAAGGGAGGAGGATTATCCTAATTCTGCAGAATATACAGTTTCAGCAGAAAACCCACGATGAATAATGAATCCCAGGGAACTTTTATCTGCTTTTCTCAGGGCACCTTAGGATTTCATGTAGAGAGAGATTTAGAAGCTTGCTTTTCTTCAGTCCACTGGAAGGTCAAAATATGGGAATATGAATTACATATTCATATTATGTATGCATATATGTGTGTGTATGTATTGTAGGTGTGAGCCCCATTTTAGGTTGGATAACACGATTAAAGGCCCCAACTTTGGCTCTCTTTTCCAGACTGAATCTGTGACACCCATTGGCCTCTCTCTTATGAGTTAAACCCTTTTCATTGGAACAACAGGTGGTTGCCTTTCTAGAATTTCACTTATTTTAGAGTTTTCATGATTGATTATTTATGGATTCTTGGAGCCACAGGAATGTGGGTCGCAGTGCTAACTCCTCAGCCACATGAGTGGCTGCATCTCCTTAACAAGAAACATCTGGATGAGTGGGCGGAGGGAAATGTGCCTGAGTTCTCTATTGAACAATGTGCTTTTATCTAAATCGAGGACACCTTTGTGGATGGGGCTGTAGTCCAGATCTTGACTTTTGACCCAGGTGTGTTACGGAGTTTTGATGTGCACAAAACCTTTCCTTTCTCGGACTCTTTACCATAGCGTGCGTGCCACTCAGTCAGACCTCTCAACCCAGAGAAGCCCCAGCAAGGGGACACAGCTATGAGGCAGTGGTCCTTGTGATGATGGGGCATTGGCAGCAGTCAAGTCAATTTACTTAATGTTATAAACACAGAGAAATTCAAATGGTTCCTCTTACTGAGGTGAGGATGCCCTTCAGTCATTTCTAAACCCTAAATAAACGGTTTAAACAAATGTTCTCAGGATTTTAAAGCCCGTACTATTGTTGATGCAGAAAGCAGAGCTGGTGAGACTGGCAGGATCATGAGAACAATGCCACTGGGAATAGACTCTAGAACAATAAGTCGCTACCAACTTGTAAACCATAATACTGTAAGTTGCTATGAATTTGCGATTGAGAGAAGATTCATAATCCTGCCTGTTTATGAAAATACTTTCTCCTAGTGTTGGTGTGTGGATGTGCAGTTACCCTGTGCGCGTGCATGTGTGTGCAGACGTGTGGAGGCTAGAGCTGCCTTTGTCAGTCACTCTTCACTGTATTTCTTTCCCGCGTTTGAAACATCTTCCATGGAAGCTGGAGCTCACTGGTTGGCCGTACTGTATGGTCAGCGGGCCCTGGGGATCCTCCTGTCTCTGACTCCCCACTTTTGGGATTGCAGTGTTTGATGTGGGTGCTAAAGAAGCACACTTTGGTTCTCATGCCTACCCAATGGGCATCTTACTGACTGGCCACCTCCTCGGCCACTCTCTTAGTCTTTTGAAAGCACGTGTACCTTTTTGTTTGTTTCTGTGTCACTCCAGTCGGGTCTCCTGGTCCTTATGCCCATGGGAAGTCATAGCGCTTTGAAATCACGCATTACACTCAGTACACTTTCCTGAACAAGACGGAAGTGTCTGAACTGGCTCATGCATTTTCACGCCAACCTTCAGGGGCCTGGCAGTTTGGTTTTCTTTCTCACTGAGGTAACTTTTGGTTGATACCAAAGGCCTACACTTCCGTGATAGTGTTAATCATGGCCTGGTGACTGCTACTCATGATTCCTTTCAGGGTTTCTGAAGAGCCAGTGAAATGGCAGGAGTGTGCTACCTCTGTGACCGAAGACTCCATAGCTGCCGCCATCAGCTGGGTGGAGAAAATGGCTTTTGAGCCAGTGGCTGTGGGAGAGGTTAACTGCCTGGATGCTCTGCAGGAAGCTGGGAAAGATGAAACTGTAAGTCAGAATCCATGGCCAGCCCAGGTCATCAAACTTAACTGCATACTCTGTGTCTTCCCACTGCTGATCTGGGTCTCCTAGCACCACCACTGAGAGTACCTGCCTCAGGTTCCTCTCCAGTCGCTATGATAACATACCCCAACCACAAACAATTGGGGAAGACATGGTGTAAATTTTTTATTTCTGCTCATGATTCCAGGCTACAGTTGTCATAGGTGGGATGCCACAGCCACAGGAGCTTGAGGGAGCTGGTCACATTGCACCCACAGTCAAGGGCAGAGAGAGAGAGAGATAACCCACAGTAACTCTCAGCTCACCTTCTCTTTCATACAGTCCAGGACCCAAACCTGGAGAACAATGCCGCTCACTTTGGCCTGGGTCTTCCTATATCAATTAATGTAATCAAAATGCCCCCACATTCCCACAGGCCAACCTGATCTGGATAATCCTTCACTGAGAAGTTCTTTCCAGCTGATTCCAGATGGTGACAAGTTGACAGAACTAACCAGCACGGTCCCCAGAGCGTAATCCTGTTCACCCCTGGACCCACACCAGTCTAGAAGCATGTTCCAGGTTTCAGATAGGAATCAGACTATAAGCTTTAGTGATGGCAGAGTTGAAAACATCAAAACGAAGCTCACATATTTGTTCAGTGAGCCTACTCAAGTTTCTCTGTGGGGTCATTACAGAACTTTGTGTAGCTAGTTTGAAGAAAACACACAGGGTGTGGCCATGCCATGCCTCTGTAACATATTAGCTCTATTGTTGCCCTCCTGCTGGTTAGAGAAATGAATTCCTATCTTATAAGTCATGGAGAGAGCTTGGGAGACTTCTTAAAGAATCCTGAGAACAAGGAAATAGGGTTTCCCCAGCACCCAGGTTCTGGATCTTTCCCAGTTCCTTCTCTTCACGCACGGATCTATTATGTGTATCTAAGCTGATGAGCCCCGTATGATGGTTGGCTGTAGTTATCCACTTGACACAATACAGAACCACCTGAGTAGAGAATCTCAATAAGGAGTTGTCTATCTTGGGCTGGACTTGTGGGCATGTCTGTGTGGGATTGTCTTCGTAGCTACGGGAAGACCCAGCCCACTGTGGGCAGCACTGGTGCCTAGGCAGGGAGGCCTGAGCTACGTAAGAGTGGAGAAGTCGAGCTGAGCACAAGCAAGCATGCATGTATGCATTTCATCTGTCTCTGGTCTTACTGTGGATGTCATGTGATCAGCTACTTCAAGCTGTCACCATGACTTCCTTGCGGTGATAGGCTGTAACCAGGGACCGTAAGCTCAAGTAAATGACTTTCTCATCTACATTGATCTTTGTCAAGGTATCTGTATCTCAGCGACAGTAATGAAACCGAGACAGCACCTATGACACATTCTGATGTCTTGACGTATGTTTTTTGATTGGGACCTTTGATAATAAAACTTCTCCTGAGACAAGCAAGTAAGAGGTGGTAGTGCCTGGCATCTCTTTCAGCCACAAGGCATGTTTCTTTGAGTTGCTCTGGCGATGGGACCCTTGAAGAAAGTGAGATAAGGGCAAGGGATTTCTCTGGCTGGGAGGAATTCCTTAGCCAGCTTCAGCTCCTCCGGAGTGGGAGGTGGAGGTCTACTTGCCTTTGAGATATAGATGCTAAATGCTTGCTTCCTCTCTTCTGGAAGGCAGGGCTCTCTGTAGGTTTCGGTCTTTATGTAGCTGTATCCAGGAGTCCTTTCTTTACAAAACAAACAAACAAATAAATGCTGGCACTCCTCCATTGGCCACCAGCTCATGTTTATCAACACTAAGGTGATGGTTTGAAATTGGGAACACATTCTCCCGCTCGCAAAGCCCGCTGAACACATGTTTTCCATTAAAGAAGAACCAAATACGAATCACTTTGTTCTTTGGCCCTTCCAGTCTGTTTTGACATCTGCAAAATTCCAAGTGTCTGGGTCTTAATAAGCATTCAAAATGGAATGTTTCCCAGGCTTTGGATGTGCGTGTGTGTGTGTGTGTATGTGGGTATGTGCGCATGCACGCATGTGTGCACTTGTGTATGTGGGTGGGTGTGCGCATACATGCACGCATGTATGTACGTGTGTGTGCATGCATGCACGTATGTGTGTGTGTGTGTGTGTGTGTGTGTACACCAATGAGCATGCTCTTTCTTTGTGGACTTGACTGTATTGATCACTTCTGACTCTGGCCATCTGGTATGACTCCAGTCTCCAGATTACTTTGATTTCCTCCTTTGTTTTTCCTGGGTTCATTCCTACTTTAGAAAATATGAACAGCCCATTGAGTGCCAGGGGCATCCTTATAGAAGAAGACCCGAGAAAGGTGCCCACAGGTACTGACCACCACATTCAACCTGTGGCCTAAAGCAAGCACAAAACATATACAAACCGCCGGGCGGTGGTGGCACACGCCTTTAATCCCAGCACTCGGGAGGCAGAGGCAGGCGGATCTCTGTGAGTTCGAGACCAGCCTGGTCTACAAGAGCTAGTTCCAGGATAGGCTTCAAAGCTACAGAGAAACCCTGTCTCGAAAAACCAAAAAAAAAAAAAATAAATAAATAAAAAATAAAAACATATACAAACCACAGACGTCCTTCATCAAGAGTCTCTACCTGTGGGTGATCTCAAGGAAAATCCTAGTAGCACAGCTGTCTTGTGTATTAGAAAGTGCCGTGCTCTGTGTTGTGTAAGAGTGAAAACCAGTATGCATGTGCATGGTAGGGTAGGTTGGGTCCCCTAAAGGTCCACTCCTCTGCTTCATGCCTCTCGTGACCATCCATTGTTTCAATTCATCCATGTAGTCTGCTAGGAATAAAAAAGATGAAAATGTCAAGCTACTTTTGGAATAATGACTGCACCACCTAGACTTTTCCTACTGATGACAACCTACTTTGGATTGTCTTCCTCCATCCATGGGCCCTGAAACTCATAGACATTAATATCCAAAAATTAATATGGAAGTCTGTATTATGTGAGGCCCATCTGTAGAGGAGACCATTGGTCTCATTCAGTATTGGGCTTAGTAACCAGAAGAACAGACAAGAAGAGAGGACTGAGCATGGGTCTTGGTATTTAAGAGGAGCCAAGGCAGAATGTGAGGGGTCTGTTTAAACTGTGTCTTTAATACTAGCAATCGCAAGGCACAATTGAAGTCTGGGTCATCACTGTATCTTATGCTGAAGGATCTGGTTTGTGGGAAGGGCAGCCTGGGAGCTATTGAGGAAACATCAGGCAGGTGAGGACTGGGGGTCCTGAGAGCCCAGCTGTTCTGGCCAGCACAGGGTTTCCGCGGTACCAGCGGGCCCTGGAAACCTGCAGACATAGAGCACACAGGGTCTTTGGAAAGAAAGGGCTCTTCAGCAGAGTCCTGGGCCTTGGTTGCCCATGAAAGCTGTCTGAGGAGTTTCCTTCATGCTTTCAGAAGGCCATCTGCCCTGCAGGATGCCTGACTTTCTAATTTTTGTTTATCTCAATTTGCCTTTCATGTACCTGATAGGCGTACATTTGGAGTTGGGGGTTTTTAAATCATATTCACAGGGAGACTAAGTGAGTAAATTAAAGATAGAATCCCCCAGTCCCACGAGGGGCCTGCCCTGCTGATTGCAAAACCATCGGTCTGTAAAACTGACAACTCATTTGTTTCCTCAGAGCAGTCTGGGCAGGTGTAAAATTTTTCTATTGTGTCCCTGATGCCTAATCAGGGCTGCTGAAATGTTTATTGGTCAGTGAAGGAATGAAAAGGCAATACTATCAAGGTTGAGTTTGGGGGCTGGGTATAGTTCCAAGGGGTTCTGGTTCTAAACACATTGCATAGAACCAAGGTTTTTGGCTTTTTTTTGTTTTGTTTTGTTTTTCAATTGAAGAGACAAGAGACATGGATGGTGATGGGCTGAACATAGACCTTAAAACCTGGAAGGGCAGATAGCGATGGTCCAGTGCGGTGGGGGGCGGGGTCTAGAGCGGATCCCAATACTGACTATAAGGAGGAGGCATCACCATGCAGGGAATCAGAGAATCAAAGTGGCCCAAAGAAGGAAATGTCAGCGAAATGGGGAGGACCAGGAGTTAGAGCCCCGGGTATGGGGATGGTTTAAATGCTGCAGTGTTATGAAGAGAGAGGCAGTCTTTGCCAGCCTCCTTGCTGTGCTTTGGGCTGCTTGTGCTTCTTGAGGAGAGAAGATTTGTATGCCCAAGGCTTTGGGATGAGAGCCGGCTTGGACAGGTGGCAGAGAGGGTAGCTGGAGTAGCAGCAGCTGCTCCCTGTCTGTGTCTTTCTTTTCTTCCTTCCGAAGCTGATGTCAGGAAAATAGATGCCAAGGTCTCTTTGTCTGGGCAGAATGCAGGTTGCCATGTAATGATCCAGACTGAAACAGAACCTAAAGGTGCCATCCTAATGTGTGTGTGTGTGTGTGTGTGTGTGTGTGTGTGTGTGCAGGTGATACACACCTGTGTACCTTTCTAAGAAGGCCTGAGGTCTTCAGATGTCACGTATCTTCCTCAACTGCTCTCTGCCTTGCTTTTGGAGACAGGGTCTGTGATTGGACTTGGAGCTCTATGACTGACCAGACTATCTGCCCAGTGAACCCTATGGGTCCCCCATTTTTGTACCACAAAGCACTGTGATTATAGGCACTCAGCACCGAGTCTGACTTTTGCAAGAGTGCTGGGGATCGAATTCAGGTCCCCCTACTTGAGCTGCAAGCCCTTTAAAGGGCTGAACCACCTCCCCCCCCCCCCCCCCCGCTTACCCTTCTATTTTATGTGGAACAATTGCAGGAGCTTTTGGCTCACTCCTCAGTGCAGCAAAGGCAGGTTTCGGTTCAGTGACGTCTCAAGAGGAAAACATCTCGGCTCGAGAGTCTCCATTTCTTGGGCCATTGCCAGCAGCAGTGCAGCATCCTGGCAGAGACTGCGGGCGCAGCCCTCTGCATCTCTCGGTCCTTGTCTCCCTTTTGCTCTCACAGACCCTAGAAGGAACTCTGTCTGTTCCTTGTGCTCAGGCCCTGTGTCGTTACAGATGCCTGTGAGAGGATATTCCTACATTAAATTTGGGCACAGAGGCAGCTGGGAAACGCTTGTGAGCAACCATGCTTCATCCATACACCTGGCTGGCGCAAGGCCTGCGTCACGCTAGGAAGAGGAATGGCCTGGGATGTGTTCGCTGGAAAAACAAAACAAAACAATTCAGTCAACTTAACACTTGATGGAATGCTGTTTCTTGGATTGTTTTCTTCTGCCTGCTAGATGTCTGGTGGGAGGAGATTTACAGCATTCATTAGGTTTCATTTCCTAGCAGGTACTTTCTGTAAAACTCTGGGAGCTAGTGTTGACAGATTGGAGAAGAAGAGCTATGAGAGGGGGGTGGGGCTTTTCTATGCCTGCTAGAGGAGGTAGTGGCTGAGGTAGTCTGGTCCAGGTTCTCACTCTGGTCATTTAACTCCCAACCTGTGTCCTTGGCTACCCCTGTTCTTCTTGCTCCCCTCAGACACCAAGTATGCTCGTTGTGCTGCAGACTGAGGTTCCTAACCAACTGGACAGCCAATCATGAGTCTATCCCCTCTACCAGGTTCAAAGTTAAGGGGGAAACATCCGTTGACTAGCTTCAGCCCATAAAGGGGTTGAGATTAAAGCATAAATAAGTCATGGGCCCGAAGATGCTTGTTTCTCACCCTCGCAGTGCCTTTGTGGAGACCTCTACCCAGTTCTATGTAGAAGTGATCAGTCAAGGTGATTTTGAAAGACAGGCTCAGATGGTGTATATTCCTGGCTTGCTTTGATTGGTACTTCTGAAGACTTCTGTAAAATATACATACACACATTAGCGTAGATCCCCAAAGCTCAGAAAACCAAGCCACTAGGATAAGTTGCATTGTTTTGACCTAAAGATAGGTCACTTTCCTGAGTTCATGCATTCATGTCAGGAGAAGATCTGGTGGGGTACTACTGAGAACACAGCTCATGGGTCCCTTTGGCGGGCTTTACATATCCCTGGGTTATGCCAAGAAGACTTATTTTTGGTAAGATGTGCATCTCCCAGAATTCCTGGATTAAGATGGACATGTCACTGTGGTCAAGGAAGTAAGTCATTTGCGTGTCATAGATGCTCAAACTGGGGCGGGTGCATGCAGAAGAGGTGTATCTGTTACTTTTCTCATTGCTCAACAAAAGAAGGGTTTATTTGGCTCGCAGTTTAAGAAGGGCTACTGTCCGTCACTGCAGGGAAGGCATGGTGGCAGGACTGTGACATGTTTTATAGTAGTCAGGAAATAGAGAGCAGACAGGAAGTAGAATGGGACCATGACACCTCAAAGCCTGCCTCCAGTGACCTACTAGCCTCAGTAAGGCTCTACTTCTTAAGATTTCTAGAACTTTTCAAACTGTTTCTCCAGCTGGGGACCGAGTGTTAAAACAAGTGAGTCAGTGGGGGAATATTTTGCATCCAATCTACAGTAGGAAGGGGACAAGGAACAAGCGGGGAGATAAGAGAGGGTAACAGAGAGGGTAGAAGTAATCAGACTCTATATATACCAGGCAGATATATGGAAACAATGTTAAAGGAATCTGGTATTTTGTATAATTAATGTACACCAACATATAAAGGTGTATTGTAGTCTGTGTTTGTGTGATGTATGTGGTGTGTTGTGTGTCTGTGTGGTGGTGATGGTATATGTGTATGTGTGTAATGTTACCATGTGGTGGTTGTAGTGTGTGTGGTGTATCTGTAGTATGGTTTGTGTATGTGTATTATGTGTGGTGTGGTATGTGTCTATGGGGTATGGTGTATATGTGTGGTGTGGTGTGTCTGTTTGTATGGGGGTATGGTGTATATGTACTATGTTGTATGGTGTGGGGGGTATGGTGAGGTGTGTGTCTGTGTGGTATTGTGTGTGTGTCAGGGGTGGTATGTAGTGCATGTGTTGTGTTTGGTGTATGTGTGATAAGTGGTATATGTGTTAATTATGTATATGTGTGTGTTGTGTGTGTGTGTGCAGTATATGCAGTGCATGCATGTGTGTGTGTGGTGTGGGATCTGGTATGAGGGTATGTGTGAGTGTGGTATGTGGTTGTGCTTGTGTGTGTATTGCTTCTGACGTGGATTGTCCACTGGGCATTGTGCTCTGGCACGGCTGTGTGGAGCAGAGCCAGGTGGGCACACCCTTCCCCTAACCAGCAGCATGGAATGAGGATGGCCTCATCTCCCCAGGTGTGTGTTTCCCTAGTGCGGAGAGAGAAGAGGATGAACCAACTGGGAATACACCCTCTCTTCCGCATCCCACCTCAGACTGACAATGGATGAGTTTGTGCTGCGGAATTCTGCACCATCTGGGGAAGAGGATAATACTGTGCTCCCTGCCCTCAGCAGCTGTCTGGGCCAAAATTTTCTTTTTTTTTCTTGAAAACAACCTTGCCTCTTTGTCTATGTAACTATAGGCAGCTGTAACTGAGGCAGCTGCTCTCCAAATCTGCCATCTATATTCTTTGTGTAGCACCTAAGAACCATAGTGTAGACATAAGTTTCTTTCCTGCCTGGTCCCGCAGCCGTTCAGTCCCAAAGAAACACACAGAGGCTTCTATTAATTATAAACTGTTTGACGTGTTAGCTTAGGCTTATTATTAACTAGATATTACAACCTAAATTAACCCATGATTCTTGTCTATGTTTAGCCACGTGGCTTGGTACCTTTGCGCAGTACAGCGTTCTCATCTTGCTTCCTCTGCATCTGGCGTCTGCTCTCTGCCTTTCCTCTTTCCAGAATTCTCTTAGTATGATTGCTCATCCTATACTTCCTGCCCCTGGCTACTGGCTAATCAGCATTTTATTAAAATAATACGAGTGACAAATCTTTACAGTGTACAGAAGCATTATCCCACAGCTCCATGGCTGTTGTCAAGAGACCTTGAATGATTCACTTGCTGGCCTGTGTTTCGGTGTCATCACAGGACAGTGACCATAGCTTCTGTTAGTTCTGTCCTCTCTTTTTTGCAGCAATTAGGAAATGTGTTGCTGATGAGCGTAGCGCAAGTCTGGGGCATATGACGGGTCGATAAGCGTTGCCATCGGTGCCTCTGTCTTGCAGATCGAAGCCATTTACTACTTCGTGGTGGGGGATGTTCCAGAGGATTCCCAGGAGCTTCTTCTCCAGAGGGTTTTGGAGATCCCGTATCCAGTCTGCACAGTGTCCTTCAATGCCAGAAGAGAAGAAACTGTAGCTTTCCTGAAATATCTGAGCGCCAAGACCTACAGCAGGTAGGCTGAAGATGGACTCGAGAGGGCCTGAGGGGGGGTGGCCCACTTACAATCTAGAGGCTTACCCAGTGTGTCCCTGTGCACAGTCCCCATGGTTTGTGTACCCCTTACTTTATCATACATCAATCCAGTTCTTCTGTTCTGAAGTCTTGGAGTCTTTAGGACTGGAGAGATTGCTCCCCGCCCTAGTCAGCTAATTTCTAGAGATAGGAAGTACTGTCTGGAGGTTACAGGGTCTCATGCTCAGGACAGTTGTCACCTCAACGCCAGACAGGGACAATTGGAGATAGCTCTGCATCCATAGCTCACTGCAGTTCTTCACATTAGCCGATCTTTTTTTTTTTTTTTTTTTTTTTTTGTAGACATACAGGTTATTGTATATTAAATAAGAGGAAATTGTCAATGATATCGAGGCCTGGACTCAGCCTTTATTGACACCAAAGGCAAGCTGGAAACACATATTTTCACCCATCATTCTGCCTAATAGAGTTGGTGGAAAGGCTGTCCTCGCCCACAGTTCTAGGAACCCCGATTTTCCATGTCTGAAGAAGGTCAGGACTCGTCATGTGCAACAAGACCTGTGAGAATCTGAACTCACCACTCTGGAAACTCTTCAACCACTTTGAAATCACCAGGCACAGGGCTTTGACCCTCAGATCTTAAGTATCCCCAAATACACAAAAGAGGCTCCTCATCCACTCTCTCCAGGGTAGAGAGAAAGACAGCTGGCAGGATTCCCTCTCTGGCTTGTCCTTGCTTCTCATCTCCCAGGGAACTTTCTCCAGGAGGTTCAGCGCGGGGGGGGGGGGGGGGGAACAACATGCCACAGGCAGCACTGATTCATCTGCTGCATTTTTAGACTGTCTCTTGCAGGGTGGCAGGTTCGCATGAAATGGTCAGGGGGAGGCTCTCCATCCTCTGCCTGCTCTGGACCCTCACAAAGGAGCCCCGTGCACAACCCTTAGTGCTTCTGCCTGTTGTAGTGCAGGCTCAGACACACCATGCCTTCTGCCGTTCCTTTGTGCTCTGGGCTCCTGGGCCCAGCTAGAGGGCAGTGAATATCCAACTGGAAACAGCATGGCTTTCTGGGTTTAGCTCGCTGGCTGCCTAGGCCGTGAGCTCTCCAACTGGACTCTGAATCTCACCTCCCTAGTGTCCAAGGCTGTGTTTGTGTAGAGCCATCAGCGTGGGTGTGGGTGCTGTGATATAGAAGTACGCTCCAAAGAGCCTTTCACAATTGTGTCTTATCCCATTAGAGATTAGAATGTCTGCCCTGTTCCCTTTTCTAATCTGGAGAAGAGATTAGAGAGTAGAAAGTTCTAGTCATCCAAGGCTTTGGCACTTAGGGTTCAGGGTTTGCCAGGACAGGCTACCCCTCCCCCTCACCACACACACACACACACACACACACACACACACACACACACGTGCACACACGCACACACACACACCTTGACCTGTCAGGTAGTCACCAAAGGAAGAGAGCTTGCCCTTTCTGCTCAGCGAAGTGCCTTCAGAAGGCAGGCGTAGCAAGGCTGGGTGCCCCGGCTTCAGGGACCTCAGGGCCACAGGAATGAGGCCATCTTGTTCACTGCCACCAAGTTACTGTGTGAGTCTCACCAGAAAGTCTTTAGGAAAATGATAGTCTATCCACAATCTCCACAATCCAGGAGGCCCCGAGACTGCTTCCACTTCTGTTTGCCCATCTGTCTACTCCAGGTGGTCCAGCAGCAGCAGGAATCCCTGAGTTGAATGAGCAGTGACAAGCGGAGGCTGATCTCTGAGCATCACCTGAGAACCAGAGATCACCTTTGGGAATCAGAGACTAGTGTCTTATCTCTGACTTTCTGGGTTCCAGTAAGCAGTTTCAGAAGCAGTTTAGGGGCTGAGGATGTAGCTCACTGGTGTACGTGAGGGCCTGTGATCCAACTGTACAGAAGAGGGAGGGAGAAAGAAAAAGAGAGACAGGCCCATCGTGTTGTGCCACACCAGCAGCCGCAAGCTTCAACGTGCAGACAAATCCTCTGGGGATCTTGTTAGAGTCGTGTGCTGACTCAGCGGGTCCAGGCAGGATAACAGATCTCTCACCAGCTCCCAGGCGACACTGCTGCTGTTCCTTGGACCACACTCGCAGCTGGCAGGCCCCCAAAACTTGCCCACACAGGAATTCTTTTCATAAGCTCTTAAGCTCAAAACCTGGGGCAGTATGTGTTTGCTGAGTTACGCTTGACTGAGGCCACTCAGCAATAGGCAAATTAGTCAAGGTCGGCTGTACCCCCAGCTTTCAGTGTTGAGCCAGTCGGTGCTACTGGCTGCTAATGGGGTACCCCATCTGATGCCTGGGCCATCAAAGCTATGTTAACATTATAGAGACTTAGAGACAAAATAACACAAACTATCATTTTCCTAGGAGCAAGAAATACCATTGGTTGAGCTAATTAATATAATGAGAAGCCACACACCACTAAAAGTCACAAACCATTCTTGTGTATGTGCATGTAGCTTTATATGGAGGCCAGAGTCAATGCTGTGCATTTTTCCTGGTCACTTGCCACCTCTTCTTCTGAGACAGGGCTTTTCACTGAACTTGAAGCTCACTGATTCAGTTGGGCTGGTTGGCCAGCAAGCTCCAGGAATCTGTCTATATCTCATCAGTATTGAGATCATAGATGTATGCTCCAACCCTGGCTTTATATGTGGGCTTTATAAGCTGGGGATCCGAACCCAGGTCCCCATGCTTGCTCGACAAACTGAGCTGAGCCATCTCTCTGCCAGGCTTTGATTGTGAAAGTTGACAAGACAAGGCATAGGGAAATCAGAGAATAGGAAGTTCTAAAGAGGCTTGCAGTTGGGTGTGGTGTTGTATACCTTAGTCCCGGCTACTTGGGAGATGGAGGCAGGAGGATTGCTTGAGCCTAGAATTTCAGGGCAACATAGTGAGACCCAATCCCGAGAAAACAAAACAAACAAAACCAAGATTTGGAGCACCAAAGACAGCAAATTGACTGAGCGTTGGCGGGCATGTGCCTAATACAGAACACCTTTCGCCTTTCAGATTCCACGCCTTTGCTGAGAGAACAGAGTGTCTAGAATTCTCTGCACTTTCCACAGAGGATGCTGACAGCTCTATGACTTGGAATTCAAGGAAACTGAAAGGGAGACTCCCTCCAGGTAACCTTAGTCATTTCAAGTGGTCTGCCATGCAGTTTGGAAGTAAAGGCAAAGCAGAGGCCACCCATATTTTTTTTTTTTCTTTTCTTTTTTTTTTTTTTTTTTTTTTTTTGGTTTTTCAAGACAGGGTTTCTCTGCAGCTTTTTTAGAGCCTGTCCTGGACCTAGCTCTTGTAGACCAGGCTGGCTTCGAACTCACAGAGATCCGCCTGCCTCTGCCTCCTGAGTGCTGGGATTAAAGGCGTGCGCCACCACCGCCCGGCTCACCCATATCTTTTGTATTGTTTCTGTGGTACAAGGATGCACCCATTGGAATTTCACAGTGAGTGGGTATGTCTAGAAACTGCTTTAAATGTCTCACTCAAGAAATCTAAAAGTGATATATGCTTACTGACATGGGAACTTTCCAGAGATGTGGCCCTGGCCGTGCTACTGCTGGGGTTAGGTCTAAGGTAGGCTGAGCAACCCTATTGCCTGGGTTAGCTGGGGGTCCCCGTGCTTCTCAGGATAGCACTCTTTGCTTCTCATGATGGGAGCTGTACTTGCAGGATGAGCCTGTCCTTGTGAGGGTCAAGGCTAAACAGGGACTTTTATGGAGGCTGAGGGAACCTCATTTTTCATTCAGGAATGTGGTCTAGTGAATGAGGTCACAAATCATGAAGAAAGGGAGCTATGATTCAGAGAGCCAGTAATGGGATTGTACTCAGAAAGCCAAGAGATGGGAATTCCTTTGGGGCTGATGAAATGGCAAAATGCTAAGACACCCAGTAAAGACAGGGAAGGAAGGTCCTGTCTAGTTATTACATGATGTAGCACAGTATGGCACCTCAGCTATTCAGAAATTGTTGTGGTTTGAATGAGACATTGCCATATCCTCAGGTGTTTAGATACTTGGTCCCCAGCCAGTGATGATGTTTAAAGAGGCTTAGGAGTTGTGGCCTTACTTGGAATATGTCACCTGGGATGAGCTTTGAGGTTTTAAAGCCTCCCACCAACCCCAGTTCACTCTTTCTGCTTCCTGCTTACAGTTTAAGATGTGAACTCTTGCTGGGCGGTGGTGGCGCACGCCTTTAATCCCAGCACTTGGGAGGCAGAGGCAGGCAGATCTCTGTGAGTTCAAGGCCAGCCTGGTCTACAGGGCTAGTTCCAGGACAGCTAGGTCTGTTACACAGAGAAAACCTCTCCTGAAAATAAAAACAAACCCAAAAAGATGTGAACTCTTAGCTTGCTGCTCCCATCGCCATACTTGCCTACTGCCAGCTTCCCCACCATGATGGTGATGAACTCTTATCCCTCCAAAAGGATAATAACGCCCAAATAAACCCTGTCTTCTCTGTGTTGCCTTGGTCATGATGCTTTCCCACCACAATAGAAAGAGAACTCAGACACCAGAGAGAGCCAGTGCCTGCCTCTGCCCTCCTGCTCAACTGCAGTTATTAAGCAGGCTTCTAGCTTCAGTATGAGGTAAGGGTGACTCCTTGGGTGTAGGAAGAAACCTGAAGCATCCTTGCTTTGCTGAACAGCGTTGCCAGGGCTCAGGAGGAGAAGGACGTTTATGTGGTCAGCTAGGCTATGATGGAGCTAATGACAGGACAGCAGTTCAGAAAGCCCATACCCGACACACACTTTGCGTACTCAAACTCTTCATGTCTCAGAGACTAGTAGGAGGGCCCAGCCTACTGTGGACAGTGCCACCCTTGGGCATGTGGTTCTGGGGTGTATAAGAAAACAGACTGAGCAAGGCATGGAGGGCGAGCCAGTAAGCAGTGTTCCTCCATGGCTTCCGCATTGGTTCTTACCTGGAGTTCCTCCCTTGACATCCCTTCATGATGGACTCTAAGCTCTGAAGATGAAATAAACCCTTTCCTCCCCAAGGAGGGCATGGTATTTATCACAGCCACAGAAATCCAACCAGTGGGGGCTTCGATCAGCGTGGAGAGCATGTGCTGTCACCCACTCCCCAAGCCTTGTCAGCAGTTACAAATGGGACTGGATTTTGACCTGTGTGTCCCCTGGGGTCCTGGTCTGTTTGCTGCTGTTGCTGCTGCTGCTGCTATGCTGGAATACCTGAATAATTTATAAAGGATCGGGATGTAGATGGCTCATGGTTCCCAAAGCGGAGAAATCTAAGAGCCTGTAGCTGGCACAGAGAAGGGGCTTTTATGCTGCATCCTAACCAGGGAAGAAGACTGAAAGGCAAATGGGGGGAGAGGTTGGCTTTCGTATCAAGCCCTCCCTCACAGTTACTAACCCACACCCATGATAACATCATTAATTCATTCACGGGGGGGCAGAGTCCCTTTGACCTGTTCACCTCTTAGCAAGTCCCACCTCCCGTGTGCTCGGGAGAGTCACATACAAGCTATAGCACCTGGCATCGGGTGACAAAGGAAACATCTGTCCACGTAGCTAGCGTTTCCACAGCTACCCTCGTCTCAGCCTTGGGAACGGACAACTTGCAGTATGGATAAAAGCATTCTCTAAGAATGAAGTGTTCGGCATATCTTCATCTTAGTAATCATGTGTTCCAAATTTGGGAGGGAGGTGTTTATGCGACCTTGCCTCTCCATCACAATGCCCCAGAAATGCCAGCCTTTCAAAGTTGACTTCTTCCACTCAAAAACTGTTCCGAAGTCTTTGACAGATGACTTTGCTTTAGAAAATGTATGCTTTCCAATTTCACCTGGGCTCCAGTAGCAGTATTTATTTTATTTTATTTTATTTTATTTTATTTTATTTTATTTTATTGTCGTTCTTCCTTCTCCCCCCTTACCACACTGGCTGCTGCAAGAATTTAACATCAGCAGTCTCCCAAATCTTCAACAGGGTGGGTGGGGTCTGACTCCTCGGGAGATCATTTTATCTTCATATCTTAGACTGGCTGCCAGTCTAAGCAGTCAGCAAGCTCCAGGTCTCAAAAGATAAGACTGCAGCCTGGCTGTGGTGGCGCACGCCTTTAATCCCAGCACTCGGGAGGCAGAGGCAGGCGGATCTCTGAGTTCGAGGCCAGCCTGGTCTACAAGAGCTAGCTCCAGGACAGGCTCTAGAAACTACAGGGAAACCCTGTCTCGAAAAACCAAAAAAGAAAAAAAAAAGATAAGACTAAGAGCAACGGAGTGATGAGGAAAACACATAGCATTGACCTGTGGCTTCCACATTCACACATAAAACCGAGGGGGAAGAGGGTAAGGAGAGGGAGAGATAGAGAAAAACAGAGAGACGGAGAAACAGACAGACAGACAGAGATGCACACACAGAGAGAATTAAATTAATTCGTGTGTGTGTGTGTGTGTGTGTGTGTGTGTGTGTGTGTGTGTGTTATATACTCATCTCTGTGTATGGATACACGTCATTCCAGTCCGAATGTCTTGCTCTAACCCTCTGTTGGGTTCCCTCGAGACAGTCTTCCACTGAACCAGAGCTTGCTAGGTTTTGACTAGACTGGTTGGTCAGTAAGTCCCTGAAATCTTCCCTGTCTCCAACCCCTCAATGGTTGAGTTTCAGGCACTCTTGCCCACACCAGACTTTTCTGTGGGCACTGGGGAACTCAGTTTCCTCAGTCCTAAATTAATGTTTAATTGTCTTTAAAAGTAATTTAATTATAGCATTTTATACATTCTTTGTTTTTGATGATCCTGCTTTCCCATGACTCTCCTCCACCCCCACTTCCCTTTCTGGCTAGTTCCCCTTTCTCATGATCCCCATATGCATATATACACACATATAGTAACTAAAAGTCCAGGGTCTTCATGTAAGAGAAAACATAAGTCTGGGTGACTTTACTTAAAGCAATAATTCTAAGCTCCACCCATTCATCCTTTTTCCTGCAACTGTCATGATTTTATTTTTTTGTGATTGAATGAAATGCCATCGTGTACATGTGTCACTTTATTTATTTATTTATTTATTTATTTATTTATTTATTTATATTATGTATACATTGTTCTGTCTTCATGTATGCCTGAATGGCAGAAGAGGGCACCAGATCTCACTACAGATGGTTGTGAGCCACCATGTTGTTGCTGGGAATTGAACTCAGGACCTCTGGAAGAGTAGCCAGTGCTCTTAACCTCTGAGCCATCTCTCCAGCCCCCTCCCACCATGTGTCACATCTTTACACATTCACCTGTCTCTGGGCATTTCTTAACTATTGTCAAGAGAGCAGTTGTGAGCATAGATGTGCTAGTTTTACTGTGGTGTGCTGAGTTAGAGTCTTTCGGTATACACCCAGGACTGAGAGCTGGGTCATATGTGGTCCTATTTTAAGTCCTTTGAAGAAACTGCACACGGACTTCCACAGTGGCTGTACCAGTTTATACTCCCACCAATAATAACTAAGGCTTCTCTTTCTTATGCCCTTAACAACATTTGCTAGTTCTGACTGGGGTGTTTTGGTTAGCTTTACCATTGCTGCGATGAAACACTATGAGCAAAAGCAACTTGGGAAAAGGGGATTTATTTCTCTCCAAGCTCCATATAACATCTCACCATCAAAAGCAGCAAGGACAGGAACTCACACAGGGAAGGAACCCAAAAGCAGGAGCTGATGCAGAGGCCATGAAGGAGTGTGGTTTACTGACTTGCTCCCCATAGCTTGCTCAACCTGCTTTTTTTTAAAACTGATTTTGATTGAGCTCCCCTCGCTACCTCTTCCCTCCCCTTCAGTCCTCTCCCAAGGTCCCCATGCTCCCAATTTACTCAGGAGATCTTGTCTTTTTCTACTTCCCATGTAGATTAGATCTATGTAAGTCTCTCTTAGGGTCCTCATTGTTGTCTAGGTTCTCTGGGATTGTGATTTGTGGGCTGGTTTTCCTTGCTTTATGTTTAAAAACTACATATGAGTGAGTACATGTGATAATTGTCTTTCTGGGTCTGGATTACCTCACTCAAAATGATTTTGTCTAGCTCCATTCATTTGCCTGCAAAATTCAAGGTGTCATTATTTTTTTCTGCTGTGTAATACTCCATTGTGTAAATGTACCACATTTTCCTTATCCATTCCTGGGTCAAGGGACATTTAGGTTGTTTCCAGGTTCTGGCTATGACATACAATGCTGCTAAGAACATAGTTGAGCATATGTTCTTGTGGCACGATTTAGCATCCTTTGGATATATACCCAAAAATGGTATTGCTGGGTCTTGAGAAAAGTTGTTTCCTAATTTTCTTAAAATCGCCACACTGACATCCAAAGGGGCTATACCTGCTTGCCTTCCCACCAGCAATGCAGAAGGGTTCCCTTTATCCCGCAACCTCTCCAGCATAAGTTGTCATCAGTGTTTTTGATCTTGGCCATTCTTACACGTGTAAGATGGAATCTCAAGAGTTTCAACCTTCTTTCTTGTAGAACCCATGACCACTAGCCCAGGGATGCCACTGGGCTATGCCCTCCTCCGTCAATCAATAATGAAGAAAATGTCCTATAGTAGTGGTTCTCAACTTTCCTAATACTAGGACCCTTTAATGCAGTTCCTCATAAAATTATTTTTTGTTTCTTTATAATTGTAATCTTGCTACTGCTATGAATCACAATGTAAATATCTATGTTTTCTGATGGGGTTAGGTGATTCCTATGAAAGCGGTCAATACCCTTTGATACCCCAAGGGGTCGTGACCCACAGGTTGAGAAACGCTGCCCCACAGGCTTACTGCATCCTGATCTTATGGAGGCATTTTCTTAATTGAGGACACCTCCCCTACGATGACTATAGCTCATGTCATAAGACATGACATAAGATTATCTACCACACTGGGGTGAGATGGCGTCTCAAAGTTTTAATTTTAATTGACGGAATAATAGGTGTGTGTGTATGTGTGTGTGTGAGAAAGAGACATTTTGTTTATCCATCCACCGGCAATGGACATGTGGGTTGCTTTTATCTTTTGGCTATTATAAGTTATGCTTCCATGAACTTGGGTTTACAAATACATTTTGACTCCCTGATTTTCATTATTTGGGGAATATACCCCCAAAGTGGGATTCCTGAATCATGTATGGTAATTCTCTTTGTATTTTTTGAGGAGCCACTATACTGTTTTCCACAAAGCTGTTGGTGTTGTATATTCCTGCCAACCGTGCACAATTGTCCCGTGTCCTTGTGAACATTTGTCACTTTCTGTGTTTTTGATAGTGGCCACCCCAATGGGTGTGAGACGGTGCCTCAGTGTGGTTTTGATATGCATTTCTTTGATACTTAATGTCTATCTTTTCATTAGCTTGTTGAAAGAAATATTATAATGTAGTATTTAAAAGTTCAAATGGATCTAACATATCTATGGTGATTAAAATAATGATCCAGCCTCCTTCTTTCCTGCTGGAAACTATTCCTAGCCATTGTGGGGAACCCCTTTCTTGAGCCTTGGGCACTACCCAGAGATCATTGGCAGCACTTAGAAGTCAAATTACCACTCCAGGAGAAGCCACCCCACGATGGACAAACGAGAGGATTCTCTGGAAAGGATAAGGGCTTTCTCACCTGCAGGCTGCAAATCTGAGGCAGTTAGAAAGTGGTGCTGGTATGCAAAGGAGGGAAGGATGGCAGCGCTGTTGGGCCTCTTGGCTCAGCACCAGCTTTACAAGATGAAACAGAACACGGTCCACCTTCAGCTGACCACCCCAGCAGCTGGGTAGGCTCCAGTATTAGGGTGTTCAGAAAGCAGCTGCCCCAATGTCTTGGTTTTGTGGGTTGGATTTCTTTTTTCATAAAATTTGTTTTGTTTCTTATTTTGCTTTTTTCTTTTACTTATGTTTTTTTATTGTGCCCTTGCTAATATTTTCAGAATCAGCCGATGGATTTTTATTCCTCTTACATCTATGTAATTTTGACTGCGTTTCTTATTTGTGGGCTCTTAAATCTCCAGTGGTGTGTGTGGCTACCCCCAGGTGCATGTCTTCTTTGGCATGCATCCTTCTTTCTTTTTTCCCTTTCCCTGCCTTCTTTTGTTACATTCAGTATTATTTCTATTTTTACGCCTTCCAGATTTCTTTTCTAAGTCAGCACACGAAGTAATGGATTTCATTATGTTGTTTTCGCACATACATGGCATTGTCCTTTGTTCTCGTTCATCCACCCTGACCTCTCCACCCACTTGATGGTCTCCTTCCCTCCAGAATGTCCCCACTCTTGCTTTCAAGTCCCATGCGTTCTGTGGCTTCCTTTTTTTTTTTATCCTCCCCCTCCTTGTCTTCCTTTCATGGGTCTCTTTTCTATCTTCATGTCCTAAACACACACACACATACACACACACACACACACACGCACACGCACACACACACACATACACATATGCACACCGTATATTTCAATACCTTCAGTATTTATCATTCTGAACCCAACTGATTTTATTTATATATTTTACTTATATTAATTATCTCCAGTTGTATTTTTGTTCTGAAAAGTCATGATTGATTTTTTTTTTCCTTTTGAGCAGAAGCCACCCCAAGGCATACAAATGAGGGGGTTCTCTGTATAGAAGAGAACTTTCTCAGGCCACAGGCTGCAAGTCTGGGGTGGTCAGAAATGGTGTTGGTGTGGAAGGACAGGCAGCCCCTAAGGGGACTGCGCAGCTCCATTGTTGTATATGTGCCACACTAGCTCTGTTTGTGCAGCTGCTGATGGACACCTAAGCTGGTCCCATTTTCCGGCTATTGTGACTAGTGCGGCTGTGGGTATATGAGTCCTTCTGTGCACCCAGAAATGGCATATTGAGACATGTGGTAGTCGTCCTAGTTTTTTGAGGAACCTCCGCTCTGACTGTCACAGTAACAGCCCCAGTTTGCATCCCCAGCAGCAGCAGCGACAGGCTTCCTCTTTCTGTACTTCCTCACCAGATCTGAGCTCTCTGGTCAGGTTCACTTTCTATTTCCTGGAGTCAAAGGATGCTGAATGCACCTATTTCTTCCTTCAAGAACTGTTTGCTCAGTTCACTTGTCCATTTATTGATTGAATTATTTGATTTTGGCTCTGATATTTGAATTTTAGCATTCCTTTTGTACTTTAGATATTGGTCTCCTTTGGATTTGGATGGGGATCACATTGACTCTATAGATGGCTGTTGCTACTATTGCCTTTGCACAGTATTAATTTTGCCAATTCATGAGCTCAAGAGACCTTTCTGTCTTCAGTGTCTAGATGTTTACATGGTAGAGGTCTGTGCTGGATAGTTTTATATCAACTCAGCAGAAGTTAAAGTCATCTGAGAGGAGGGGACCACAATTAAGAAGATGCCTCCATCCAGTAGGGCCATATGCAAGTCTGTAGAGGATTTTCTTAATTGGTGGGGAGGTCCCAGCCCATTGTGCGTGGTGCCGTGCCTGAGCTGGTGGTAAGCAGCAGCCCTCCATGGCCACTGCATCAGCTTCCGCCTCCAGGTTCCTGCCCAGTTTGAGTTCCTGTCCTGACTTCCTTTGATGATGAGCAGCAACGTGGAAGTGTAAGCCAAACGAACCCTGTCCTCCCCAAGTTGCTTTGGTCATGGTGTTTCACCACAGCAGTGGTAACCCTGACTAAGACAAGATCTCTTGCCTCTTTGGCCAGGTTTATCCCTGGGCGTTTAATGTTCAGATCCATGGTCTCTTCTTTAAATGTTACTGTTTTACACACACACACACACACACACACACACACACACACCCAATGAGTCCATTTAGTGTTGCTCACATGTGTATCTGTTTAGGACTGGGACTGAATACCCTTTTAGGGTGCTCATTCCTGGAGAAGACTGTGTTCTTTCTCTGAGCAGTCATTAATTGCTTGCATCTCCTCATTTAGAGACGAGGCTTTGTGAGAGCCCCCCCCCCCCCCGTATCCACCTTGGAATGTCAACTGGAGGTGTCATTATGCAGGTCTTGTTTAGGTCGCCATGAAGGTTGGGTTTAGTGGCTCATGTTGTCACTACTTGGGAGGCAGGGGCAGGCAGATCTCTGTGAGTTCAAGGCCAGCTTGGTCTACATTAATGAGTTCTAGGTCATCTAGGGCTATATAGTAAAAGCCTGTTGCAAGGAAAAAATAATCCCCTACAGTTGCCTTTAAACACACTTGGATTCAATATAAACAAGTAAGTAAAAGATGTCTGTCCAGGGTGAAATTTTAAAAACACTGACAGAAGAAATTGTAGAAGACAAAATTCCATGCTCATAGATTAGAATAATTATTATTAATGAAAATTGCTGTATTAGCAAAAGTAAACTATAGATTCAACACAATACTCATGAAAATTCTAATTCCATTTTTTTTTACAAAAGCTAAGGGGGAAATTTTTTAACATTCATATACAAGCAAAAAAGACCCCGGGTAGACAAACCAGCCCTGAGAAAATAAAGAATTATGTTAGAGGTCTCCATATCTGAGTTCAAGCTATCCTACAGTGTTCAGAAGTGAAAATAGCGTGGTGCAGGTGTCGACAGACACACAGATCAATGGAAGAGAATGAGCACTGGGTAGAAACCTAGACAGCTACCCGTTCTGACAAAGATGCTAGGAGTATCCAGAGGAAGGAAGATGGGCTCTTCCACAAACGGTGCTGGGGACACTGCTCAGCCACAAGTAGGAGAGTCCATCTAGATCCGGGCCACTCACCCTGCCTGACAATCAATTCCAAGTGGTTCAAAGGCCTTAGTGGAAGGCTCCAGACACTTACTCATTAGAGGAAATGTAGGGTGAAACACGTCAAGATACAGAATAGGTTAAAGACTGTCTCTAAAGGATCAGGAAATACGGTCAACAACTGACAAGCGGCCCTTCATGAAATTGAAAAGCTTCTGCACAGCAAAGAGAGTATTTAATCCAGGAGGAACCAGCCCAAGAATGTGAGAGAAAGAGTCCTAGAATTCATGTGGATTACATCCTGTCTCTAAATTATTGCATGAGAACAATGACATATACTAACCCTATGACTGCCTCTGCCTCTTATAAAACCTGTTCTCTCTCTCTCTCTCTCTCTCTCTCTCTCTCTCTCTCTCTCTCTCTCTCTCTCTCTCTCTCTCTCTGGTGTGTGTGTGTGTGTGTGTGTGTCTTTCTCCCATTATAATTCCCCCCCCCTTTAATCTACTCTTAAGTAAGTGTTCCCAAGCATATTTCATACAACATCTCCTTTAAAAGTCATACTGGTCGTGTGTAGGAAGTGACAGAACATTTTCAATTCTTTTTCCAGGAGTGAAACAGCCTGGAAGTAATTTGTTGAATGCGCATGGCTGGTGTAGGTCAGAGCCAGAGGTCTGAGCCTGGGCTGTCCTGAGTGCTTGTCAGTCAGTATAGACACTTTGAGAACTCCGGGAAGGCAGGGAGGGCAGGGTTCTTGCTACACAAAGACTTTTGCTGTTAAAGCATTTTGAGGTCTTTCCCTTTAGTCTTCCTGCTGTATACTTAAAAACTAATCAAGACATAAGCATCATATTATTGTATAATTTGAATATTTCATTTTATGTTTAATATTATGACAAGTATTTTCTCAAACTAGTATAGTGTTTTATATTACAGACTATTCTGAATATCCTGGATATTCAGATATCCAGGACTTTTTTGAGTTGTATGGTATAATTTTTGTCAGTCTTTGCCTTTTAGACATTTTAGTAATATTTTAATGTTTTCAGTTAGAGCTATTACAGTTACATTTTATATGGTATATTTCTTCCTATTTTCTTAATATTTAAAGAGACAAATTTCTGGCAGTGAAAACTCTGGATCAAAATGTAATGCTGGACCAAAGGGTAACCTCTTCTTTGAGTTGTTTCAAAATGTTTTGCAATAATACATTCACACCAAGAGTATATGAAAAATATCCACTTCAATTAGCATCAAAATGCTATCTTACTGTTCCAATTAGATTTTATTTAACGAAGAGATTAATGTCAACTAATAGTGAACATAATACATTTTGTATTTATTAAGTTTTTTTTTATAAATTACCTTCTTGTCAGGCATATGACTTGTGGGTAATTTATAGTAGCAATTATGTTTTCTTTCATGTAGCTGTTTCTCATATGAAAAATTTAAATTTACATAGAAATGGCAGCCCATAAATCTTGTACCTCCTAGCTCCTTTGTGATTTTATTTCTATCCTGAAGTGTGTGTGTGTGTGTGTGTGTGTAAACAAAAACGAAAATGCCTTTGGTCTAGCTAGATTTATTTTGAAGTAGGCTGGGGTGGGACAGGATGGGATGGGACGAGTGGATTTTTTCTGAATGCACTAACAGTCCCCCTACCATTCAGCCTTTTCACTTGAATGCTACGTGTCATCCTTTGTAGTAAACAGGGTCTCATCCACGATGGGCTTGCTCCTAAAGCACCTGTTCTTCTCATAGTTCCTTTCCTTTTTAGTCCGAGGCTACTCATGCATAGTTTTGACATCGACTTTCCTCACCACCTTGTATATTTATCTTAAGTAAGGGAATGGGTTTGGTGTTCTCCAGGTGAACTTTAGTTTGCTATGTTTCCAGCTGAATTTTTTAGGAGGATATAGGCAAGCTGCTTCATTCAGCCTAAGCTTATTTTCTGTTTCCATTGATATCCTAAGCTTTTGGGGGATCTCACCAGACATGTCTTCCTTCCCCCTTCATTTTACTTCCTTTCCCTCCAGTTTATCAGTCTAGATTTAGTGAGCTGTGGTGCTACAATTGGAAAGGGCAGAGAGAGCGCGAATGTTACCAGCAATTTCTTACCACAGGTTTGCTTGTTGTTGAAGTAAAAGTACTTGTAACAACAACATTGCATTTGTAGCCATTAGCAATTGGAACTATAAAGTTATGAAAGCATTCTCTAAATTTTCCAGAGGACTTTGGGCAGCCCTACTCTAAATTATTAGAGCCTGGATTTGTTATAGATAATTTTGTTGACGTTAAATCTGATTTCATGTAACCTTTATGTACTCATGATTATTTGTATAAGAATGTTCCCCATAGGCTCAGATGTTTACGCAGTTGGTCCCCAGTTGATGGCACTGTTTGGGTAGGTTTAGAAGGGACAGTCCTTTTTTTTTTTTTTTTTTTTTTGCCTTTCACTGATTTATTTCATTTGGAGTTAATAATAAAGGGGCATTTTCCCTTCGGAATTTATTTTTTTGTTTTTTCTTTTTTGTTGTTTTTTATTTTTTTCTTTAAAAAACTATCTTTTCTCATTTTACATACCAATCCCAGATCTCACTCCCTCCCCTACTTCCGCTCCCTCTACCTTCCCCCATCCCACCCTGATCCAATCCTCAGAGAGGGTAAGGCTTCCCATGGGGAGTCAACAAAGTCTAGCACATTGCTTTGAGGTAGGACCAAGACCCTCCCCATTATATCTAGGCTGTGCAAGGTATCCCTCCAAAGAGAATGGGTTCCAAAAAGCCAGGACAAGCAGTAGGAATGAATTCTGGTCTCACTGTCAGTGGCCCCACAGTCTGTCCCAGCCATACAACTGTCTCCCACATTCAAAGGGCCCAGTTTGGTCCTCTGCTATTTCCCTTGCTATCAGACCAGAGTTGGTGGGCTCCCATTAATTAGCTCAGGTCAGCTGTTTCAGTGGGTGTCCCCATCATGGTCTTGTCCTCTTTGCTCATCTTCTCACTCCTCCCACTTTTTGACTGGGTGTTGGGAGCTCAGCCCAGTGCTCCACTGTGGATTCCTGCATCTGCTTCCATCAGTTGCTGGATGAAGGTTCCATGATGACATTTAAGATAGTCATCAATCTGACTACAGGGCAAGGCCAGTTCAGGTACCTTCTCCACTTTTGCTTAGGGTCTTAGCTTTATCCTTGTGGTTCCCTGAGAATTTCTCTAGTGCCAGGTTTTTGCTAGCCCCATAATGGCTCCCTCTATCAAGATATCTTTCCTTGCTTTCTGTCTCTGTCCTTCCTCCATCTCAACCATCCCATTCCCTCCCATTCTCCCCCTCACATTCTCCCCCTCACATTCTCCCCTTCTCCTCCCCTTTAACCCTCCCCTCCCCCCATCACCATGCTCCCAATTTTCTCAGGAGATCTTGTCTATTTCCCCTTCCCAGGTTGATCTGTATGTTTCTCTTAGGGTTCACCTTGTTACTTAGCTTCTCTGGGGTCATGGAGTATAGACTCATTATTCTTTGCTTTACAGTTAGTATCCACTTATGAGTGAGTACATACCACGTTCATCTTTCTGGGTCTGGGTTACCTCACTCAGAATGTTTTTTTTGTTCCATCCATTTACATGAAAATTTCAAAATGTCATTGATTTTACCACTGAGTGGTACTCCATTATGTAAATGTACCACATTTTCTTTATCCATTCTTCTGTTGAGGGGCATCTAGGTTGTTTCCAAGATCTGGCTATTACAAATAATGCTGCTATGAACATAGTTGAACAAATGTTCTTGTAGTATGATTGAGCATCCTTTGGGTATATGACCAAGAGTGGTATTTCTGGGTCATAAGGTAGGTTGATTCCCAATTTTCTGAGAAACCACCATACTGATTTCCAACATGGTTATACAAGTTTGCATTCCCACCAGTGGTGGAGTGTTCCCCTTACTCCACATCCTCTCCAGCATAAGCTATCATTGGTGTTTTGATTTTAGCCATTCTGTCTGGTGTAAGATTGTATCTCAGCGTCGTTTTGATTTGCACTTCCTGATAGCTAAGGATGTTGAACATTTCCTTAAGCGTCTTTCAGCCATTTGAGATTCTTCTGTTGGGAATTCTCTGTTTAGATCCGTACCCCATTTTTTAATTGGATTATTCAGTATTTTGATGTCTAATTTCTTGAGTTCTTTATATATTTTGGAGATCAGACCTCTGTCTGACGTGGGGTTGGTGAAGATCTTTTCCCATTCAGTAGTCTGCCTTTTTGTCTTATTGACTGTGTCCTTTGCGTCTCAGTTTCAGGAGATTCCATTTATTTATTGTTCCTCTCAGTGTCTGTGCTACTGGGGTTATATTTAAGAAGTGGTCTCCTGTGCCACTGCATTGAAGGCTACTTCCCACTTTCTCTTCTATCTGGTTTTAGGAGGTACAGTCTAAAGGAAGTCACCATTTGGGGGCAAACTTTCAGCTTCCTGTTTGTGGTATGAAATGTGAACTCCCAGCTTTGCCTGTTTCTGCTGCTCTGATTTCCTGCCAAGAGAGTCTCTTCTCCCTCTGAAACTGTAAGCCCCAATAAACTCTATGTTCTCTAAGTTGCCTTTGTCATAGTGTTTTACCACACTGACTGAAAAGTAATTATGTACTCGTTAAGCAGATATACCTAGGAATTTGTATTTCTTGCAGCAGGTTTTATAAGCTATAATAATGTCACATATAATAAATTATTTGTGAATGATTACCAAATTTCAGGTCTAGTATTTGGAGATGATTCCTTACATCAGCTTGCTCCCCAGAACAAACAAAAGTTATAGACTGAGAGGAATTTTGCTTTGTTTCTTGCCTCATTGCAAGGGCAAGCAAACACACACACACACACACACACACACACACACACACACACACACACAGACATAGACACACGTCGTGTAAAATCATTTATTCTTTGCTTATTTGGCTTCTTATAGATGTGTTAGTTCTTTGGAATTTCTCCGCCAATTTGATTTTTCTTCCTGTTTGTTTCCCTTGGTCTGGGCTTTCCTTGGATGTGGGAAGCTTCTCAAATGTTTTGATATGGACACTGTATATAGCTTAGAATGGCTCACTGTCATGTTTTAGATATAAAATGTCCCCTTAAAAGGCTCATGTTTTAAAGTCTTGACCTTAGTGCACACACTAAGTGATTAGATCTGATGGGTCTGGCTTCATGAATGCATGAATCTCTTATTGGACTCCGACTTGATGGAGTTAATGGGTGGAGATGGAAACACTGGAAGGCGAGGTCTGGTTGGAGGAAGCAGGTCACTGGGGCCATGCCTTTGATGGGTGCCTATGCTTCCCAGCCCTTCCTTATGGTCACTCTCCTGTAGCCACCAGGTGAGCTGATTTGCTTCGCCCCTTGTTCCTACTGTGATGCCAGGCCCTTTCTTCAGGTCCACAGAGATGGCACCCAGCTGACCATGGGTAGAAATCTCTAAAATCAAAAGATAAAATCAGTCACTGCTTCCCGAGTTTTGTATGTCAATTATTTTATCACAGCTGTAGAGAGTCTGATCAACACCTTCACTTAATGGTTCATTGCATGTTCAGTTTTCCTTACATGATTCTCAGAGCGTCTATGACCTGTGGTTTTAGCTAGAAGGAACTTGAAGACAGAGAACAAGAAGAGGACTACGTTCAGAGTTCCCTACTGAGTCAGGAGCTGTTCTGAGCTGCGGTGCAAAGGTAACTCAGATATGATGGTGGTACCCAGCCTTACTCATCTTCAGGAGACTTTTAGTAGTAGTAGTACCGTCCAATGATCTTTCCCCTGGGACTTCCATGGATTTCTAGAGAAGAGGCATAACTATCTATCCCATTACCCTCTGGGGCCTTCTGTTTGCCTGCACTGTGTCTGGTTCTCCATGTTAACCTGGAGGAAGCTCATCTTCTTCCCAGCGCAATCCCGCCCTCTCCTTTCCATTAAGTGGATTTTAGTAGCTGCAGTGAGTGGAGGTGGACCACACCCTCTCTGGTTCTCCTTTCTTTCCACCTTCACGTTCTGAAACCTCTCACTATTTCTTTTTAGGAGCTGAGTCTTCCCTCTACCCCTAATGGTAGATTCCTTGTACTTGGAGTACCTTGAACTTTGTAGTTTATCTGTCTCATTGAATCTGGAAAATCCCAGCCATTACCTAGCAAAAGTATTGGTGGTGGCAGCAGCAGCAGCAGCAGCAGCAGCAGGAGTGGCAGTAGTACCTTGTGGTAGTGGGGATTGACTTTAGAGCTCACACATGCTAGGCTAGTGCCCTTCCACTGAGCCATGTCCTCAGCCCTCTTTCTACTTTAAAAAAAATATTTTTGAGTTATGATCTCAGCAAGTTACCCAGGCTGACCTTGAACCCACTCTGTGACCTAGGTAGCCCTTGAGTTGTGATCCTCTGCCTCAGGCTCCCGAGCACCTGGATCACCAGTCTGTGCCACCTGGGTGGGCTCAGCAATTATTTGTCATCGTCATTAGTTTATTTTAAAGTCACACGGCTTCAGGCCAACTGTGGTTTGATTAATTTAAAACAGACTTATCCTCATTTAACTGGTGATACTCAAGCCGTATTTTTATTGTGGTGAATTGCATAAGAACCAAAGTCAATCATTTGGACACACTTAAAGCTAGCAGTTCATTGGCCAGAGCTAATCACATGACCAAGTCCAGTGCGAACGGTGGGGCAGACTATTCCACCGGCAGAAAGCTGAGGAGGGATGTGAATAGTGGATAAACAATAAAGCTATCACAGCCTTTCATTCCTGTGTGATTCTGGGTTTGGCCCCAGGAGACAGTGTGTGTTGGAAAATGAGTCAACTTTGGCATCAGATGTGGGTTCAGATACTGGCTTTGCCACAAATTATGCGATGTTAACATGTTACCAAAACTTTACGGTTTCTCATTTATAGAATGGGAATAACAGCATCTGCTTTATATGAGTGTGGGCGGTCTTAAAACACAGGACACACGCACAAATGTGCAGCACAAACCAGCGTTCAATTACCGGCAATTGCCTTTTTCTTTCTTAGAATTCCAAATGGGCATTTCCTGTAGATGCTGGCGCTAGAACATGAGCTAATCAGAAGCGCATGGCAGCCTCTATCGAAACAGTTTGCAGAGTCACCGCACTGACTAGCTTATTTGCCTGCGTGGTGTCAGCTGGAAACTGGGATTCGGAACAGGGAGTGTGATAGGGGCACTGGAAGAGACCGCCCTTTGTGGGTGGTATTGGGGTAACTATGGGGGGTGGGGATTCCTAGTGTGGAAACCTGGAGCCCACATCCCTCTTCTCCTGGGAGTTGAATTTCACTCAGTGGTGGTAGGAATGAGAGCTGGGCCTTTGCTGGGAGTGACTTCACCCACTCTTTTGTAAGCGTGAGCCCAGAGAAAGGCAGAACGCTGTCTGGACCTTTGTAAAACTGGACACGTGAATGACTATCTAGAGAGAGAGATAGTCCCCTCTAGAGCTGTCTGCTCTGCATACAGGCCGGGTCTGCGCATGTTTTAGAAGGCGCTTCGACTGCTGGTGCATTTGGGGATGGCATCCTCTGGGCTGCCCCTCAGGTTCTGAAGGTTGGTGAGCCCACCCACAGTAGAGGTCTGGGTACCCCTCAGTCAGGAAGGAGACTTGTGTTAGGAACTGGAGAAGGCTCCATTTCTGTTTCGCTTCTGTTCTTGTTTTATCATAAATTGGGGGGGGGGGAAACAAGTTGAAATAATGGATGTGGATTTATAAATTTAGATCAGAGTGAAAGTTGTCACCAGGCATCTGTCATTAAAATGGAATAATAATTTTGATGCTGATGCAGCTAGCTTAGCCACAGGACCGGTCATCAAAGCTGACAGTGAACTTGTCTCAGATGGGCCAGAGGTGCCAGGCTCTTTAGGTTGGTAAACTCAAGAGACCTCGGGGTGGCATGATCACTTGGACCGTAAGCCATACTCAGAGCTGTGTGATCCTGCTCCAAGCTGGAGCATCAGCAAGCCAGAGCATCACATGATACCAACATCTGCAGCACGGGCTAACTTGAAGCTGATGTTATACACACCACCCGAGTGCCCACAGCTTAGAACCCTCTCCTTGTTCCAGGGGAATGGGAAGGGACGACAAGGCACATCGGTCATTTCTAAGCTCGTCTCATTAGGCAGCTGTCCCTGATTAGACCTGAGCTCTTCCTCCTGAGCCTGTCCTGGTCTTTGACACTCTCAGGGCAGCTGAGAGATCTTAGTTACTAGCCCAGCTCACTGATGAGAAGTGAAATGACAGACTGGCTTTGCTGGGATCACCACCAGATCTTGCTTGCCAGATAAGAGGGAAAGATTGTGCAATGAATAAATTAAAAGGAATGTGCCATAGCACAAGGTCGTACCAAAAGGCAGCGATACTTTGCTGGGTTTATTTTGTTTGTCACTGGTACTTTGGACAAAACGGTACTAGAAAAGCTACTCTGGGACCAGCAAGATAGATCAGCAGATACAGGCACTTGCTGCCAAGTCTGAGGGTTGAGTTTAACCCCTAGGACCCATATGGTGGAAGGGGAGAGCCAGTTATTGAGAGCTGTCCTCAGGCCTTCATGCAATGGGTATGCTCACATGGACATATAATAAATAAACGGAACTGCAGAAAACTCCTGTTTTTAAAGAATAAAATCTGTAAAAAAAAAAAAAAAAAAAAAAAAAAAGTTGGCTATTTTTGAAAATTTTTTTTTTTGTGTGTTGATGGCAGGGGGAAAGCATGAACTAAGGATATACATTTTAAAACTACATTTTATTTACTTGAGCATACAGCAGGTTGCTATGTTCAAAGAGAAAAAAGGAGCCGTCCTCGCCTTGGCCGACACATGTGATCTTTAATTAGACGCTGAGTCTAGTGGCCCATCAGTCAGGCCTGGCATCACACCGCCTTGTTTCCAGTCTCCAATTTAATTTAAAAGCCCTGGTTGGTGCCTGTTTGTAGCTGTTTCCATTGGCAGCAGGAGGTCCTCTCGGAATTCGCCTTTCTTTTCCCTAGAATTGAGCTTAATTCAGTGGGCAAGGCCAGAGCAGCTGCCCTTTCAAAGCCGCTGCCATGTTACGGTTGATCCAGCGATGACCCCCAGACTCCCCCTGCCTGTTCGGTGCCTTGAATTTCTTATTGTTGCTGAAGGCAGGCCTCTGGCAGTGAGGGTTTATCGAGCGTCTTCCATGGAACTTAAAGTCTCACTAGGGTGAAAATGAAGAACCTCAAAGAAATAGATGGCATGGCTCTGGACCAAGGGACCCCAGACTCTTGGAGCATCCATTTTCACTTCTGCTCTGTGGCTCAAGTTGCCCTTCCCTCATTGCTCCAAGAGCCCAGCTGATGTAGAACAACCCGCCTGTAACTCCCCTTCCTCTGCCCTTACTTCACACATTTGAAAATCCAATGGCTCCCTCACTAAGAGTGAGCCCCCATGGCTAGGGACCCATGGATTTCTGTCTCCATCTTGGAATCCTGTCCAGTTAGGGCTTCCAGCATCCGAGCAGCCTGTTCACTTGTTACTGACAGTGGTGAGATCAGTTCTAGTCTTAGCTCAGACCTGGAAGTCAAGCCCAGAACTAACCGAAAGGGTGCAAGTCTCCAGCAGGCTTCACCTCACCGCGCATGAGGCGTGGACAAATTCATCAAAGGTCTTTTCAAATTTAAACTGAGTTGCTAGGAAAAAAAGAGAGAGCTTCTATGAATTCTGATTACATTTGAATAACCTTGCTTTGATTTCAGACTGAGAGAGCCCTCCAGATGTGTTATTTAAAAGTCAAGAGCTGTGCTGGGCTCTGGGATATGCAGTGATAAAAAAGGGGAGGGAAGGACTCTCAAAAAGTCGATTTTAGAGCAGTCTATTTGGAGGTATTAACCAAGAGTCACGGGAATATTAGTTATTAAAAAGAGATAAACTTAATTCCATCCTTAAGGATATCACAGTCAGATACCTTAGCCAGTTTTCTGTTGCTGTAGTGAAGTGCCCAAGGCTGGGTGCTTACAAAACTAACCAAAGACAGCAATGACGGCAGTAACAGAACCAGATTACTGAGCTCACGCCTTGAAAGGTTGAAAGTCCAAACAGGATGGCTCTGACTCATGAGGGCCTTGGCATGCATTTCGTCACGGCATCAAGGCAAGTTCTTCGCGTTTCTGTTCTTTCTTTGCCCAGGTCTCCACCTCTGTTCACCAGTACCACCCAGGAGCCTGGGCAGGTGTGTGTCTCAAGAGGACAGGAATGGACAGTTAGCTGCGTTTTACAGTGTTCTGTTTGGGTGAGGAATAGGAGGGCCAGCAGACAGTCACACATTGTACCTTCGCTTAGACCTCAAATTGCCCATCCGTTGTATCTGGGATTGCTGTTGAGACAACAGAATGGCCCATTATGAAACATACATACTCCGTGGCTCAAGAGAACTCGTTTTCTCTCCCAAATAGTGGGACTACTCTATATTATTTTAAATTAACTAGTGGGTAATTTCCGTAGAGTGGGACTGAGTGACGCTCCACACAGTGCCTCAGGTGTTAGGACTGTGAGTCCAGATCCTGCCAGCAGATTTTAACATATGTCACACCACCACTTCACAAAACTGCTGGTTTCACCACTTCTTACATGGATGTAATGCGACCCCTTTTTCTCATACCCACGCAGTAGTCTTAGGTCTCTGGGAAATTTTCTTTTTTGTAAAATATTTTATTGATTCTTGAGAATTTTACCCAGTGCATTTTGATCATGTTCACCCCAGCGCCTCCCAGATCCACGTCTACCTTACCAACACCCAACTTTGTATACTCTTTAAAAAAAACCTTCACTAAGTCTAATTTTTACTTCCTGTATACTTGTGTGTGGAGCTGGTCACAGGAGAGTGGTCAACTTACCAGCAGCCTGGAGACTGAATCTCCTCCTCCTAGAGACCGTTACCTGTCCCTAGCTCTTCAGTAACGAACGCATAGGGCTTATGAGGCCCTTCCCCTTCATGCTACAATGTTGACTGGCTTGAACCTGGACATGTCTTGTTAGACAACCACAATAGGTGTCCCACGCTAGCTGAACGCTCCAGTGACACTTAGCGTCTCCACTTCAACCAGTTGTGAATCTCTGTATGAATCATCTACAGCACCAAGAAACGTCTCTGATGGGGTCTGAGGGCTGCACTCATCTACGAGCTGAGAGAGATGAACTGAGAAGGATTCGCTGTTGTGGCCGTTTGGTGGAATAATAGTAGGGCCCGTGAGGTCTTTGATCACAGGTTCTTGGCCAGAGTTACAGTTCTAGGCCCATGTTCCATCCTATGGAGTAGGCTTAAATCCAATTAGAAATTGATTGGTTACATCCGTAACATTCACGTTATTGCCCTCCCAGGCCATGTTGGTTGTTGTAGTTCATAGGGTTCACAGCGGCGTAGAAACTGTTGATTGTTTTTCTTCCACAAGCCTGTAAGAGCTAGCCAGCGGGGAGGAAGCTTCCTGGTCAGTACCAACTTGATTTCTCCATGTCCTGTGACCTGTGTGTGCTATCTTCAGCAATAGGGCCTCACCATCAAGGTCTGAAGGGCAACCAAGAACAATGGCAAGGTCCTGTATTATTCTGGGAGTCTCTGACCAACAACTAGAGGGGAGGTGTCCCCCACCTGCCGTCGGCCTTTTCATTTGACAGCCTATGGCTTCAGGTAGGAGCAAAATCTCCTTCATAGGGTAACTCTGATTAAATTCTTCTATATGGAATATATATATGTATATATATATAGAGAGAGACACAGACACAGACACACACACACACACACACACATATATATATGTGTGAAGCTTATAATATATAAAGTATGTATATATAAGGCTTATAACATAGTAAGTTTCCAACATGGTTTTTCCTAACATCCTCAGTGTTAATAATCCTTCCCCCATCCTATCTCTCTGACCTACCCCCCATCGCTCTCTCCATTTGAACCCCCCTTCTCATTATTTCCCTTTGGTCTCTTGGAAGTTTTAACACAGTTTACAATCTTAAAAGTGTGCTGCTTTCTTAAAATAAAACTCTTTGTTACTTTTTCCTGATGCATGCAGCCTCTTCATAGTCATAGTAAGGCTTTTTTAGATCTTCATGACCAGATAGGAGTAAGAGGCCACAGCCAGGCTGCTGCTCAACTGGATCAGTCCTTCGCTCAGATGGGGAAGGGCCACCTAAGGACTGGGCTGGAGTTTGAGAATCACCACGAGTGCTTCTGTCTATTACTGTCTTCCAGGGCTGCATTGAGTGTTCCTCAGACTGGGGCATACCCGCTTTCTTTCTGGTTGTTTTCCCCTTCTGACCTTTGACCCACAGCATTTCAGGTCCTCAAGACAATCCTGCCTCACCCTAGTGTAAGACCCAGAATAAGACAAAGAGCGACTTGTCTACCACAGTTGATGTTTGGATTCCCGAGAGCATAGGCATTTTCTTGAATGACCCCTGGGTTACATACCACTCAGGAGAGTTTCTTGCAGTAATGGTAGCTGTACATTCAGATGTGGGCAAGTCCAGGAGAGAGAAAGTAGCCGGTGGTAAATAGACGTTCTTTATAACCCACCAAATAGAAGCAAGAAAGTGTTAGATTTAATAACAATTCTTGGTCCTGTGCTGAATGATCTGGAGGGAACACAGCAAGCAGATACATTGTTTCTATACGCTAGACATTCACAAACCCTCTGCGGGGGGCAGCCTTTGCAGCCAGAGTAGCAGTTATGTCTGCACAGTGAACACAGGAGCAGGGCTGGAGGCCAGGCTACAGAGATGAGTTGTGTTACGAGCAGCTGTCTCCTAAATATAAGCTCCTTGTTTGTGAGGGATTGCCTTAAATTAGACTGGACTCGAGAGGATGTGTATACTAACGGCACCAGCACTGGCTCATGCTTCTGTGTGTTTCTTGGAACCGAGGCTGGAGTGACAGCCAGGAATATGCTCTAACAGCCAATGGCGGTGTAACAGGTGCAGATCTGAGGCTCGAGAACAGAGACCAGAGTTTCCAGGGTCTCGTTACCTCTTTACCATACACTGCACAAAGATGCACGGGGAAGGAGATAGCCTATGAAAGGGGAGATACAGAGGAGCCTGGAGGTGTGCTATGCCTCCCCTGTGGCCTGGCTCCAAGATGTCAAGAAAGGAGAGGAGGAAGGATGGGGTACAGTCTGCAGTGATCTGTCAGGGTCATTAACATAGTCCTGATTCTCCAAAGTTGGCATAGCCTGGGCTTTTCCAAGCATGCCTACTGCCTGAGCAAAGCGTAGAGAGACTAATAAAGTCAGCCAGGCTTTCCACTGCTGCCACCTTCCATCTTGTTATTCCTGGGATTTCTTTCTCCTCTCTCTTTTTTTCCCTCCTGTGTCAGCAGAGCAGAGAGTTTGTCCTGGCAGCAAATGGGCGGAGAAGTATTGGTTATGTTCCTTGCTGCTATGACCAAATAGATGACCAAACAACTTCAAGGAGGAAGGTTTATTTTGGCTCATAGTTTAAGGGTGTCATTCATGGTGGTGGTGGTGGTGGGGTAAGGCCTGGTGGCCTGAGTGTGGGGCAGAGAGTCACGTTGCAGCCACAGTCAGGAAGCAGAGACGGATGGGTGCTCGGCTCGATGTCTCCTTTTTATGCCATCTGGGACCCCAACCCATGGAATGGTGCCGCCCACATTTAGCATGGGTCTTCTACCCAAGAACCCCCTTGTATACACGCTCAGTGGTTTGTGTCCTACATGATTCTAAATCCTATTGAGTTGACAGTCAGTGGTAACCATCGACGTGGTTGTGAGTAGGGTATCTCATGGGCACAAAGGTAGGGATGTAGCAGGAAGCTCAGTTGTCTGGGTAGCTGGTCAATGATTGATGATGGCGGGGTGAGGAGTGAGCCTTGGGAAAAGGGAGGGCTGAGCAAGTGTGGGCGAGGGAGGACTGAGCACCGTGACAGGGAGCACAGGGGCCATAAGGGCTGGCAGGACAGTGCCGTGAGCAGGGTCCTAAAGGTAGAATAATGGAGTAATGGGCCCCCCTGAATTCTGGACTCGGGGTGCTCCCCTGTTCATCACTATATTCTTAGCACCCATGTACCCCACAGCACAGGTTGTCACATCTTTGCTGAAGGCAGACCTCAACTTGACTATGACAGCTGGACTCACCCTGCAAGTGGGATGTAGAAGATTTGACAGAGAGGTGATGCTGGGCAGGAGCATGCGTGGTCACACCAAGAGTTCAGCTGTTCCGGGTCTAGTTTCACTTGTCAGACCGGCCAGTTGGAGAAGCCAGTGCTGGCTTCTCACTGATCACAGTGGTCTCATGTGTGATACTAGTGTTTTAACACGGCCCTCCAGATTGCCACCCAGAGGTCAGAGGTCGGGACAAGCATGGGGACTCTCTGGTCAGAGGCTTCTTGGCTATCTCTATGAGATTGCTCATCTTGCTTCTATCTGAGACCGGTGTTGCCTGGCTTAGTCCTCAGAAGTCAGGACACATAAGGCTTCGTGCAGATTCATCTCCTCTGGCTCAGCCTGAAGAATTTCCAATTCACAGAACCCACTAAGGTGGCCCGTGCTTCATCCTCTGTCCTTTTGTACTTCTATTGGGTGTCTCCCTCTCCTAGTTGTACCTCTCAGATGTCTAGCTAAGCCCCGTGGAAGGAAAGAGCCTCTGATCAGAATGCTAACCCTCCTCCTTGCCTCTGTACTCTCCTTTAGTTAAATGGATACACCCCAAATCAGGCCTTTATACACTCTAGATTTTTTTTACCAGCTGGTTTTGTTCCCCCTCCTTTTCCTTTCCCACAAAGCAATTTGTAGTTTAATCACCAGTGAGTGTAGAAGTCTATAGTGTCCCGAGTACGGTCTCCAGTCACTGTAGTGAAAATCGCAGTTCCTGCCAGAGAGTGATCACCCAATGTGACCACCCCAGATTTCCTGCCCCTGGATGACAGGAAGCTACCTTCTTAGAGGCTTTTCCTTTGATGTGGCTTTGGGTGTACTGCCCTGAGACGTTAGCGAGAGGAAAGCCTTATCTTATTTGAGACTTTTGCAGAGCGAGTCCTGTGGTCTTCAGGTTTGCATTTGGCAATGGTGTGAGATTCTTCTAGAATCCCAGAATGGAGCTCGGCATAGTTCATGCTTCGCCCCTTGAGCTAGAAATTGCTGTGCAGCTGTGCTGACCTCTGTCAGGGCTTGCCACTCGTATCATCGGGATGAGAGCCATTAATGCCATCTTACTCCATCTCGGTACCTAAGAAAAAGCCGGGACCCTAGTGTCCCTTTGCATCTGTCCTGCCCTTCTTGGCTGCATTTCACAAATCTGTCTTGATGGCTTCACGCCAGTCCTTTGGTCTGAGTCGAGAAGTCACGTAGGGTGCCCAGAGACTGAGTGGTGGCCAGTCTCCATCCCTGGTTATAGAATCTTGGGTTTCTGTCAACCATGATGTAGACAGGAGTGGTCAGTGTATACGTTGGGGAGGGGACTCCAGGGCCCATTTCTAGGGAAAGCCAACAAGCCAGACAAGTTGGGGTCACCTAGCTGTGTCACTCTGGTTTGATCCTTGACAGGCCCGCCTCTGCGTCCGTTTACCCAGCTGTAAATAGTGAATAGCATTTGCCTGCAGGATTGTAGTGAGATAAAATGGAAAAATACATAGGAATTCCCAAACGCAAAGTCATATAAAAGGGCAGCTTCATGCCATATTTCTCCCAGGTGATACTCATGTTTTAATATGAGTTCCAAATTGCTTCTCTGAGGTCAGAGGTCAGTGCGATAGGGGATATTTGGGCAGAAGGCTTTTTTAGCCCTCTGAGATATTTCTGTGAGCTGGATACATTGTTTCTGGGTGAGACCAGCCTCAGCTGGGCTAGTCCTCAGTGATCAGGACACAGGACATCATGTGGATTTGTCTTCTCTGGCTTAGTCTGGTGAATTACCAGTTCACAGAACCCACACAGGTTTCCTGTGCCTCCTCCTTTGTCCCCTTGCATTTCTTGGGGGCCTTCCTCTCACTCAGCTTTAACTGTCAGATGTCTAGCTAAGCCTCTTTGCTAGAGTTCCTGATCAAAAAGTCCAGGCAGGTACCCCGCAAAGGTGTTTGTCATCTGACAGTTTGACTCCTCTGTTGACTTTCATGATAGCGTCACCAGTGGCCCCTGAGCCAACACAGTGCATCTGTCAGAACAGAAGATGATTTGTGGGCTCAGCGTGGATCTTTAGGTAAAGATGCGTTCCATTTGCTTCACCTTGCTTGCCTAAGGCATCTGATTAGTCTAATGAAGAGCTGAATGGCCAAGAACGAGGCAGGAGAGGGATAGGCGAGGCTGACAGGCAGAGAGAATAAATAGGAAGATAAATCTAGGCTTGAGGGAAGGGAGAAAAAGAGAGGGACATGCCCAGGGCAAGAAGCCAGGCAGTTGCCAGGCAGCCAGACACAAGAAGCAATGAAAGTAAGATACACAGAAGGAAAGAAAAGTAAAAAGCCCTGAGGCAAAAGATAAATAAAGAAAAATAGGTTAAGTTAAAGGAGCTAGCCAGAAACAAGCCTAGGCTAAGTCCAGCGTTCATAACTAATAAATAATCTCCTTGTCACAGATTGGGAACTGGTTCATGACCCAAAAGAAAGCCTGGTACGTAAGGTCTCCAGCAGTTGTCCTTCCTTTTATTCTTTGTTTACCCCTCCTCCTTTTTCGGTAAGTGTGTTTGCATTTATGTACATGTTCACCTGTGTAAGCAAGCACACACGTGCAGGTCAGAAGAATAACCTGTGCCACTCTTTGCCTTCCAACTATTTTTGCCAGGGTCTCTTTGTTGTTGCTACTCTGTGCGCCAGGCCACCTGGGCTCCTAACTTCTCGGCCCCCCCTGTCTCTGCCCTTCCTTTTGCCTTAGCAGCACCCAGACTACAGACGTGCACGACGGTGTCCAGCTTCATATGTACTGTGGGGATCCAAACCCCACAGCAAGCTCTTCAGCCACTGAGGCATTTCCTTAGCACCCCAATTAGTGCTTGAAGGAAACATGACTGAGGTTTCTGACTGAAAGGGGGTAAGAAGACTCCACCCTGCCCCTTGCGAGGAGGAATAGAGCAGTCCAGCTCTGCATAGGAACAGGTCTCAGTAGACATGGCAGAGGCATGTAGGTCTACTCCTTCTTAGGACAGGACTTGGGCTTTTCTTAGGGCCACAGTGCACTCGGTTTCTAGCAGAGTCGGACAGTGCCCTGTGATGAGGCTCTGGCCACAGGTCCGTAGTGAGGCTGCTGTGCAGAACTTCAGGGAATGGTTCCCCGAGAGTGAATGACTCTCTAGGGGATAGTTGTCCTGCCTTCCGGCTGTAACAGGCTATGCCGCCTGTCATTCTAGAAGCCACTTTGAATCTAGTGTGATTTTAGGACGGGGATCTGCTGGGTGATATGGCAACAAGATGATGTGTGGGCCTTGACTTTTATTTTTAAAATATTCTTGAAATAATTGTACATTGATATAGTTATGAGAAATACAGATATGTGAAGTACCATTTAGAGGGCTTCATCCTGCAAAATTACAGGAGTTGTCACGGCTGGATTTTTAATTTGATACACTTAAGATCTCTTATGTTGGGCTGGAAAGATGGCTGAGTGGTTAAGAGTACCCAGAAGACCAGGGTTCATTTCCCAGCACCCACATGGTGTATAACAACCATTTGTAACTCCAGTTCCGAGGGATCAAGCATCCTTTTCTGGTCTCCAAGGGCACTGTATGCAGGAGGTGCACTAACACACAGGAAAACCACTCAACCACATAATATTTTTAAATGTCAAAATAAAAGAAATTATGTTGTGTTTTCACTGCCGTGCCCATTTCCCTCCTGCTCCTACAGCCTCTTTGACCCCCTAGGGAAGGCCTTCTAAGGCTTGAATCTTGACGACAGCACATGTCGTCCCAGACCTGGACCATGAAGACACAAAAGTCTGTATGAATCATATCATTTCAGAAATGTCATGCAACCAAACCTCACCCCGCACTAAGACAGCAGGCGTTTAGAAAAGAAGGCTGAACAACCATTGCTACCTTAGCGCAAAGGAAAGACTAGTGAAAGGGGCTTCAAGGCGGCTGGACACCTCAGCTAAAGCAAGAAGGAGCAGGAATGTTGCTGTCATAGACGACTCAGGTCCACTCATGACTGTGGCTTTCATGAGTACGCTTCTGCTTTCTTCCTGTATCTTACCGAAGGATTGTGTATATTTTATGTTAAGCTATTCTGGCTGCTACAATATTTACGGGCACTGGGTGCCTCCCAACACTGCATGTGTGGCTCATGGAGGTAGCAGCATTTCTCTGGGGGACATTTTTTCTTCTTCTTTTTTTCTTTGGTCTTGGTTTTTTAAAAATATGGAATACTTTTATTAATTCTTTGAGGATTTCATACATGCATACATGTATTGTGATCATCTTCACCTCATCCATCCCCGTAGCTCCTCTTGGATCCATCCTACCATCCAGCTCCTGTCAGAGGGAATTTGCTTGTTTGTTCCCAGCCGCCTGGCTAGCTTAGACCCGAAATAACCACACAGAAACTGTATTAATTAAATCACTGCTTGGCCCATTAGCTCTAGCTTTTAATTGGCTAACTCTTATATATCAATTTAACCCACCTCCATTAATCTGTGCATCACCATGAAGTTGTGGCCTACCGGCAAAGTTTCAGCACATCTGTCTCTGGTGGCAGCTCCATGTTTTCTCTCTGACTCTGCCCTTCTTTCTCCCAGCATTCCGTTTAGTTTTCTGTGCCTAGCTATGTTCTGCCCTGCTGTAGGTCCAAAGCAGTTTCTTTATTCATTAATGGTAATCACGGCACACAGAGGGAAATCCCACATCCCGCTCTCCCACCTCCTCCCACCTTTGTGTCTTTTTTCATTCTTTATTTAACCCCTGATGTCTAATTTATGCTGTCCCTACACCCATATGTATGTGGACATCCACTGGAGTTTGGCTGACCTACCAAGGGCCACACCCTTAAAGAAAACTGCTCTTCTTTCCCATAGAAGCCAGCAAATGCAAAGTACTTCTCAGTTAGGGATAGGGGCTCACAAGTCCCCTCCCCTCTCTAGGCTAGAGAGTTGACTGGTTTGATCTTGTATGGTCTTGTGGAGGCCGCTATGGCTGTGTGAGTTTGTGAGCGCAGTGACCCTAACATGTCCAGAAGACACTGTTTTTGTTAGGTCCTCCTTGCTTTCTGGCTCTTAAATCTTTCTGCCCCTTTGTCTTCAGTGGTCTCTGAGACTGGTAGGGAGGGGTGGAATATGGGTGCTCTGTCTGTGGCTGAGCACTCCATAAACGCTTACTCTCTGCACTGTGACCAGTTTGAAGTTTCCTTGTCAATTGCCAAACAGTTTGAGAGCTGCACTAATCTATGAGTCTAAAGATGAGAATTTAGAGGGAGCTTGGTGTTGGTTCATTTAGCAGTATCATAGTGGTAGGTTCACCCCTGAGCCTGTGAGCTCCCCAGCTATGAATTCTTGGCCAGATTTATAATACCAAGCATGTGTTTCCTTCTTGATGTGGGAGGGTCTTCTGTTTGAGTTGATTTCATTGGTTAATGAAGAAACTGCCTGGCCCATTTGATTGGCCAGCCCTTAGGCAGGCAGAGCAGACAGAACAGAATGCTGGGAAGGGAAGTTAATAAATCGCCATGCCTTTGCTCTCTGAGCCAGATTGCCGTGCCTCTCCTCAGGGAGACAGATGCCATGAAGCCAGCCACCAGGTCAGATGTGCTGAATCTTTCCCGGTAAGACACCACTTCGTGGTGCTACACAGATTATTAGAAATGGGTTAAAGCAAGATGTGAGTAAGAGGCTGAAGCTAATGGCCAAGCAGTGTTTAAAAGAACACAATTTGTGTGTTGTTATTTCGGGGCATAAGCTAGCCGGTGGCCTGGAGCTGGGCAGGAAGCAGCCCGTAGCACATCACTACACCTTCTGCAAAGTGGACCCTACATCCAAATAGAAAGAGACTAGTTACTCCCATAACACTTCTACCCATTGTACCCTTGGCCATATCTTGCCATGCTGGTTTTTATTGCAGCTTTCAGGATTCTCAGTTGGGTAAGATTATTGATGACCTGTAGTCTAAGCTGCCTTTGAACTTGGGGCAGTCCTCCCAGGAACCTTGGCCTCCTGAGCACTGGGATTACAGGTGTATACTACCATGCCTTGGGTGGGGGGTCCCAGTTCTGGTTTTCAAAAAGAGACTAGTAGTAGTAGGGGAAATGTAACTGGATGTTCAGAGATGCCCTCGGTGAGTTGATGTGCCGTGTCTACTAGGACCCCACAGAGATTGGGGGGCCTGTCTCAGCTGCTTGCTTGCGTTGTGCTTCCCTTTCCAGGTGCTGGTGTCAGAGAGGATGTGTTTCTCATTTGGAGAGAAATGGAAGAAGCCTGCAACACACTGGCTCAGATACAGAATCTGGTGGACAAGTCTCCTCAGTCGGATGTGGTCCCCGAAGGCTGCAGTAGGTGCTGTTTATACTGAAGTTTGAAATGCAAAGTAATCAGAGATATTGGGGGCTGGGGATGCCGGTGGGAGGGGTGGAGTTCCATGCTTCAAAGTAGAATTCCTTAGCTCAGCTCAGAGGTGTTTCTGGGGAGAGTCTCTGGAGCTGTGGGGATGTGTGTACATGTGTGCATCATAACAGTAGTTAATGCTATAAAGTTAATGTTATGCTTTTTAGCATAACAGTAGTTAATGCTATAAAGGCAGGAACTGCCTATAGCAAGAGGAGGAAACAAGGCTTGGTATAGAGCTGGGCTCAGTTCTGAACACAGCACAGACATCCACAGTGTGGAGTAGAGGGGCCCCATAAATGGAAAATTACTAAGAGGAGATACAATGAACAAGGAGGCTTCTGTCTGGACTGTCATAACAGTATTCCTGCTGAAGGCTGGATCAGATATGGAGGGCATGAGGAATTCTATTGAAATATTGAACTTGATTATTTATCAATTAGGGGTAGGGTTCTGGTTGTAGCATTTTATTAAGATTTCTGTTAGCTATGCAGAGCTGAATACATAAGTCCAAAGATTGAGGATATTTGAAAAGCAGATACAGAGCAACTCAACTCAAGCTTACTTAAGAAGCATGTGGTATTTGTTTTCTAGATAGGGTCTCTTCCTGTTGCCCTGGCTGTCCTGGAACTCACTATGTAGGCCAGGCTGGCCTAAACTCCCAGAGATCCACCTGCCTCTTCCTCCTAAGTTCTGGGGTTAAAGGTGTGCTCCCCTTTACCCGGCAGGGTGTGCGGGGACTCAGTGATGGGTCGGCTAGACTTGGCCTTGCCTACAGACCGAATCACATCCATACTAACTGTGGCAGGCCACCGTCCTGCCTCAAAGAAAACTGTATTCTAATTTAAGGCGACCCTGCTTTGAGCAGCAGAACTTCACTTGCTGAATGCAGACACAGTCTGGAAGGGATAGGGTCAGTGAGGGTTTGTAGTGCCGGTATTAAAAAGAAGTTGCTAAAATGTACTTGCTCTTCTCAGTCTTTAGAGATCATTCATGCTCTAAGTAGCCATGACGACTGTTGCGTGACACTATTACTGGGGAGACATGGTCAAATATCTATTCGCCCAAGATAGAGAACACATGACAGACCACGGCACCAAGACCCAACTTGATGAATCCATGAGTTTATTGGGATTGCTTACAGAAACAGGGATAACTCAAAGGCAGTGCCTTGTGGAAGGACCACATCAACAATGGTTGACAGCTCACGAAAGCTGGAACCAGGAGCTCTCTGCTCAACTCGCAGTCAGCTCTACAGATTTAAGAGTCTCCTGTAGGCCGCTTGGCTGGTTTTAGGGTCTCCTCAGCAAGTCTTACTGCTTATGTGCTTTCATAACCTTGGGGAGGGAGAGGCTTTGTGGATCTGGTAAGTTTTAGAGCCTTCCTGAGACTTATGAATTACTTACTTTCTTAGTCTTAAAGGGACCCCTTTTAGAACTCCCTGAGTCTTGAGAATCTTCCCCCAGCACAGGATTTTTCGATCTGGAGGAATCTGCTACACAGAGACAACAAGCATCTCGAGTGAGCACCCAGTAGGTGTCAGGTGCTGCCCCAAGCGTGTGATTAGCTTATTTCATCCTAAATAAAACAAAACGAAAAACCTCCAGACTGGGTCACTGTTGTGGTGTTGAAGCTAAGGCACAGGGAGGTTATGGGAATGGCCAGGGGTCACACAGCCAGCAGAGGAGTTTCTTCCCACCTGTCACCCCTTTCAAGTTAGCAGTGGTGCTGTGTCCATCTGAGCATCACTGTCCCTGTCCCTACTGTACCTGCTCTAGTCGGAAACAACGACAGCGTGCCTTGGTTCCTAGAAGCTCTTCCCCATTACAGAGCAACAAGCTCAGGGTATCTTTACTGGTGAGAAACAAGGAGATGACAAGAAACACTTTTTCTTTTTCTTCTACTACCAAAATATTGTTTGTGATAAAGGGCTGGAGTTTTGTAGCAAGAAAGACTCACTTACTAACCCTGCGAGGTGAGCCCGAGTCATCCTCCTTCAGTCTTTGTTCTGTAAAATGACTAGAGCATTGGTAGTTTTTTATTTTTTTTCCTTTTCTCTTTGGTACATGGAGACTTATTTTTACTTATGAATACCCGGTCTTAGCTTGGCTTGTCTCTAGCCAGTTTTTCTTAAATTATCCCATCTACCTTTTGCCTCCCGGCTTTTAGCTTTCTCTATTCTATATACCTTTCTTTTCTTCTTCCTCCGTGGCTGGCTGTGTAGCTGGCTGGGTGGCTGGCCCCGGCATCCTCCTCTCCTCCTTTTCTCACTCCTCCCTCTTCTCTCTCCTCTTTATTCTCTCTGTCTGGCAGCCTATTTCTCTCTCCTGCCTTACTATTGGCCGTTCAGCTCTTTATTAGATCAATCAGCATAACACAGCTTCACAGAGCTAAAAAAAAAATACAACATAAAAGAAGGCAATGCGTCTTTGTACTGTGAAACACATGTTCCACAGCATCAACGAAGGTTGTGCATCTTAAACTAATATTGCACAACAACCATCAGTCCAGGAGATTTTTGCAGATGGTAAAGAATGCATGATCAGCACCAAGCAGGTCCACACTATTCATGTGAGTTTAAGGGGGTCGGTGCATCCAGCCTCTGAATTCTTAAGTTAGTGGGGGGTCTGGTTTCCGCCAGGATGAAGTAATAACAGTAGCTAACCTCACCTGACAGGCACCACTCTGGGCTCTTCACCGGAAGCTCCTTCTCCAGCTGTCCCCCCAGTCCCCTGAGAGGGTCTGCAATGCTGATTTGGTCTACATGTAATGGCACTTGGATTTTTTTTGAGAGAGAAAGAGAGATTGAGAGAGAGAGAGAGAGAGAGAGAGAGAGAGAGAGAGAGAGAGAGAGAGAGAGAGAGAGAGAGAGAGAGATAGAGAGAGAAAGAGAGTTGCAGTTGAGAGCCTCCTGAGGAGCAGGTTTTGAAGTCCCTGAAAGCTACAGTGTCTCTTTGTATTGCTCTCGTCACAGAGGCACCATGGACATATACAAAAACATCACACACACACACACACACACACATGCACGTGCACACACAAAATTAAAACAAAAAAATGGATGAGCTGTGGGTCTGAAATTCTATAATGATCTATAAAACCCTTCATTTCAGTCTAACACATACATAACCCCCAAAGAAAATAACTCTGAGCAGCCATTTAAAAAAATACTCAGGATGTACCTCTTATATTCTAAAAGGGAAATTTGATCACACATATTCCTCCATTAAGTCATCTAAGATTTTGTCTGAATTTGTCCCCAGCATCTCCACGGAGAATGTCTGACTACCCACCCCTCTCCTAGTCACAGCCAGTGATCAGTGAAGCAAAGACCCTGTGTCTGCTTTCTGGGAAGGCAGCAACCATTTCCTGAGCTTAATTGCTCAAGCCCTAAAGGCTGAAGGAGATAGGGGTGGGGGATGGGGAAGGGGAAGGCTTGGATTGCCATTTGGGTAGAGTACAGATGAATTAAACAAAGGGTCTCTGGAGCTGGCTTTCCTCATATTTGTCACTGACTCACCCCCATACACACCTACCCTGGGGGACCCGGTGGTTAAGACAAGTCTGAACATGTAATCATAGGGTGGGGATGCACTATCTGGCTGAGGTGACTCATTAGCCGATGCCTGGGATAAGAAAGCAGGAAAACCCACATTGGGAATTGATTGGTTTTAATCCCAAGAGCAGGACATAGAAATTCCTTAAGGAAAAAAATAACTAACCCCCACTCCGAATATATATAAAACAATGTTAAGACAGTGGACACCGAGCAGCAAGGTGTCCGTAAGGCACAGGGCAGAAGGGAGGTGGCCCTAGCTCTTCCCAGTTGATTGCCTTGCCTTGTGAGGTGGCCGCGGGGCATGAAGGATTAAGCCAGGAGGAGCTTGTCAAAACCTGCTAAATTTGCAGAGACAAAGCTGAGAGTCTGGAAGGAACAAGGCAGCTCACAGTAGAGCATGCCAGAATGGGAAGACGCGCATGCCCAAAGCAGCATGCAGAGGCTCCTCCTTAAGAATTCATCTGACTACTGAGCTTTTCACACATAGAAGAGAGTTGTCTGATGGGTGGGTGGGGGGCTGCTGGAAGGAATTAGGAGAAAAACAGACAATGCTCACATCGCCTGGGGAACAGAGTCAGAGGACTTTGTTAGGACTGCTTGGGAAGGTCTTAACTTTTACTGGTAGGGAAAGAGGAGCCTCATATGGAGCATGGCTCTGGGCACTCCTCAGATGCCATCAGAGTGAGCCGAGAAAAGAAAACAAAACCATTTCCAGGTAACGAAACTACATCTCCCAACAGAACTCAGAGACATTTGCATGGCACAGAGCTGTTTAGCACTCACCGAGATCAAATTCACAATGCTTGGCATTCAGTCAAAGATTATTGTGCAGGAGAAGAAGCAAGAGAAGGCGACCTTTAAAGAGAGAGCGCGAGAGAGAGAGAGAGAGAGAGAGAGAGAGAGAGAGAGAGAGAGAGAGAGAGAGAGAGAGAGAGAGAGAGAGAGAGAGAGAGAGAGAGAGAGAGAGAGAATCAGTCAAAATTGACAGGGAGAGGCGGAATGATGTTGCAGCCAAGAGAGACGGTCTGGTAATGGTCCCCTGTGCTGGTTAGTATTTTGTCAACTTGGTACAACGTAGAGTCACCTGAGGGAGAGGTAACTTTAATTAAAGAATTGCCTCTATCAGATTGGCTATGGTCATGTCTGTGAGGGGCATTTTCTTAATTGTTAATGGATATAGGAGGGTCCAGTCCATTGTGGGCAATACTTTCCCTGAGCAGGTGGACTTGGGCTGTATAGGAAAGGTGGCTGAACATGTGCCAACAGGCAGCGTTCCTCTGTGGCCTCCGCTTCAGTTCCTGCCTCCAGGTTCCAGCCTTGAGCTGCTGGCCTATCTTCCACTGATAACGGACTATGATGTAGAAATATAAGCCAAATAAATGCTTTCCTCCCCGCAAATGCTTTGGTCAATGTTTTATCATAGCAATAGCAAGGAAACCCAGGGCAACTGGCCCTCATCCCTGCTTCTTCAATTCTAAGTAGCCCAGCATGAGATAGATGCCTCCCTGATTGATGGAGGCCCTGGGCTTGGAACCCAGTACAGATCTGCCATAGTCAAACAGTGGTGGGCAAAGCTATGTGATATCCACCACCAGGTAGGCCACCACCTGCAGAAGGGGCAGCTGCAACTGTGTTGCCGCACGTGGCTGACTGTTTCTCCCACCTCTACTTTAACCCCAGCTGCAGAGCAAGGAGGAAGACGTAGCTGGCCATGGGGGAGGGCCAGAAAGGTAGCCCAAAGATTTGTGATAGTGCTAAGATCCAGGCTCGCTGCATAAGGTCCAGTGGATAGTAGAAGCTGGAGGTGGGCCAGAGCTCACAGATGGAGCCTCTAGATCAGCTCTGGCCTCAGGAAGAGACCCGGGTGCTAATGGGCCGGGCGGTAGTTTTAGCCACATTATATCTGATTTTGGAGTGGGTTCGAGCACACCCCTCTGGAGCCACTGCAGACCCCTGTCACTATGGGATTCATGTGTGGCCCATCTTAGCATCATTGCTGATGGGCAAGAGACTGTCTCATCCCCAACCCCAGCTCGGGTGGCACAGCTGTCATTGCTAAGAGACAGGGGAGCTAAACTGTTCTACCACCTGGTAGAGACTTGTGTTGCAAGGGGACACACTTGAGGTTTTTTTTGGGTTACATCTCTGCCAGCTGCTGGGCCTCAGATAGCCAAGACTGTGTGGGTACTTCCAGCTGTGAGACTCAGGTAGCTTAGCTTAGCATATGCTGGGATGGTTAAGGGACTGCGTTCACCAACATTTCCCCAGCCTCAGACACCATAGCATCATGGCCAAGATCCCATTTCATATGAGTATGGCCATTGGAATCACAAGATTTTGTCCTGGTTCTGAGTGCTCAGCTGGTCAAACCTAATGCTAGAGATATTCTAGTGGCCTCCATCCTAGGAATGCCAGTAGATGGCACCTCTGAAGGAGTTGTAGTGTTAGAAGACAACACTGGGACCATTGTCCCAGCTGCCATCTCCTGTGGTGGTAGCAATGGCCGTGGATCAGAGATTCACCAAATCAGCTGGCAGCTCATAGCTGTACGAACCTGGGTTGTAACCTAGTTGTTGGACTGGTCTTGGCAGGTTGTTGGTGCCATTGGTAGCCATGGTGTGACCAGAGAGCCATAGCTTGAGACCGATCACTCACTATGACTGTGTTTAGAGGCAGACAGGATCCTCCAGCATCTGATCTCAGGTTGGTGACTGTGAAATGAGACATGAGGGCCTTTTTAGGTCACAGGGAGGGAGTGGCTTGTGAGGACAGCCTGCTTACTTGATGTGCTGTCTCGGTTCTTTCTGAACAATGCACCATCAGCACATACAAGAAGTCTGGGCTTGGGTTGCCCTTTGTTCCTGAAACAGTAGCCACATTCCAACGGCAGACTCATGCTTATTTCTATCTGGGTACCACCCATTGCTGAAGTGATGAAAGCAGCCACATGATTGCATGTGTCAACATGCATCTAGCAGATGTGTCCAACCTCTTGACATTGAGACATGCAGTTGTCATCTACAAGGTTCATGCTCAAGGTGCTTTTAAGTGTGTGTGTGTGTGTGTGTGTGTGTGTGTGTGTGTTTGTGTGTGTGTGTAAGGACGTTTTGCCTGCAACTATGTCTATGTCCCCTATGCATGTACAGTGCCCATGGAGTCCAGAAGAGACCATTATATTACCTGGGACTGGAGTTACAGATGCCTAGAACCTTTGTAGGTTCTAGGAACTGAACCTGGTCCTCTAGAAGAGCAGCCAATGCTCTTAATCACCCAGCCATCTCTTCAGCCCCTCACAGTATTTTAAACAAGTTTCTGATTTTGGGTTGGGTTGCTTGACAGCACCCAGAGTCAGGAAACTATGACATGATACCCGGGAGGTAAACAATTTACTTTTGAATAAACAATGGACCATGGATAGAATCAAGAAGAAAATTAATATTTTTCCCTGACACAAAAGAAAAGGGAGACACAACGTCTCAAAGCCTCCACCAGAAACCATAGCAAAGTGAGAGTGTATAGCAAGCAAGCTGTGCCCCCGTCGGAAAAGTGGGAAAAGTGCGAAGGGCTAAGACTACTGCCACTGCCTCTCCAGGAGCTGGGGATGGGAGAACCCATTACGTCCCACATGAAGATACAGAGAGAAATCAAGATCTGAGCCGAGAGGGGGGAAAAAGGATAAAACCCACCAAAGACTGACAAATCAGAGCTGATGCTGTAGACAGACAAACCCTGACTTAGACTCAGGAAGGAAAGAACAGGTGACACCAGTAAACAAGGCCCGAGAGAGGAAGGAAGACTGACACACTCCACAAGGGAAGAGGTCACTGACATCGCCCGGAACAACTGCACCAGCAAGGTTGAGAACCTGAAAGACATGGGCAGATTCCTAGATAGCAACTTACCAAGACTGAAGCCTAGAAAACCAGAAACTCTGATGATTTGATAAGAAGAGCATACGAAGGGTCATTTGTAGCATACCTACAGCCAACAATGTACTGGGAGGTGAAGTCTATGGACCTTCTCTGAAGGTCTAAAACAAATCAAGCATGCCCACTTCATCACCTTTATTCAGCTCAGCCCTTGAAGTATGAGCCCGAACAATCAGATAAAAGAAGGAAGCAAAGGCATTCAGTTTGGAACCCAGTGAGCTCCAGCTTCAGTGAGGCAGCCTTTCGCAAAATAATAGATAGATAGATAGATAGATAGATAGATAGATAGATAGATAGATAGATAGATAGATAGATAGATAGATAAATGGTGGGAAGTGACAGAGGATACTCAACACTGGCTTCTGGCCTCTACACACATGGGTATGCACACACACACACACACACACACACACACACATACACACAGGCTAAAACCTGTTTAGACATAGAAGATTTGAGTTTCTCAGTAGCACATGCTACTGATGAAGGGATACATCACCTGACATTAGACCATGACTGGCTGAGCTGTGCACTGTTAGCCATAGACAATCACTAGTATTACAAACAATACAACAAAGGAGATGGAATGAGATATCAAATTGAATGAAAATAAAACTCTTAAAAAAAACTAGAGGAGAGAAAGTGGGTATGGCTGATAGGGAATGGCAGGAAGGGAGTGTTTACCAGTCCCATGCTGTTCAGGGGGTGCTGGCTTCCACAAGTTAAGGGTAATTGGCTATTGTGGTTAATTATACCTTCATACAGAGCTATTAATAAAGCCCAGGAGAAGTGCCCAAGGGCACTGGCTCACTCACCTGGGCACTCCCTGTATGATCCAGGCAGGATCTGGCCTTTGTCATAGAGTATTAAAGAATTTTGACAAACTTCTTTTCTTTTTGGATTGTGCTACAGTTCAAACATTTCAAGGGCTCCTCGTGCTTTAATCGTGAACAAGAGCACGAGAGCTTACTATCTGAGCCCAAGCTCTGACTCTGAATATTGACTTGTTCCAAAATATCAAATTTGATGTCACAAGGCTAAAAGCTCTTCCAAGCCCTTCAAGTAAGTTTTGAGAGCATGTTTATTGAACCAACAGAGAGGGAAGGTGGTCGTTTTGTGGGTGCCGTGCTAAATAACCAGTAATAACTAGTAGGATTTTGTTGTAGTCCTGAGCTGCGGCGAGATGCGGAGAACTGTAGTTAGAAATGTACTAGAGCTGGCTTTGCCCAGTCCTGCCGAGTGCTTCTTGCTAAGATGCTATCTGTGCCACAGTTTCTAAACAGGCAAAATATGAGCAGTCAAGAAAGCTAATTTTAACAATGTGTAGAGAGCTGGGGAGAGGGTACAATGGCTAAGAGTGAGTATGCTCTCGCAGAGGGTCCGAGTTCAGTTCCCAGCATCCCACCTGCAGCTCCAGCTTCAGGGGACCTGGCATTCTCTTCTGGATCTCAGGTACTCACATGTGTGTGGGGGTGTGTGTGCATGCATGTGTGTGTGCACATGTGCAATCCTTAAAATATTAAATTAACCATAAAACAATAATTGATACCAATTCTAGAAACTTCTCAAAAAATGTACAAAAGGAAGACAGACTACTTCCTAGTTCAGTCTATGAGACCAATATCATCTTCACAGCAAAGCCAAGGACTCTATGAGAAAAGTAAACTTCAATATTTGCTATGAAGAAAGATATAAAAATTCTGCTTAATAATAGCAAACTACATCCACTGGAAAAATAATTATATAGCTTAATCAAATGAGAGACATCAAGGAAATGTAAGATTGGTTTGACATCTAAAAGTCAACAAATATCATATACAATACTAACAGAATATTAGGGGGAGCCACACGGTCACCTCAAAACAGATGGGATAATCGCTCAACAAAATCCAAGAGCAAAAATAAAAACAAAACAAAAGTAAAAAAATAAAACCTCCAAGAAAACAGAAATTTAAGATCACCTTTAAAAAACATTTCTTTTCCAGCTGGGTGGTGGTGGCACCAGTGCATGTCTTTAATCTCAGACAGAGGCGGGTGGATCTGTGAGTTCGAGGCCAACCTGGTCTACAGAGTGAGTTCCAGGACAGCCAGGGATACACAGAGAAGCCCTGTCTTGAAAAACCAAAACAATATTTTTATGCTTCTATTTATTTTATGCACATGACTGTTTTGCTTGTATGATGTATAGGTATCATGTGCATGTCTGGTCCCCATGGAAGTTTGGAGAGGGTTGGAACCTCTGGAGCTGGGGTTACAGATAGTTATGAGCTGCCAGTGTGTGTGCTGGAAACTAACTCCAGGTCCTCTGCAAGGGCAACAAGTATTCCAAACCACAGAGCCATCTCCCCAGCCTCTATTTTATTTTAAATCATGTATATATGTCTTTGTGTGTATGTGTCACATGTGTGTGGGTGCTTATTAAGTCAGATGCATTGGGTCCTCTGGAGCTGGATTTATAAGTGGTTGTGAGCCAATTAATCTGGGTGCTGGGAATCAAACTCAGGTTCTCCACAAGAGTAGCCAGAGCCCTTAACTGCCAAGTGTTCTCTCTGGACACTAATGTCTCATTCTTAACCCGAGAAAGAGCATCTGTTGAAAATGCAGAGGTAGAGTAACTAGTGAAAGCCTGGTGATATTCTTCCTGATGTGAGAGGAGGGTACAGGAACAGGAGAGTCTAGCCAGTACAGCCAGCCAAGAAAAAGAATAAGTTCCCGTCTTGGCACCCAACAGGTAAATCAATATTTACAGGTAACAGTTACTCATATTGAAACTCTACAGGATCCACAAAGAAACTATAGGAGCTAGTAAAGACTTCGCCATGGTTGCAGGAGAGAGCATCAAGCACAGTGGACTGTATGTCTATATATTAGCAAGGGACATGCCATGGGTGAGGTTAAGGAAAGAATCCCACTTATAAATCCACCAAAAATGAAAATGAAAATGAACTCAGTCAGTAAAGGGCTTGTCTCCCAAACAGGCCTGAGTTTAATTCCCAGAACCCGTGTAAAATGCCAGGCATGGTAGCACAAGGCAGAGACAGGGGCATTTCTAGCTCAATGGCCAGGCACTTTAGCCTGATGTGAGACCTTATCTCAAGGAAGGGGTGGTGTTCCTGGGGAAAGCACTTGAGGTTATCCTCGGACCCCTACATGCACGTGTGCTCACACAGTCACACACACATACACATGCACCAACCCATACCTGAACACACACACACACATACATACAAATGCAAAAACACTGAAATACTAGGAACATTTAATGAAAGAAGCATAAGGATTGTATACTGCAAAAGAAGACACAGATCCTTGAAATTAATAAAGTTGTGCGATACGCTGGTTGAGATGGCTCTCTTCCAAACTGACTTCCAAGTTTTACACAATCTCTGCAAGAAATCTCAGCTGTCTTTTTGGCAGAAATTGACAAGCTGTTCCTAAACAAATTTGGAAATGCAAAGGACACAGAATAACCAGGAATGGTCTTGAAAAGAAGTTAGAAGATATGTGTGTGTCATCTTTAAAATCTACAACAGAACTGTAATAACCAAGGCTGTGTAAGGCTGTCCCAACATGAATGCATAATGGCCTGGGTATGGTGGCATTGACTTATAATTTCAGCATTGGGGGCTAAGGCAGGAAGACAGCAAGCCTATAATCAACTGGGACTCCAAGGTGAGTTTCTGTTGAGGCAGGACTATACAGAAAAAAAACTCTGTGAAAACACAGGTGCATAGGTTCATGGAATGGCCCCAAAATAAATCTACATATCTATTGTAGATTTAATTTTGGCCAGGGTATCAAGACATTTCAATGTGGAGAAAATAACCTTCCAAAAAATTGGCATGGGAGCAACTACATACACAGTACTCTTGGCCTCTTATCTCACCCGTAAACAAAAGCAACAACAACAACAACAACAAAAGACCTCATAGTGTATTAAATACCTCAGTGTAAAAGCTAAATTATATTACTTTGGAATGAACCTACACACAAATATGCATTGTCTTAGGCTTAGCAGTGGTTTTGGCTGTTAGCAATAGGAAGAGTAGCGGAGATAAGACTGTGGTGGTTTGGATGAGCTCTCCAGTGAGTAGAACTGTTTGGGGAGGATTAGGTGGTGTGGCCTCGTTAGAGTGGGTGTGGCCTTGTTTCAGAAGGTGTGCCAGAAGGCCCCATCTGGCTCACCCTGTCTGCCTGCTACTTCTCCAGCACCATGCCTGCCTGCCTGCCACTGTACTGTCCACCATGATAAGAATGGACCCACCTAGCCGGGCGGTGGTGGCGCACGCCTTTAATCCCAGCACTCGGGAGGCAGAGGCAGGCGGATCTCTGTGAGTTCGAGGCCAGCCTGGTCTACAAGAGCTAGCTCCAGGACAGGCTCTAAAAAAAAAAAGCTGCAGAGAAACCCTGTCTCGAAAAACCAAAAAAAAAAAAAAAAAAAAAGAAAAAAGAATGGACCCACCTTTTGAAGCTGCAAGCCGGTCCCCAATTATATGCTTTCTTCTACAAGTCGCCTTGTTCATGGTGTCTCCTCACAGCAATGGAACAATGAGCTAAGATAGGGACCTCAGGAATGTGTGCTGTTTCATGCTTCAGTGGACACTATGGAAAAGAGGAATGGGCACCCAAGAATGGACGTAGTTAGAAATAAGATATTCACGAAGATTCTAGGTGAAGAAAAGCATTGGATGGTTACAGTTTGGAAATAAAAGACTGATAACCCAGCCTTCACTACATACTTATGAGACCTTCAGATGTCACAATTTCCCAAGCTCCCAAAGTCCCTTTAGACTTTCCTCTTTTTAAACTCATCTGTCCACTTCATATTCAAATCCTAAGTTGGTCTGTAGATATTTCCACAACCTTGCTATTTTAACATTTTTAAAGAAAGATTTATTAATATTTTTCTAAATTTTAGGCGTATGGGTATTTTGTGTCTATGCACTATGTACGTGTGGTGCCTCTAGAGGCCAGAAGAGAGCATCCAATAGTCATTCGCCAATGTGTGGGTGCTGGGAATTGAACCCAGGTCTTCTCAATTGCATGCACCCGCTCCTGTGGTGTAATGGTTAAGACTCTGAACTCTGAATCCAGCGATTCGAGTCTGTACCTTAGTAGAACCTGTTCCTTGAGGAAGTGACCTGGTCAGTATTCCTCATCAGCTCAGACCATGAAACCATGAATAGAAACGGGCTGCCCATGCATGCTTCACTTTTCAATTGCTGAGCCATCTCTCTAGCTCCTAGCCCAGTTGCTTTAAAAGTTGCTGTTGGAGGTACAGGTTGGTGCCGGCCCCAGTGGTCCTCAGCTGTTCCCACTTGAGAAGGCCATGGTGTGGAGACTTGTTGGAGCACGCTGCCTGTGATTCTTCTGCAGCCTGGGCTCCTGATAATGTTTTCTTCTTAGCCCTGTGCGGGTTTGTCACTGGGCTGAACTGTTGCTCCCCGCTGCTGAACAGTCTGTGGCAGGCGTCATGGTTTAGTGTCCTCCTGAAGCTGCCCCGCTCACAGCTGAAGTGCTGCCTGTATTGAAAGCCATTTCCCCGTGCAGCTGTCAGAGAGAGGAGCAGAAGAGAAAGTGAGCAAAGTGTGGCCCAAAGGGTCCTTGTTCCTCCCTGTGTTATCTTCACTGTTAGGACTTTGCTTTCTTTTTCAAGCCTGTTTCTTTTCTACCTCATTCTTTTCTCTCCTCCTCTCCTCTCCACTCTCAAGGAACTAGTGACCGGAGGGTTGGAATAAACAAATTGGGTGAGTGGCAGAGCCCTTCACTGCAATGAAAATCATACTTTGATTTTTACAGAATTAACAAGAAGGAAGTAAAAATAAGTAAGTAAATAAATAAATAAAATCACTTTATAGTATTCCAGGGGAAAATAGGCCTAGAACTCCCTGGGACTCCATTTTATTCTCCCTTGAAGTTAAGAGTTTCAAACAGGCTCCTGCCAGTTACCTGATGCTCCTTTCAGAGCAGGGTCGAGAGCTTCCTGCTTGGACCCAGGCTCACATTTGACCTTCCACACCAAGGCCCTCTGTGTGTCCCATCGGGCCTCAACCCTCACGCGTAGTGCCCAGGACACCAAGACTATTTACCTCCATCTTTGTCGAGAAGTCTCTGTGCAGTGATGGTGGGTTTCCGCCCTCAAACTCCATCCTTCCGCCTGGTACCTGTGAGGTCCTGGGCACATCCCTCATCAGTAAGGGCTCTAGCTCTTCACTGCTGAGGGAGTTACCCCACAAGAGGGACTGGGGCTTCCTAGAGTCTGTCTCCCTCTGTTCCCAGCTGCCCTCAATTCTGTTTCCTCCCTCTCTCTTCCCTCTCTCTCCCCTTCCATTGTGCATCAGGCTCTGGTGTGTAGACCACAAGCCCTCCATAATTCCCTGGATAAAGGGACTCTGAATCTAAATAACTTCAGATTCCCAGATAGTAGGATTGGGAGTCCTGTTTGCAGTGAGCCCCATGCTCTGGGGGGAAAAAGTCTTAAAATCATCAATAATCCCCAAGTTTTTAGGTTCTCTAGCTTTTTGCCTAAGGAGCCCTCTTTCTGAATAGCAGCAATTGGTACTAAGTGGGGGACAGAGCATGTGGCGTTTGCTAGGAGAGCCATCAGATTGATGTTATCTCTAGAAAATGAGTGCCTTCATTCAGGGACAGCTCAAGGACCTAGCATAGCAGGAACGATGTGGCAGCTGAGTAGCTTTCAGTGGAGGGGGATAGAGGGCGCAGTTTGGTGTGGGGTAGTAAATCCTTAATGGTACCTTACGGATCTCACTTTGAGGGTAGGTGTATGAGTGTCAGAAGGTGTTGTTATGAGGGGAGGGGGAGGACAGACTGATAAGCTGTACTCAATATCATTTTGATTGTGTCCCTGGTTATACCACGATGGTTTTCAAAAGCAGTATTCAGTATGGCTTCATACCTGGAAAAAAAATGTTTTGAGACTGATCAGTAGGACAGAGAGGACCAGGCAAGTAAATTCTACAGTGTGGATGTGCTCCACGGTCTGCTTCCCTTGCGCGGAACTCCAAGAACATCTTTAGCAATCTGTCATGTGGAGGTGTGGATGCCATGTGATCAGAATCACTGTGAGCTCACACCTCTGCCGTAAGTGAAGGCTCAGAAGGTGAGAATTCATACGACACTCTTAATTAAAATAACTGCAGGAGAATTGGGAAAGAATCCCTCAGTGAGCGACGCTAATGAACAGATGATGCCCTTCTCTTTCCCTTCCTCGGGCTAACAAGGCTCAGCCACTAATTGGTGTAATTAGCGGTGGATGAATATGAAAAATACTTCACTCTCCCCTCGTTTCTCCAGCTCTGGCACGCCTGAGCTCTCTGCTTTGGTTGCTTGGCTGCCTCTGATTTCCTTTATGAGGCTCAGGTTGGAAGGGGTCTTCACCCCCATTTTGATGATAATTGGGAGCCTGGCTCCTGTTCTTAAGTGGCTGCACCCTTGGTCCTGCCTGATGCTGGAAGGTGAAGGTTCATCTTAGACTCTTTAAAAACCCTTGCTAGGATTGGTTTGTATGGCTTCCAGAAAGTTCTTTTTCTCCTAAGTTTGGACTTAACGCTTGATGAAGAAACCTTCATCTTTTCCTTAAAAAGGTAAGCCCCCAAACAGAACAAAAGGATACGTGTTGCTATGGAAATCAATGAATGAAGAATTTGAACAGGAAAAGGAGGAAAGGGACCAGCTATATAAGGAGGACATAAAGAGGAGCCTAAGGTGCAGAGAGTGATTAACAATGACTGAAGAAGTCATAGGAAGGCATCTCCAAGGATGCTCATCTTCCCACAGACAGCCACATCTTTTAGCCGCTTGCAGTGGTGCCAAAAGCTCCCAGGGGACGCTCAAGGGGCTGAGTATTCTGGGAGGCAGCTGCTTGAATTCCTTGAGAAGGGTAGGAAGACATTGTGGTTTATAAGGACGCCAACGGCTGCCATTCAGGATGTTGCTCAGAGGGGCTTTTGATGCCACATTGGCTTGAAGTTCGAAAGCAGAAGCCAGCTTTAATCAGTTCAGATTCCAGTAGGTTTCAGAGTGCATTGTTTTAAAATCTGAGGACAAAGCCAGCTCAGCTGACACACTCACAGGCAGCCTTTTTACACACTATCGAGGACTAATTGGCTGCAAGCTGTTTTATTTCCCCAGGTCCTGGTCTAATTATATAGCCCCTTAAATGTGGTAAGCCTAGCAGTAATTTAATCTTTTATTTAAAGACTTATTTTTATTAAAAATTGTATGTGTGTGTGTGTGTGTGCACACATGTGAGTTTAGGTGCCCTCAAAGACCAGAAGAGGACATTGGATTCTTCAGAGCTGGACTTACAGGCAGATGTGACCTGCTCAGTACAGGTGCTGGGAACCATATTCGGGTCCCCTGCAAGAGCAGTACAGGCTGCTAACCATAGAGCTGTCTCTCTAGCTCCGTGCTGGCTAGCTTTGGACAACTGAGTACAAACTAGAGTCACCTGGGAAAGGGGAACCTCAAAAAAGGAATCACCTCCATCAGATCTGCCTGTGGGCTTGTTTGTGGGGCATTTTCTTGGATTAATAATGGATGTGGGAGAGTTCAGCCCACTGTGGGCAGTGCCACCCCCTCAGCACGTGGTCCTGGGTTGTCTAAGAAAGCAAGGTGAGTGAGTCTTGGAAGCAGTGTTTTCTCTGTGCCTTCTGCTCCAGTTCCTACCTAGGGTTCCTGCGTTGGCTTCTCTAGATGACTATAAACGGTAAGTTGAAATAAACCCTTGCAGTTAGTTCGGTGTTTTTTACAGCAACGGAAAACAAAGCAGGACAAACCCCAGGAGCAACTTTTGATGACGATCTGAGCCTTGTAGTTTCAGGCTCCAAGGACTGAACCGACTATGAATCAAAAATATTTAAGGAAAAAAAAAAGCCACTGTACCAGCAATGCACAGGGATTTTGTCAGTGTTCTTTAAACAGTACCGTAAACGGTATGGTGACCGTTGGCAAGTGTTGCCCTGTGTCGGGTGTTATACGGGATCCAGCGATGATCTGAAGTGTACAGGGGCAAGGCTGTCAGTTTTGTGTACCATCACAAGAAGTTTGAGCAGCCTCTGATTGAGGTACTCATAGCACAGTCCTTGAACCAGTCCTTCCTGGAGACGGGATACACTGGTACTGCTGACCTCTGGAAGACAGCAGAGGAGAATGTACCTAACATTGGTGGACAGCTAGCCTTGTGGGGTGTACTCTGTGAGATGAGAGAATGAGACAGTCTAGATAGAGCGCCAGGCACTTCCGCTGACAGATGAGGTTTCTGAGCCCACAGAGCTGAGGGCCACACTCTGAACAGGGCCTAGGGACCTTTGCATGTTGTCTGACCTTGCCTGCCTACAGGCTACATGGGCCTCCTTCTATATCCCCTTTTCGTGAAGCACGCTCAAGTGACTAGATTCACTGAATTGCTCTGCTTGCCACAGCAACACAAAATGAACAAGGGCACAACTCACGCAAACTCTTGGTCTCTGCCTCAGACTTCCCGACCCTCATGCATGTTGGAGTTTAGAAACCACTGATATTGAGAACTGACTATGAGAAGCCATACTCATTTGGGCCCTGTTGCCATCCTGGGGACCAAATATCTACCACATAAACTTTTGGGTCCGCTCTCAAGACATTTCTAGATTATATCACTAGTTTACATGAGCTATACCTAAGCTATGAACTAGGTCTATAGGAATTCAGGCATTAGCAATCCCTGGATTAGTTAACAGTATGTCAAAAGAAAACCCCACTCTTCTCCCATACTGAATAGAATGAATACATTATATTAATAACCTGGAAGCCTAGAATAAATTCTCCATAAATATAAAATCAGATTCTCCAAGAAGGCCAAGCAGATACCCTCTTCCGTCTGCAGGTAGAGATATTTGCCTGAGCTCAGAATGACCAAATGGGTGAATCACATTTGAGCTACTTGCCTAAGGTAGTAGAGGGCACAGCCAGGACTGGAACCCAAAGCTTCCGACCCTGTATTCAATGCTTTCTTGACCTGTGGTCCTGGTCTCTCAGCCAGAGCCATTCTGGTGTGAGGCCATTTCAAACACATAGAGGAGAAAATGAGGTAAAATGAAGAGTCCCGCTGTAGTATACTTCCTGAGGAGATGCTTGGGCTCCATAGTCTGGCAGTGGGAATGTTCCAGACTGGTAAATATGAGGGTGGGAGTGTTGGAGGAACTGGTCATGCAATATGAGTGGCTGATGAACTATGATTCCAGGAGCAACGTCTGCTGAGAATAAAGAAAACGTAGAAGACACCTGGGATTCTCAGCAGTGGCTCCAGAAATACGGCTTGAGGGCCCAGAAGCTGACTTTTTACGACGTTCTTACTGACTGCTCCTTTCGCCACGTTGACGGAGTCGTTGACATAAGAGCCAAACCGGAAGACGAGTCTGTGCAGACCAGTGCGGTAGGTGAAAGCTGGTGGGGCTGTGGGCCTTCTCTTCTTGCCTGGGGGTGGGGGAGCAGGAAGCCTCCCTTGGATCAGAAGCCGAGGGAAAGACCACATTGAAAGATGGCAGGGAAGGGAATCATCCAGGGTTTCCGTGAAACAGATGTCCCTTTGCCTCCTGCCTTCTTCTCTAGATGGTACCCACGGGAGTAGTCAAAGCCTGGGCATGGCTTCTACACGTCTTAGTCTGTTTTGAGTAGCCAAAACAGAATGACTGATGCTAGGTGCTTTTTGAAGAAAAACTTATAGTTATCTCACACTTTTGGAGGCCTAATACCAGGTAGGTACCATCTATTTAGCCTCTGATGCAGTTCCCTAGCGCCTAGCGGTATCACAGAGAAGCAGAAAGCCATGGGCAGCTATGGATAGAACTAGCTAGCCACGGGCCGAACTAGGTAGCCATGGATAGAATGAGCTAGTCACGGGCAGAACTAGCTAGCCACGGGCAGAATAAGCTAGCAATGGGTAGAACGAGCTAGCTATGAGCAGAACTAGCTAGCCATGGGCAGAAGGCTGAAGTGCTGATGACTTCGTTGTGCTGCAACCAGATCTCATTCCGCAAGATCAGCATGACTTCCTGTCATCAGCAGTCCCCAGGATCTTCCAGTAGACCTTACCTCCTAGAGCTTTCCCTGCTCCCAACACTGCCACCATGGGCGCATACACCACAGGCCCTTTTGGAGACACACTCAAGTTTTTAAGCTATAACAGCAGATAGAAGTGAGTTATACCCAAGCTACCAGCTGGGCCAATAGAAGTTCAAGTCTTACAAGTTTCTGAATTGTTCAGTATTATGTCAGACAAAAGGCTCTGTGTTCTCCCATGTTGAACAGAAGAGAGAAACTGCTGGTGAGCATGTAAAAACCAGGTGTCCCTTTGGTCCTCTTGAATCTCAAACATCTTGAAGATGCATTACTCCAGTAAGCGCCTGCCAGCATATAGTAGATTTCCAGTAAACATGAAATCGGATTCTCCAAAGGCTCCTAGAAGCAGATGAGCCTGTGTTTCAAACTCTGAGAGATATAGTTCCATTGTGCCAAATGGGGTCCATGGGGTTGCAACTTCTCACAGTGTCTGACTCTGGCTCCCAAAGACCAAATTATTCTCAGTTTGAATGCTTTCTAAACTCTCCCATCATGCATCTGAGTCATTAGGTCTGAGGTGGGTACCAGAATTTTACATTAGTTATGTCACGGATAAGGGGGAGGGAAGGGGAAGGGAGAAAAGAGAGAGGGGAGATAAATGTGATCTGCAGTGGTTGATGGTTCTCAGCGCGAGTTAGAATCACTGGGAGAAAAACCTTTGGGTTTACCTACGAAGGAGTTTCTAGATTGGGCTAAGGGAGGTGCGAAGATCTACCCTAAATGTGAACAAAACCATCCTAAATGTGGACAGCACCAGTCCAGGGCTTGGGGTTCTAGACTGATTGAAAAGGAGAGAGTGAGCTGAGCACCACTACCCATCTCTCTTCTCCCTGACTGTAGATGTGACGTTGAGCAGACGCCCCATGTTCCTGCTGCCATGACCTCCCCACCACGGTGAACTTTACCCTCAAACCATGGGCCACAACAAAACCTCGCTTCTTCCCTTAACTTGGGTTTGCTGGATACCTTGTGACAGCAGCAAGAAAAGTAGCCCAGGCAGGGGAAGCTGACCTAGTTTGTAACAGTCCACTCTTAGGGTAACTAATCCCACATCTGAGCCTCCGAACTCACGCCAACAGAAATACTTGAGTGTCTGTTAATCAGCTTTTAAAGGCACCACCTACTGGGACTGCCCTGTTGGGGATGAATGCTCAGTACGGTGGGGACAAACCACATTCAAACCATAGCAGACATCCAGGTGAGGGTGAAGGTGGAGGACCAACAGCTACACATTAGGAAATGGTCATGTGTAGGTGGAGAGCAGGGACCGCAATACTCCGTATCAATTATTAATACAACCAGAGAGACTAAGCAGTGTCACATTGTGAAGCAGAAAATTGTGTGTGTGTGTGTGTGTGTGTGTGTGTGTGTGTGTGTTGGAAATGGAGGACGTGGGAGGATCAATACCCTGCTCAAATACTGGGTCACTTGGTGTGTGTGTGTGTGTGTGTGTGTGTCTATCCTTAAAGACTATGATTTAGGGTCAAGGCCATTACTGAGAGGCTTGTAGATCCACCAGAGGGGACCCTGCCCACTCTGATGTGTAACTTTGCTGGCTGACCACCCAGCTCCTTGCCTGACCTCCCTCCCCCGTCCGGCTGTTTTTTTTCTAGCTGTTCAGGTTTCGCTGTGTTGTGCTTTTACCTCCTTACCCCTGTGTGTTTACGATGGACTGCAGGAGGAAAATACATAAATTAAATTAGAAAAATGCAGCATTGACGAAAAGCTTGCTTCCTGCCGTATCCTAGGAGGCAGAGTAATTGCTGCTGCACAGGGGAAATCTCATTAGTGGCTTTCCTCCTGAGCACAGTTTTCTAGCTTTGTAGACATCATTCAGTCATGTTCAGGAAGTCATCCATAACTAAATTTTTACTTAGAAAATATTCAGTCCTGGGTATTTATAAGTATTCACCCTTGCCGATTTTGACATAGCCCACTGTGAGCTTCTGACAATATGGCAGGCTCTGAATCAGGCTCTGATGCTGAACTTTGTCTTCCTTCTTTGCAGTTTCAATGAAATTTTAAGGGCCAGTTTGAAGAGAGAGGCTTATAAATGTGGAGCTTGGCTCACGTTTCTTGTGTTAATGCATAACAATATGGTGAAGGTTGAGAATTATGCTAACGATTCCTTTTCATAGACAGTGGTGAGAAAACATTGTTCCTTCATATTTTCAGACCATAGGTCCCAAATTGGGTTACTCCTAAGGTTGTGTTATGTAGGGGGACTTTGTAGCTATAAAATGGGTCAATTCTTAGAGTTCCCTGGCAGCCAGAGGGTGAATCTAGTGTATGATTATCCATATAAACACTGGTTTAGATGTGGTGTAGTTGTTCACATCTGAGAAATGAATGACTAGAAAGACCTTGGTGTGTAGGGTTTCCCAGATGGATGAAGGGGTGGGGTTCATTTCACTACCAGTAGCTTCCTTCTTTCTGTTTTTAAACTGGGCATTGTCAGGTCCAACTTGGCAACTGCCTGTCTGAGCACAGAGCTTAGCTGTTAGGAGATGCCCGGGAGACGTGGTCTTTTCTCTATCACAGACACTGACGTCACAAGTAGAGAATCAGCCCTGGGAGTGCTTTGTGCTCTGTCTCGTCAAGATACCTTAGCTGCTTGTGCTCAGTTTTACACTGGAGGGGATGAAGTCGCTGGGCCTCCCGGCCGGTAGGAGCTCCTCCTGTGACGTTGTGACGGACAGAGGCCCCTGTGAATGGGACCCTCTGGGCTGTCATGTCATTATCATTCTGTCTTGCTGCTGCCTGGTAGCCTGCCTCCCCGTAGCTTTGTGGCCTGCTGTTGCTTCACTTGGCTGTGCTTCAGACTTCCAGGGAAATATCGCGGGACTGAGAGATAGGCAGGAAGGATGCTTTTGTGGGACAGCCCCAGGGGTGTGGTGGAGGAGGAGAGGAAAGGCACCATGGCAGAGGACAGCTCCCTTCCCACCCCTCTTGGCAGCGTATCGCTCACCACTGACCCACCACCTGTCTCCTGGTTCTCCTCCCTATGTGACCCCTGAGTTCTTACCCTCTGTAGCAGGGGCTGGACTCTCTTGGACCCATTGGCCTGATGTGGGTGGTAACTTTTCTCCTGTTGCTGCTTCCTGACTGTCCTTACCAAGTCACCAGACCTCCTCGGGCTATGCTGAGTCCACCTCACCTGCTTATGTCCTTGACGATGAGTTTGTTCCTTGCCACTGCGGACTCCAGCCCCTGTTTGCACTCTTCAGGATGTCGGTCCCACGCGGATGACCCTTACGACACTCTGCTCTTTCATTTCTTTAGCCCCTCTTCCAATGACTTCCTCCTCCACACCGCCATTTCCCCTCCCTCCCGTAGGTGTGCCTTCGACTTAGTTTATGTCTGCAAACATAGCCCACGCAATCATTTCTAACCATCCCACTTAGATTACTTCCCTAGGACTTTCCCCAAAGCTAATGAAATCCAACATTGTGCCATCTCCTGGGAATGACCATTGACTGTTCTGGAGAAATCTGGGGGCAAACACTCAGGCACGATGCCCAGTTTCACTTTGGATTAGTGCTTCTGTTCCCAGGAAGAGTTGACCTTGTGCCTATCTAACACCCCATGCCTGGACTCATCTTTCACTTGTTCATTCATTTCCTCCCTTTACTTTAGATGCTCAATGTTGTCTTTTATAAGCATGCATTTTATGATTGTATCTGCGCATGCACATGTGTATGGACCAGAGGTCAATGTCATGCACTACTCTTGATTGTATTTCTTCTTTTGAGAAAGGGTCTCTTCCTGCACCAGAAGCTCACCCATTGATTTAGCTAGATTGGCTGGCCAGTGTGCTGAGGATCTGCCTGTCTCTGTCACTCCTCTGCCAGCCAGCACTGTGGATACGTGTATGCTGCCATGCCCAGCTATTTCCATGAGTGTTGAGGATATGAACTCAGGTCTTCATGCTGTGAAGGAGGTACTTTACCAGCTGAGCTGTCTCCCTGGGCTACTGTATGATATTTGATTACATACAGGCATTTGATGGCTTTTTTTCTACTGTGCACGGCTCCCACTCCCTCGGAGTGATGACTACTGGTATCTGCCTCTGCCTGTGCCTCATCTGCTTAGTCTGTTTCTCCTTGAAGGCCAACTCTTCCAACGAATGTGATCCATTCTCTTTCTCCAGCTCTTCACTGCCATTCCTACGTGCTCAGAATCTACTCTGATTATGCAAAATTCCCACTTCTCCATGGAAGTTGGGATGTATGAAAATTTAAATTCAGGGATTAATTCTTAGTTTCTAATGCTCTTTCCCCCTCTCCTTCCTTCCTTCCTTCCTTCCTTCCTTCCTTCCTTCCTTCCTTCCTTCCTTCCTTCCTTCCTTCCTTCCTATTCTCTCCATTATCCCCTCCCATCCCTTTCTCTTTCCATCTCTCTTTGCTCCCCTTCTTTCCTCACCTCCCTCCCCTCTTCCTTTCTTTTTCTTTCCTTTCCCCTCTAGTCCCCTCCCCTTGCAGGAATCACTCACTGGCTTCTCCAAGACACAGATGCAATCTGTGTACTTCTGACCCTGTCCATGGCCTCCATCACAGGACGGTCTGTGGAGCAGGCACTAGCACATGCTTGTTGAGTTTAGACGTGAATGATCTCTCAGTGGAGATGTGTGCTAAGAGGTGTACGAGTCAAGTAGAGATGGGGGTGCTACTTGGCTATTTTTCTTCCTTATATGGTTTCTGAGTGGCCTTGTTATTACAGCTTTAGTCCCAAAGCCCAAGGCCCGGGATTCCCCATAGAATGGGCTCATTCATATCCCATTGTTCCATTTAGAGAGGTAAGAGTGAATGATTTCATCAACATGGCTGCTGGTCACATTGCAAAGTGTAGACAAAGAAGTTCATTGACCCCAAAGTCTGTCTTTGGGGTACCGACTTGAACTGTAGTCTTAATACAGGAAGAACTGGGGCAAAGAGAAAGGGCTGTCTACTTCAGCTGTCCTGGGCAAATTCCATCTGGTTGATCTTGTCTCAGTTCTGGTTCTGCAAGGTTTGAAGTTGTTACTGCCATTGTTGAGAGGATTGGTCTGGTTCCTGTAAGGTAGTTACGGCTGCCGTGTGGGGGAAGGCTTCTCATTATAGAGTCATGTATCTTTGAGGCTCCACTGTTCCTGGAATCCGGAGTAATTGCAGGCTTACCGCAGACCTTCAGGTGCCTTTTTTGGGTGGTATCAGGGGGATCTGGAACAGGACTCTGCACAGTGAGATGTTTCAGTTGCTCTTATCAGTATCCTTGCAGAAGGGGCCTTGCTAGCTATTGTAATGTTATGTTCAGGCACTCCTTTGGAGATTAACATCCCAATGTGCAGATTTACCAGGTAATGGCTTCAGAGGAGACAGACACAAGATGGATACAGAGATGACCAGACTTTATTCAGCTTTTAGTTATTTTTGTGGACCCACATGAGGAGTCATGGGTTTTTTTTACCCCCATGAGAACCTGCTCGAGTCTGTGACTTTGTCCTTTCTTTAGGACCCCAATAGGAAGACAATCCATGCCAAATACTGCAACAGATTCATCCACGTTCCCTGGAAGGATGGGAGCTTGGTCCACGTCAACATCACCAGGGAGAAGTGCAGATGGTACAGTGAGAGAATTCACACAGCCCTGGCCAGGATCCAGAGGAGGTTGGTATGTTTGTATGTGGTCACTAGTGAGCTACTTTCTCATGCAATACCACGTGAGCCCAACTGAGTGAAGTGACCAATAGACATCATTGTTGAAGAGTCTATCTGATGGTTTATTGATGATATTATTAATAAAAGAGAAATGCTGGTATTCAGATTTCATCCGAAACAGAACACAGAGTTGTTATTGTGTGTGCATGGTGGGGGGGACATATGTACATGTATGCATGTGGAAGGGAGACAAAGGTTGATGTCCATCTTAATTTTTGAGGCAGGGTCTCCCACAGAACATGGAGCCCAGTGATTAGTTAGACTGGCTGGCTAATGCTCTCCAGAGAGCTGCCTGTCTCCCCGGGACTGGGGTTACAGATATGTACCACTATCCCTGTCTTTTATGTGGGTGCTGGGCATCAGAACTGAGGTTCTCACGCTTTTGTGACAGGCACTTTGTCAATGGCACCATCTCCTCAGCTTCCAAAGGAGCAGTTTTGAGGTGATGGCTGTTAGGAGATTAAGGGCTACTTCTATTTATGCTGGGGGGGGGGGAGCAGTTGTGAGCCATGGGTATATTATAGACTATATTACATCTACACTCTCCTACAGAACTATTCCAGCTCAAGGCAGCTCTTACATAGCTGTGACAAATTACAAAATAATCAGATGTTGTATTTATTTTAGAAAACAATGAGAATACATGGCCTTCTATCTGTCTTTATCCTGTTGTGCACTTAGAATCTACCATGCTCATTGAGTATGGTGTACTGATGCCATGACCTCAGGGTTGATTCCATGTGGATAATTTAAATTAACACCCTCAGGTATCAGATGTCAGGAGACAGTTTTAGACCATGGAGATCAAATTCATTTAGGGGTATTGGCCCTGAGGTCTCAGAGAACTGGAAAAATAAGAAATTAAAAAACAATGAAAATTCCAGCTCTGCCACTTGCTGTTTGGCCCTGGGCAAGTTAGTTAATGTCTTTTTGCATCTGTTTCCTTGGTTATAAAGTGGGAATAGTGATGACATTTGTAAATCTGCTCTGTGGATTATGCCAGATGCTAAATCTAATGGGTTTAAGCCAGTGGCAGCCTGCTACAGCCATTTGAAAATGAGCGTTCCCTCCTTCCTTGTGCCATTTTTATTACAAAGTCATATGTAGCAGATACCCAACTGCCTAGTATTTATACCCAGAGCCCCAGCATCTCAAAGGCCACATGGTGATGGATTACTCACAGAAAGCTGCCCTGTGTCGAGAGTCTCCCCTGCTATAGCTTCAGAGATGACTCTTCAGTTTGTGTTTCTAGTCTTGTAGGGGACATGCTGCTTGCAATGCACTCCAGCCTCTGGGTCCCTTTGTCCCTTGCCTTCAGGGTATCAAGAGTGGGTAGGAGCTCTTTTCCTTTTCTGTTTCCTGCAGAACTCTGAGAATTGGCACCATCTCTACCTTATATGTTTGGCAGAATTCACCATTAAAGCCTGGAGTTTCCTTCTCTGTAGAAAGATTTTGTGATCCAGAACTTAGACAACACTAACTTTTCTTGGAAAGTAGGCTGTATATGTTAGTTACATATATAAGTTTTATTTTGTTGGTTGTATTGTGCTTGTCATCCATACTGATTTTTTTTTCTTTAGTTGTTCTATAAACTATTGAGAAGATTTTGAAATCGCTGAGTCATTTCTGTGTGGCTCTTTCAGGTCTATCAACTTTTCCTTACTACTTTGAAATTCTGTTAGTTGGTGCATGTATGCTGCAGAATGTTACATCCACTCAGTGGATCAGCTCCTTTATAATATGAAATGCCCTGTTCAACTCTGCTAAAATTCCTTCCTAGGAAATGTACTTACTCTGATATCTGAGTAGTTGGTGACTCCAGCTTACCAATCATCATTGTCTCCAGGGTTCATCTTTTTCCTTTTCTCTCTGCCTACCTGGCTCATCATTAACTGAGCTTCTTGGAGACAGAATGTGTACCAGCGATGGTAGTGCCACGATGATTCACATTTAACTTGTTTAGATTTAAATCTGGGATCTTATCATTCTTTTTTGTTTGCTCTGTCTTCTCTCTGCTCACTTTTAAACTTTCATGCCCCTCTTCTTTGGCCTTTTTTTTTTCTTCCTTTTGTCTCCACTGTTGCCACATTTGCCCTATCTGCTATATTTTTATCTTGACATGTGTGACTATTTGACATTTACGCTATACATATTAACCTCTCAGTCTGCCTTCAGACAAGATCATACCACTTGGTATATATTATAATATTACAACGCCTACCCCCTCTGTCTTTTCCATAGTTACCATGCACTTTATATATATGCAGCTCCTATGAATTCAACAATGCAGTACAAATAGTCTAATGTCCTAATCTAATGACTAACAGAATAAATGCATGTTGTATTTGTCCATGCTTATTTCTAGTACGCTTTACTTCTTTATGTAAATCCAGACTTCCACTGGGCATTCCTTCGTTTCTACCTGAAAAGCCTTCTTAGTATCTGTTGTGGCTTGAGTCTGTTAGTGATGGATTGTATTAGCGCCCTGAGAGTGAAAACCTCTTTAATTCACCCACCCCCCTTTTTAAAGGATCTTTTTGCTAAGCATAGAATTCTGGCTAGACATTTTTATCGGTTGTTTCTTTTTAAAAATCTTTAGTGTATTCTGGTCTGTATGGTTTATGATAAGAAGACCTTTATTCTTAGACTTGTTCCTCTGCACTGTGATTTTTTTTTTTTTTTTTTTGCCCCTTGCTGCTTTTAATCACTGAGTTTCATCGAATTTGTGATGTACTTTGCTATGGTTTCTTCTCTTCTCTTCTGATAGGTTCTTTGATCTCCTTGAATCTGTAGGCAGACTGTTTTCATCAAAATAGAACATTATTTTGAATCTCTTTTCTGTTTCTCCCTTTCCTGTCTGTGGCAGAGCCTAATTACAGACACACTTCTTGTATGTTACAGAACTTTTTCTTCCTAGTTTTCTGTTCCACTTTGGATTGTTTCTTACTACTATGCTATAAGAAATTCTCTGATTTTTTTTCTCTGCTGTCCCATGAACACTATATATATATATATATATATATATATATATATATATATATATATATATCTTACTATGAACGCTATATAATCCACTTTTCCAGTTCAGATGTGTCTCTCTAGGTGTCCCACTTAGGGTCTTTTACATTTTATTATTTATTATAATTTGTATTTATACTTAAGAATTCCATTACATATATGTAAAGAAATAGAAATTTCCTCCTCCAGTTCCCCCAAACACGGCCATGCTTTATGCCACTGTCCCCATCATTGACTTCTCTTCTTTTCTCTTCTCCTTCTTTGTAACTACTAAGACCAGTTAGTGCTGTCCCTATGTGAACGGGCATGGGGCCATACACTGCAGTGTAGGAAACCTGCCAGCGAGAACACGCTCAAAAAGAGAAAGTCCCCCACCCCATCAGCAATAAACTACCCATAGTTCCACAGCAAGTGCTCTCCTGGAGCCTCGGAGCGCCACCCCACCCTAGCTTGGATTCTTCTAACTGACTTGGCTTTATGCAGATCCTGTAAAGGTAACCGCAGCTGCTCTGAGCTCAGGAAAACGGCACTACATCTTGTCTAGGACTCAGCGTTTCTCAGTACTCTTCTCTGTTCGCTGTCTCTGACATTCTTTCCACTTCCTCCCATTTATGTCTCCCATTTCTCTTCTGGGTCTGTTCCTGAACATGTGAAATACATTTGTAGTGACCGTGCAGCACCCTTTTCTTTACAGCTAATTCTAGTGTCTGGGTTGCTTGGGGCTCTGTTGATCAGATTTTCACTAATCGTGGATATTTTCCTGCTTCTTGGTATGCCAGGAGTCACTTTCTCTTTTCTTCTGGATTCCAGGCATTTTGAATTTTTACACTGTTGTATAATAGACTTGATTGCATTTTTATATGTATTTTGTAAGCGTGTTAAATGGGTTAGACCCAGTTTGCGTCTAAGCCATATTTTAAGTTACACAGGTTTAATTAAGCCCACAGTAGTCTTTATCCTAGGGCTGACTTGGCTTTACTAGCGAGGTAGCAGCATTGTGAGAATTCCACTTGACACTCTTCCCTGACTGCTGGGGAATGAGCTGCTGTTCTCAGGTGTGTACGCTCCAGTGAGTGCTCTTGGATGGCTTTTCTCCTTGACTTCTGTAATTTCTTCACACACATGCCCTGATCATTGCTTCACCCGGACCACTAGGGCACCCTGCAGATCTGGAGTATGACTCTCCCACCACCTGCTCCGTATCCCTCCCAGTCTCCCTACCTTCCTCTTCATTAAATGCCGGTTGGCATTTTGCCCTACAAATCCCAGTTGCCTAAGACTTGCTGAACTCCATTCGATAAGACATTTTCTCTATCCTCTTCCCCCAGCACTCACTGCAAGGCTTTTCCTGAAGCCATGAGCTTCAATGCATCCTGTGATGAACTCTCAAGTGTTGACCACAGCAGCAGCCCTGTGCATGCAACCACCTGGTACTTAGTTGGTTCAGGGCCCCAAGTCACTCAGGCCAATCCACAGACCCCACAGGCTTCAGGAGCGAGATGATTTCGGGACCTCTTGAGTCATCGCTGAGAGCCTTCCACACAGTAGCGATCTGGAAGCTATTTGCTCATGGCCCTCTTTGCAGCTATTTTTCTGTCATATTGATTTTCTTTGTTTTGTTCTGCTTGAATTGGTGATGGGAAGGGGAGGGGCCTGATAAGAGTGCAGCTGAAATGCAAAATTATTTCTTTTTATTTGTGGTGTGTGTGTGTGTGTGTGTGTGTGTGTGTGGGTGTGTGTGTGTGTGTGTGGTGTGTGTGTGTTTGTGTGTGTGTGTGGTGTGTGTGTGTGTGGTGTGTGTGTGTGTGTGCGTGTGTGTGTGTGGTGTGTGTGTGTGGTGTGTGTGTGTGGTGTGTGTGTGTTTGTGTGTGTGTGGTGTGTGTGTGTTTGTGCGTGTGTGTGTGTGGTGTGTGTGTGTGCGTGAGGGGGCGTGTGTGTTGGTGTGGGGTGGTGTGTGTGTGGGGGTGTGTGTGTGTGTGTGTGTGTGTGTGTGTGTGTGCACGTGAGAGTTCCTTCAGGAACCAGAAGAGAGTATTGGGTCCCCCTGAGCTGGAGTTATGGGTAATTGCGAGCTGCCTAAAGTGGATGCTGGGATCTGAATTTTATCAATCCTCTGCAAGAGCTGCAAGTGATCTTAAGTGTTGAGCCGTTTCTCCAGCCTCAAATGCAGGGGGTTTTGGGTTTTTTTTTTTTTGTACAGAAAAACAAACAAACAAACAAAAAACCTAAAACCTGAAAGTCAAGAATTCGTTCATCAAAGATCAGGTACAAACAATGTGGCAGAGTTCCGGTTCTGTAGCCCTGTGTTCCGATGAAGACGATCTTGTCCATAGACTCTGTTTACTTTGATATTCTTTCCTGTCTAGGATTAAGTGGCTGCAAGATGGGAGTCGAGTCATCTTTGGAAAAGTGTGTGGAGATTGCGTCTACCTCCTCATTGATACATCTCACTCAATGAAGAGCAAACTGGACCTGGTGAAGGATAAGATCATCCGGCTCATACGGGTGAGGTGGGAGTGTCACGGGCTTGTGCTTGGGCTGGTGTCTCATAAACACGCTTTCGGTAGTCCTTGTCTGGAGTGGCTCTGGGCAGTGGGCAGGGCCACGCTGCACTGCAGGGTTCCTAAGAAAGCCAGTCCAGAAATGTGCCCCCCTCTGCTATTCTAGAACTCTCTCAGTGCCCCCTGGCAATCAGACCTGTCCTCTGATTGGGTCCTTTCTGTCGCCATCACCCCTGGGTCACGTAGGTGTGTGTCTATACTTTCCGCCTGGAGTTGTCTCTAACCTATGATACACAGAAACCTCTGTTGTTTCCCAGATTTTTTATTATCTTGAATTTTTAACTTTCCTATGTCTATTAGGGAAGCTGTGTGCACCGGCCCCAAAGTTGTAGATGGGAAGAGGGTAGGCCTGTGACGGGGGCACCCCGTTTCTGTCCCACTCACCTGGGCTGCCCCTGAATCATTTTCTTGGAAGCAGGTTGCTTTCTGAATCCAGTTTCTATAGTAACTAGGTCTCACAATATTGTCATGAGTCTGTTGTGCTGAGAGTGTAGAGTGTTTAAGAAATACAAAATATAACCAGCTTCTGGGGTGGGGGCTGGCGGCACGGTGTAGGCTGATGAAAGACAAGCGAATATGTCTGTACCAAAAAAAAAAAAAAAGCCTTACCCAAGAGGTAGTGACCAAAATGATGACATTTTGAATATTCTTTCTTTATTAGCATGCTATTCAACATTACATTAGTGTCAGTGTCAAAGCCAGTATTTAATGTTACAGTACAATATTACCTACATATATGTAGGTAGCATATAATACTAGCAGTACATTCATATATAACATCTGTAGAGGCCAAACATCCAAACTCTATAAATTTGGCTCAAATGCCTTTTGCAGCAGAAACAGTTTTTTTTTTTCAATTGCACACAATTCTCAGCTAGCTTCTAGAGCTAAAAATGGATATCCTGGAGATTCACTTCAGCTTTGCTGACATTTGAATGGCTTTATGGCTAAATAATAATTGTTTCTTCCAGGAACAGTTGAGATACAAGCGTAAATTCAATTTTGTGGCGTTTGATGGTCAGGCTACTGCTTGGCGGGAAAAACTTGCTGAAATCAATGAAGATCATTTGGAACAGGCTGAGTCGTGGATTAGAGACATTAAGGTAAAATGTCTAGGCTGGGAGAGGTCTGAGAGTGTCTCATGGTAGTGAGTTCACTCATCGGCTAGGAGTTGTCGAGAAATGGATTGAGCTCCAAGAAAGGCAGTGTCTATACATGGGCAGTTATTTGGCTGCAAAGGTCACATGCATTCAATCTCATTAGTCAGATCTTAACATCTACATAAACATCTATTTATAGTCATCATCCCTTGGTATCCATGGGAGCCTGGTTCCAGGACCTCCCCCGCATCCTATGAGAGCCACAGATGCTCAAATCCCTAAATGCTGTGAGATTCTCAGCCCACACAACCCCCCCATGTGCCAAAAATTATCTCCACACAAACTCACAGCTCCCAGTGCAAGTGATGAGTATTATACTGTATCATTTAAATAATAAAAATGGGAAAAAGCCTGTATAGGTCCAAACAGATCATCTTTTATGTATGTGTATTTACACATAGTGTGTATGTTATATGTGTGTATCTTCAGATTTGTGCATATGAATGCAGGCATACATGAGCTTGTGGAGGCCAGAGAACAGCCTTGTGCATTGGCCCACATCTTCTGCCTTGTTTTAGACAAGACCTCTTTGTTATTTGCTGCTTCCGTCTACCAGGGTAGCTATCCCATGGGATTCTGGGAATTCTCTGCCTTTCATTTTACGGTAGGAGTGCTGGAATTACAGATGCACACGCTTGCACCCAGCTTTTACATGAGTTCTGGGCATTCAAACTCAGATACTCATCATTTACATAGCAAGGGGTTTACCCATTGAGCCATCTCCCCAAGCCCAGACACAATCAATCAAAAGTGCACAAGCCTGTGCGAATGAGCATGGGGGTGTGTAGTGATATTTCATTTAATAAATAAAGCTTGCCTGAAGTTCAGAGAGTAAAACAGCCGCACTGGTCAGCCTTATAAACCAGGCAGTGGTGACACACACTTTTAATCCCAGTAACAGCACTAGTTTGCCATAGAAACTGGGCAGTAGTGGTGCACGCCTTTAATCCCAGCCCTGGAGAGGAATTAAGACAGGAGGAGGCAGTTCTCAGACACAGTCTCATTCTGAGATTCCTGGAGGCAGGATCGCCATTTTGAACTGAGGTAGAGGTAAGAGCCCATGGCTGGCTGTTTTGCTTTTCTGACCTTCAGGTTGAACCTCAGTTTCTGTCTCTGGGTTTTTATTAATCGTACTACGTGTGTGTGTGTGTGTGTGTGTGTGTGTGTGTGTGTGTGTACGCACATGCATGTGTACTCATTCCACAGTTGGTTGGATTTGTGGGTGTATAACCCTTGGACAAGGCGAGGTAGCTCTCTTTCCAAATCTTTCCTGGGCTCAGGTTGCAGCCTCTTGATGAAAACAGATTTCAGCAGATAATATTTTGGGTGCTCAGGCCTTCAGATCTGTCCCATTTGACATCAGCATTTCAAAGGCTCTGAGGGGGGCCACACAGCTGTTCCTACTGAACTTTGTTCAGAAGCAATGAACTCCTGGAGACAGTACAGTCTGAGTATCTAAAGCTGAGAGCAAGAAGAGAGAGGAGGAGGACCCAGGGAGACGGTGAAGTCATTTCTTAGGTCTGCATTTTTCCTGGACACTGGAAAGCTGTTATTTCTTGTCACAAGGGCTACCGGGAAGGACTTTCTTCTTTTAGAATTTTCTCTTGCCTTGAGCTTCTCTTAATCTTGAATATATTCCAGAACCATATGGCATTCCAGATATTTGAGAGACAGTTATATATCTGAGACAGGGCTGTTAAAAAGTTGCTTAAAATAGCTTACTGCTTGAGTATAGAGTCCTAGATTTGCCCAGCAGCCACAGCAGACATTACTGAACTCCCTGAATCTGGACTGATCAAAGCAGGCCCAGGCAGACACTGGAACATCCCAAGTTCTTTATAGGGGTTGTTTTTAAGATGGAAAAAGAAGGCAGTATGTTGAATAAAAAGATAATATTTTTAAGTAATTGGCCACCTTATCCTGGGTAGAGTGTCAAGGCCATACTCAACTTGTTAAGTTTCCAGTATTACCAATGTTCTCTTCTTTTTATACACTACCAGGAATGGGAGGTCTGTTGTTAACGGAGCGCTCACTGTCCACCGAGGTATTACACACTTATTCTTACTGGGTGAGAGCATCCGTGGCTTCTGCTCCGCTCACACTGGTACTATTAACAGAACGGTAGCTCAGCTTAGTCAGTGCCCATCAGATTTTCCACTTAAACAACTGCACTATCTCCCTGGTCTCCCAGTAGGAGAAAGCTTCTTATTCTTCCTTGGACATGAATGATCTTGACACTTTTGTAGAACACTGATTGATATTTTCTAGAACATTCTTCAGATTTTTGATTTTTATTTGTTTTGTGACACTGGGAATTGAATCAGAACATCGGAACATGCCAGGCAAGTGTTCTCAGTGAACTCCATCCTTTGCCCTTTTAGAATCTTTGGTTTGGGGTTAGGGTTGCTAAGTTGCCTAGGCTGGCCTTGAACTTGAGATCTTCCTGTCTCAGTCTCTTTAGCTGGGAATACAGGTGTATGCCACCATGCCTTACTTCTTCTGAGGCAGTCTCTTGTTGTGTAGCCAAGGTTGGCCCAAATCCAGCTTCCCATTAGCTTCCCAAGAGCCAAGATTATAGCAGGCATCACTGTCCCCAGTTTTAAAAACAGCCATCCTGTTGTTGTTAGTTTTCTGTATCTCTGGACTGTTGAATCTCTCTGATTCTGCTCCTCTATCTCTTCTTTATTTCTTCTTGCTCTGAGTGGACATTGCTCTTCTTGTTGAAGGTTCTTTAGTCAGTAGTACAGCTTGCTTTTGGAGGTGTTTCCATTGTTCCAACGTAAAATACCATGGGCACAAATTTTCCCACCAGTATGGTAGTAGCTACATTCTATAGGTTTAAGTGTTTTACTTAATTTTCCATAATTTCTAGTTAGTCTTAAAGTTTTGTGTTTTCATTTTTTGAACCATCAATTATTTAAAACTTATTGTTTGACTTCCAAGTATGTGGTAATTTTCAAGTTGTTTTTCTGTTATTAATTTTGATTCCATGATGACTGAAGGCAAACTTGGCATGATTTAAATTATTTTTAAATTTGTAAAATGTTTCATTAAAATGGAAAATTTACTAGAAATTATGGAAAATTTAGCAAAGCACTGAAATTTAAAGAAAATGGCTCCCACAGTTCTGGCTATTAAAGAAAATAACCATCATTGGTCATTTTCCTATTTTTTTCTTTTTCAACTTCATCAAATTTTGCTTTGTGTGTTTTGAAACTATTGTTTGGCACTTAAGTATTTAGAGCTGGTGTCTTTGTAGACTGAGCCTTCAGTCATTATTTACTGTGCTCTTTGGTCCCTAGTAATTTTCACTGCTCTAAAGCATAGAGTGAGTCAGGCTTTGTAGGACATGCATACCCCAGCACTTAGGAGGTAGAGGCAGGAGGATAATGAGTTGGAAGCCTTCTTATCTACCTAACAAGGCCTAGTCTCAAAAGCAAAAATAATGCTCCAAACAAAAAACAACAAGTCCACCCCCCAACCTAAAGTGTGAGGTTAACATTGCCATTCTTGCTTAAAAGACTTTTATGACATTGTATCACTTTCGTCCTTTGATCTCCAGCTTAGCCATGTTTCTCTATTTGACATGGCTTTTCTTGTAGATGTTAAGGGATCTGCTCAAGATTTTGTAAGTTCTCCGATCCCTGTCAAGTAATGGAATAGTAAGACGGTGTAGGTATTATTGATATCTAAGGCTAGTGTCTATCATTTGGTTATTTGCTTACTGTGGAATCTCTTGTTTCATTGTTTCTCTTGCCTTCTTGTGGGTCCTTTGGGCACTTTTAGTGTTCTGTTTTAACTCTTCATTTCACTTTTTACTGTAGCACTTCCTATGGTGTTCTAGGGCTTTCCATACGCAAAGCTGTCATTTATCACAGCTCCTGATCTGATGTATTCTGACTTCAAGGGAGCAAGCCTGATGTTAATTTGCACCCTGTATGCTCCATACATACGAAATGTGTAACGGAGATGACTCCTCTGTATCCAATCATTATTGGCATGAAAGCTTCTTAAACTGTAACACATGACTTGGGAGCTTTGGGGAGTGAAGGATGGTCTTCTCTGATGACTTCCATGTTCAGGGCTTGAGTTTCTGTTACCGTTTCTTTTGAGTCGTAAGCTTCCATTAGCTGCCCTTTAAAGATGAGACTCCCAGCAACAGAATCTCACATCAGGCCTGAGTAGATGTTCCCACCAGATGTGAGTTATGACGGGAGATTCATTTCTTTCAACGCCCCAAGAAAGTTGGGTCGCTTCCTTTTGTCTCTGTGGTTTCAGATGAGAAGTGGCTGCCACCCAAATTGGAATTCTTTAATGGGTACTGTAATATGCTATTTCTCTTTGGCTGTTCTTAGGGAGTTAGTTTCGTTTCTTTAATTTTCAGAAATTTGCATACAATGTATCTAGCTATGATTTTTCACAGATTTTAAAACCTAATTGGTGTTTTTCTCAGCTTCTTGAGTTGCAGTTTTTCTAATTTCTGCAAATTTGAGGATTTTTAAATTTTTATTATTTTAAATTATGTTTACGTATATATGTATTATGTGGAATTATGCACGTAAATGTGATGCCCGCATGGTCAGAGGCATCACAGCTCCTGGTTTGATGTGCTCTGGCTTCAAGGGAGCAAGCCTGATGTCAGTTTACATCCTGTATGCTCCACACATACTAAAAGTGTAACGGAGCTGACTCCTCTATATACAATCATTATTGGCATGAAAGCTTCTTAAACTGTTGTGAGCCACCCAGTGAGGGTGCTGGGAAATAAATTTGGGTCATCTGCAAGAACAGTACACACTTATAAGCCCCAAGCCATCTCTCGAGCCCCTTGAGGATTTTTTTTTAAGGCTATTCTTTTTTTTTTTAAAAAAAAATATTTTTAAATTCCTCACTCTCCCCTCTCTCTTTTTCTGGAACTCTTACAGTATTAATGTTCTATTTGCTTTATTGTCTCAGAGATCTCTGAGGGCATCAGTTGGACCACTTTCCTCAGACATTATACCTCTTTGTATAATGAGTGGTTTTTCTTTATTGCATTCGGGGAAAGTTTTATTATTATGTCAGGAGGCGCTAATCCCATTGAAGTCTTCTCATTTAGCCAGCAGACACCGTATTTAGGTTTAGCCTGTTCAATCTGGCTTACATTTGTGGGTTTTTGCTACACTGATAATTTAGTTTTCAGAGCCCCCTCATGCTGCTAGGACCCCCATTCAGTACCCGCTTGGCGCTATCACAGGGGTGCAAGGCAAATCCCTGGGTTGCCTGTTTCTGGTGGGTGACCTTCTGGGGACGCGAGAATAGAAATTGCTAGGGGTAAAAATGCAGGAGCTGTACGTGCCTAGCCCAGAATATACTCAGCAGATTTTTCTATTACCTTCAGCACTGCCACGACTTTCCCAACAGTTTGCCTCATGTGGACGCTTTAGTGATAAAATTACTTATCCTATCCTGAACAAAACAGGAAGTGGGGCTTCTGTTTTGCCTGCTCATCCGTTCATCTTTTAGTAGCCTTCCATGCCAGCCCCACCTGGAGGCATCTTTAGCTATGCACTCAGCTAGAGTAACGCAGCCTGTGCTGGGCATCACTAGAGCAATATTAGCACAGAGCTGGGATGTGTTTCCTGGCTCTCAGTATTGCCCTAGGAAGCCCTCTCCAGACAGTGTTGGCCTGGTCCGGTCAGTTGTGTTTGAGTCCCAGCAAGATGCATGGCGAGAGTATTGGGTGCTTATTATTACCCATGGAAAGTTAGTGGAGGCTGCTGGAAGAGGCCCAGGGGAGAGAAACTGCGTGGGAGGAGTCATAGCAGCCTCCACCTGTGTCTGGGTTTAAGCAGCTGCTAGCAGAAAGGGCATTCAAGGCCCACAGCGAAGCTTGACAAGATTTGAGTATGAGTTGGATATTCCCATTCCTTTGGCTACCCGTCTCCATCTTCTCATCCTGATTCCAATAAGGGCGGTAGGACCTGTTCACCATATGGAAGTGGAAACGCTGGCCTCCGTTCAACTCAGGAGGAAGTACGAAGGCGCAGGCACACAACCTCAGAGTATCCTCCCTGGGTTTGAGTTGAGAGTCAGTGACTTCAGATGGTGGGTCTACCCGCCATGACAGTGGTGGCATGTGCAGTCTGGCAAAGCTTCTTGGGTGGCAGAGGCAGTGGGCTGCTGGTCCACCTCGTGGCGACAGTTCCCTGTTTGGGTGTGGCTAACCACAGCATCTGGTGTACTGGTGGTGTGGCAGTGGGGCTCCTGCCAAGTAGGCTTGCAGCAGGACTGGGGACCCCCGCTCCATGATGTGAGGTCCCAAGCTAGGCTTTCCTGCCAGATGCGAAGACTGCAGGCTATCCAGATGCCCTTTGCATAAATTCTTCTTGCTTGGATCTATCACGATTGTTTTTGTAGCTTACAAGTCTGGCTGAATTGATACCCTGGGTCTGAGATGCAGGGATGGCTTAAGTAGGCTTTGGAAATCTTGAAGTTCCATGTGTCTTACTGGACAAAGATTATTTCTTGGTAAGGCTCATTTTTTGTGTGTTAAATCAAGTGCACTTCAGCAAATCTAATTTATTTGATTTCTTCCCATGCTAAACTGAGTCATGAGATTTTTTCTAATTATAATTGTTTGATGTGTTTGGTGACATTGTTAAAACCTATCATTATTTGATAGGTTGACATGCAATGTTTATCTTTTTTCTTTTTTGTACAAAGAATTGTGGTGGTGTTATGATTAATGTTATATGTAAGAGAGAAAATTAATCATAATCTTTCTCTTTGATTGATTATGATTTTAATTTATACATTTAGCCTTCAGTAGCCATGGGGAAGTGGTCCTAGGATCACCCTCCTCCCCACGAATACCCAAATTGACAGATGTTGCTAATATAAAATAGAGCATGTTTGCATATGAACTATGCATATCCTTTTATATCTCTTTCAATCATCTTCAAGTTACATGTTTGTAACATAATATAGTGCTGTATATAGTATATATGTAAAATAGTATGGTGAATGCTTACAATAATATATTACTTGGGGAATAATGAATTTTTTTCGATATTGAGTGTCTGTGTAATTTTGTTCCTAAATATTTTTAACATGGTTAATTGACTCCCCAGAGTATGGAACCCATAGATCCAGGCTGCCTGCTATGTCGGTTTATTTTCATCATACACAAAGCAGAGCATCAGGACCCCATGCATTCACATAAGATCCAATAATATGTCATGCAATTTAGGGTCAGTGTTCCACCCTAACCTTTGTGGGTTGGATTTATGCTAGAAACATTTGTGTGTTCATCATTAGGCCAGCAATAAGACCACACTCAAGTTTGCCGAAATCTGGGTGGCACAAACAAATCCTGAGTTGAAACAAACATGATCCCAACCAGGATGCATTCAGGCGGCTTGATCCAGCTCTGCTGACAGCAAAGCCATCCTTAACTGAGTGAGTATCTCACACAAAAAACACAGATGAAAATTGCATTAAGACTCCGGTTGTCAAGACAGGAAACCCACAGCCTTGGCTCATAGCAGATCTTGAACTACCTGACTAGAGACTCTGATGGCACACCTGGGAATTTGGTTTTTGGAAATCCCTGGTCTTAAGTCATTTTCTCAATGAAATTTTGTCTCTTATTTCAGATGCCTTTTTTGCTCCCCCCGACTGTCTCTTTTCTTCCCCCATAGGCTGGAAGTTCCACAAATACCCTGAACGCCCTGAAAATTGCTTTTGCCGACAAAGAAACAGAAACCATCTACCTTTTGACGGATGGGAGACCCGATCAGGTACTCACTAAAACAACTAAAGAATACCAGTTGAAGATGCCGTGGAAGGGAATGCCGAGAGGAGGGGGTGACATCACAAGGCAGAGAAGCTGATCTTGGTGACTCAAACCTGTCATCCCACTTAAATAGGAGGCCGAGGCAGGAGAATGACAATTTCAACAGCTGCTTGGTTATAGAACGAGTTTAATACCAGCATAAGCAACTTAGCAAGACCCCCGTCTCAAAATTTTGTTTTGAAAAATTCTTCAAAAGAGGGTTAAGGGTATAGCTCAGGGTTGAGTACTTGCCTAAGCATTCAAGAGGCTTCTAGGTTCAATATCCAGAGCCCCCAGCACCACCCCAACAAGAGGACATCGAGAGGTATGTCCCTGGCATAGGGGAAGTCAGAACTGAGGTAAGACAAGACACCAAGGGGCAGCCCTGTCTTCTACAACTGAGGAACATTTATGGGCATTGTGATGGTGGTGAATGTTTTATGTTCAGTGTGACCCATCTTCACAGGCCTGGAGGCCACGCCAGGGAAGGAGACGCTGCATTCCATGGCACCCTGGCTTATGTTTTATGACACAGTAGGACCGCCGAGACTGCCTTCCATTTCTTTCCTTTGAGGACTCAAATCTAAACATGTCACTGGGCCGCGCCCTTGGTTCTATTCCTAATTTTAGCTTCACCCTCACTTAAACAAAAGCAGGCCTTTCAACTGAGACACTCTTGGCTTTGTTTAGCCTGCCTGGAAAATATTTGAGACGTTTTAGAAGAGTCTGTTTTGTTTCTTTCGAGCTTTGTGAATGAAAGACGAGGACTCCCGGCGTTTAAGTAAATATGAGGATTTTCCAGGCCGGCACAATGTAAATTGACTGCTAAGGTGAATTAGTATCAACATGTATCCTGCCTCAGAAGATGTTTATATGTGTAGACTGCCTGTTCTAAAATGCCGTGTCAAATGACTCAGGGATTAAATACTAAAGCCACCGGATTTTACTACTGCATTAGATTCATAGCAGAGAAGTGGCATTTCAGGGAAATTTAATTTGGAAGGCTTTCCCTGTCAACTTCATTGTGGTTTCTATTCAGAAGCAGTCTGTCACTCTCATGTGTGTCCTGGGTGGTGCCAAGGTTTGACTGATCCTCGCCTTAGGGAAGTTTACCTTTAGGGAATGCGTTAGATGTATACAGTCTATTTTGATACAATCCAGAGGCTGAGATTGTCTGGTCTATGTCTAGCAGCACAGAGGGATGGATTTAGCTACACAAGATGGGCAGAAAACCAGGGAGGGTTCTCTAAGTAGAGGGGGGCATTCGTGCTGTGTCTGAGAAGAAGAGAAAGAACTTTCTGAACAGAGAAAGCCGAATTGTCCTAGGTGGGAAGGTACAGGAAGGGTGGGCATGAGGGTCAATGCTTAGTAGAAACAATCAGGGCATGATGGAAGTGTGCACGTGTTGTTGCGGGGGATGTTGTGTTGGGGTTAGAAGGTCACCACAGTGGAGACCCTTTCATAGAACAGAATTTATCACCCTCCCTAGTTTGGAAGCATGGATGCCCCGATAATGCCAGGGACATGCCAACTATGCCAGAGCTTCTGCTGGGACCTCGATGAGGGCCTGTAAGCAGCGTCCGCTGGCAGCAGGAGAACTGGGGAGGAAGGGACTTCCTTTAGAGTCAGTGGGACTTGGTGCCCTGTTTGGTAGCAGGCAGTGGGGGAGAGGAGAAGGCAAAGGAGGTTAGCAAGGGGTTAGCTGCTTCCTGGCTCATCTTGATATGACTAACCCAAGCAAAGTTTCAATTAAGAGCAGACAGGGTTGGGGTTCTTGTGAGCATATTATTTGTATACTTGGGCTACATGGATGTCCAGAAGCCCCAAGAAATACGAGGATAGTTCAGTAGCTCAGGGTTTCTCACAGTATAGCATTCCAGGGTTCTGAAATCTCACATCAGTATATCCAAATACATTCATGTAGCTTTCTAAAGACGAGTAGCTTTTCTGAGAGAGATTGTGGTTCATTTGAACATGAAGCACTGAGGAGGTAGGTGATGGTCAGAGTCCCAAGAATGACGATTACCCAAAACCTAACCTATAAATGCGTTCAAGTGTTTGGTGTTCGTGTTCACCTTTTCACATGCGAGTCTCTTCCACAGATTCTGTCAACAAAGCAAATGGATATCAGATATTTGTGTTCTGTGTAAAATATGTTAAGGAGCCCCACCAAGTCTCCATGGTTTCAGTAGTGATAACAAGTTTAACCTAACACTGGCCCAAGAGCCCCTGGCTCTATCAGGACATTCTTCCTATGAGTTTAGCTGGTGGAGGGGGGAGGCTTGGAGTGGGAATGGGGGTCGGTTCATTCTCGTTTGTCAGTTCCACCACCTTTGAGGAAGCTCACTGTGTAGGGCCAGTGCGAGTCAGAACGCTCAGCAGTGTTTCCTTGTTGGACGACCACGTGGACAATCTAGATCCACCGGCATCTGCTTACCATTCGTTTCATGATCAAGCCAGCATTAGAAGGTGACACACTTTAAAACTCATCCTGCTCCAAGAATTTTAGAAATGTCAGTCTTCATAAGTAAAAGGGTCCCATTACACAATTGTACTTGGGTGGGTGTGGGCAAAGTCTAGTCCAGCTCTGGCTATGGTTATTTTAGGACTCCTTCAAGTCAAAGTCTTTCCAAGTGGACGTGACGAATACTTTTTGCATCCTTCTAAGATGAGAATAATGGATAAAGCCTAGCACAGGCCTATGGAGTCTAAGGATGGGGAAGTCACAGGTAGCAAGGAAACCCAGGGTCCCACTTTCCGGCCGCTGCCCTGGCTGATGATGGAGAGTTAGCTGCACACCTTGCTCAGCCTTCTCTGAGGAACTGGAGAGAGCTGGAAAGAGTCCCTGGGATGAGAAAAGCTTCTTACGCTTCCACAGGAGTGTGAGAAACTATGACTCCTCCACGCCACAGCCCAGAGGACCCTGTCAGGAAGCCTCTGTGGAGAGTCAGAGCAAGCCAGGCTGTTGTGGGAAGAGCTTGATGCTGACCTTCAGAGTCTTCCTCTGCGGTGTTCTGAGGGTTGTAAATCAGCTGAGGCCATTCCTCAGCAGGCAGATAGGAATGGCTGTTGCATTGCGTGGAGTTTTGCTTTCCAGTCTAGAGCATGCCATCTCTCTCCCCAGCTCTTTAATGCCACAGGGGGCCGCTGGAACACCGTGTGGGTTTAGTATTGTGGGGTTCGGGGCTGGGTGCAGGGGGTGGGCTATCTTGCTCTAATGTGCTCTCTAACGGGATAGAATAGCTTGGAGTTGGAAACCTGGGTTAAGAAACTGACCCCAAACACTGTCCATCAGAGCATCCTTAGACAAGAGTCCTTCAACTGGCATTTCCTCATCTGTACTTTAAGGCTAGTCCTCCTTCCTCGCGGGGTTGTCCTGAGAAAACAAATGATACGGTATTTCCATAAATGAACTCCATAAACATTGACTGAGTACCAGGGCTTCTCTTCTCAGCCTGAAGCTACAAGAGTGAGCAAGATGGAGAAGGGGCTGACTTTCGATGAAGCTTTTAATGGAACGAGAGGGAGGGAATGAGCAAATAAATGCATGATGTCATGTAGCTAACGAGGTGGAGGCGCCCGCTATGGTTCCCAGCATGCAGCTGGAACTATAACGCTGTTGTTTTTCTTCCCCTCTCAGGTGTATCAGCTGTAAGTCAATGTAAGAGTGGCCCTTGCTGACTCCGTTTATTTGATGACCCAAATGAGGAGGTCCTGCCTCTTGTCTGGTGTGTAGAGTCAAGGAGCAGAAGCTGGGTGTTTTTAGTAAGAAGGAAAGCCCGCATCCCTACCTCGGAAGGTTGTAGAAAGATGTCAGGGGAAGCCTGCTAACATCTAGGAAGCCCTCAGAAAGGGGAGCTGAGCCGGGAGCAGGCAGGGTGGCGCGGTTCTCTCAGGCCTTGTAGTTGGCAAGAGAAACAGGGGCGCAGCTTGTTGGTTATGTTGAATTGATGTAAACCAGCTGATGGTCAGACGAAATGCATTTATGAGTAAGCATGGACTCAAGGCTATAAATAGACTGAGGGGATGGTTGAGTGATGGCTTACACAAGCTCAGTCTCTGGGGACCATTTAAACAGACGCGTCCTGAGGAGGCCAGCTAGCTCTGAGTACAGTCCCCGCTCGTTCATCACCCTTTCCCCCAGGGCTTCATGGGAAAAAAGGATGAGGCAAGGTTAAAGGGTAAAGGGCAAGAACCACAGGTAGAAGATGGAACTGGTTGAAGGACTATCAGAGAGGAATTTGTAACACCGAGAACACAAGGGAGCGTCCTGGGACAGCTGGGGACAGTTTCTAAAGGCACTAGTTGGGCTGTAATGGGGAGAAAATGGCAGGGGAATTCTTTCCTGGGAGGTAAGCAATGGTACTGTGAGTTGATGGTGGTCAAGAGGCGATCTCTGTCATCCTCTAGGGGAGTAAATCTCTGCCGGCATTCCTGTTCTCCGGTTTTACCACCCGAGAACTTGGTGACGTGGGGAAACTTAACCATACAGAACCTCAGTTTCTCCACCATGAAATGGAGGTGCTGGCTATGTGTCCCTTGGAGGGAAAACCTGGGAAAGGCAGTATCACAGGCGAATGGTGGCGGGCTGAGAGCTGCCTTTGCAGGGGTGAGAAATCCAGCTGTAGCCGGCCTAGTTCTATAGTGACCCGCACGGCATCCCAGAGAGCAGGCATCCTCTTGTTTTCACACTACATCTTTGAATATGTGCTCCATCCTCGTGGTCACAGCTGCTCTGGGAGGAGAGTCCATTTCCCAGGAATGGAGAAGGACATTAGACTCCTGTCTATTTTTTTTATTGAGAAAGGGAATCTCCCCCTGAGAACTTCTGGGTTTCATTAGTCAGAACTGGGTGGTTTGGCCACTCCTAACAGTGAATGATAAATTTTACTGTCTTATTATTGATGATTTTGATGCCTTTTTTTTAAACTGACAATATTACTATCACGGAAAGAAAACTAGTGTTTTTATGGTTTAAAATGACAAGAGGAATGGATAGTAGGTGGGGGCGTCATTCCTTCCAAAGCTTCCCCACAAGATGCTCGGAAGGAGTACCTAGTGGTTGTAAGGAGGAGCTGGGAACGTAAGCCCTAAAAGAAGTCCCCAGTGCATGGACAGACGTCTAACAAGAGGGGGGTCTTCCTTTTTTCTCTCCCTGTATCTCTGACAAGCAAATTGCCTACAACATGGCAAAAGCAGAAATTACTCTTTTGCTAGAGATGTTTGGAATCCAAACTGGGAAACTGGGCACTCACTGTGTGGGGTCCCAGTGACCAGGATGTACATGGGGCTCCATCCCAGTACTCTTGTAGCCTAGACCACAGCCTAGCTGGCATGGTCTCCATGCACAGGTATGTTTCAGGTTGAGGTGATTCTGTTAGACAAATGTTTTTCCTAAGTTCCTTTTCCTACCACAGAGTGAGAGTTCAGAGGGCCAAGACCATGGCCTTTGGGTCCCCATGCTCTTTAGTAGGCAGTTTACATATGGAAGTGAACTAACATATAGACAAAAGGTCGCTCACCATGTAAGCAATTCCAACCTCAGAATTTGACTGCCTATGGCAAATACTAAGAGTGTGTCATGTGATACAATTTTCTTATTCTTCTACCCTTCCCCATTTTCCTTATTTGTCATTTCAGCCACCAGAAATGGTGATGGACCATGTCAAACTTTTCCAGAATATTCCCATCTATGCCATCTCCTTTAATTACAACGATGAGGTTGCGAATGAGTTCTTGAAGGAGCTGGCCTCTGTGACCGGAGGAGAGTTCCGCGCTTATAATTTTGGCTGCAAGGATCTCATCCCCCAGGATATTCAGGTGGGAACTTGGTGCACTGAGGAAGATGGTTCATGTATTCATCTGAGTCTCAGAGATCAGGGGCAGCCCCCAATTTGGGAAAACGGCAGCCATATACAAAACTGTTAAGTGGCTGGTACATTGAGATGCACCAGTATTTCTCCAAATGTGGCCCAAGGATCTCAGGATACTTGTGATGATGTGGACCTCGTGGTTATGGGTACAAGCCAGGAAGTCCTATAGATACAATGACCTCAGAATCTTAATGCATTTTGTTTTTGTCTATTTTTTGTGATAGGAAGTTTCAAATATACACAAAAATACGAAGGTCTATGGATCCAGTTTAATCACCACTCAGTCCCAAGAAATCACACAGAGGTCTATATTAGTTATAAACTGATTGGCCCACTAGCTCAGGCTTCTTATTAACTCTTATAACTTATATTAGCCCATTATTCTTGCCTATGTTAGCCACATGGCTTGGTACCTTATTCGGCGAGGCAGTCACATCTTGCTTCTTCTGTGGCTGGGTCAGGACTGCAGAAAGAACTTTCCTCTTCCTAGAATTCTCATTGCCCCACCTATACTTCCTGCCTGGTCACCTCACCTATACTTCCTGCCTGGCTACTGGCCAATCAGCATTTATTTAAAATATAATTGACAGGATACAGACCATTGTCCCACACCACCCCTCAGTTCAAAATTAGGAACATTTTCTCAAAGTTCAGGGGTCTGCTTTAAAAACAAGGATTCCAGGGATCCATATGTAAAGAGTGGCTTTTTAAAATTTTTCAAAAATATATATTACTTAATGTGTATAGGTGTTTTCCTGCATGTATGTCTGTATGTCACTTGCATGCCTGATCCCTTTGGAGGCCAGAAGAAGGCTTCAGATGGTTGTGAGTCATCATGTGGCTGCTAATACTTGAACCTGTGTCCTTTATAAGAACAGCCAGTGCTTATAATCACTGGGCCGGGCCATTTCTCCAGGCCATACATAGAATGACTTTTAACTACTCCTGTATAAACGCACATATGTGAGAAACACTAAAAAAAAAAAAATTGCAGATGCTAAGTAGTTGCCTCCGAACTTCTCAGGGGGTGTAACCATGTGACCATCTGATGAGGCAATTCACTCTGATGGGCGAGGGGTAGGGGAGTAAATGAAAGTATTCCGTAACCCTCCAGTCTTGGCCTGAGGAAGATTACTCAAGGGCTCTGCCAGAGGAATGTGGGGTTGTCGCTCTTTTGCCTTCTTGTAGACCCAGGAAGAGACTTTGAACCATAGCAAGATATTATGAGCACAAACCAGAAACTGATTAACACTGAGACAGAGGAGACTACCTGAGTCTGAGGACTGAACCAGGCAGAGGATGGGAGGGAGCTGTACTCTGAGTTCCCCCTAGGCTGGGAATAGTGATGCATTGGTCAGAGAGAATGGGAAACCCCATTCTCCCGTAGGTACTTGTAGAGTACATAGAATGGTCATGCTCCCTTAGTAGAAATCTGGAGGACAAGGCTCGGAAGGATGAAACTGTTTCCAAGTAACTTAACCACATGCATTATAGAACAACTCCCCCAGATAATGATAGGGAAACCAAAATACATACATTGTCTGGAAACCAATCAAATATTATCAGGCATACAGAACAGCAGGAAAACATCTACCCATAATGAAAGGGGAAAAGCACTGTAGCTAATGTTTGTGTGTGTGTGTGTGTGTGTGTGTGTGCATGTGCATGAGCGTGTGTGTGTGAGTGTGCGTGTGCGTGTGTGTGTGTGTGTGTGTGTGTGTGTGTGTGTGGAGCTGTACTGATGCAGACAGCATGACTTTGGTGGAGTAACAGCTGCATAGACCATTAGAACAGTTGCAGGAATACCCAGCGAGCCCCTCCTGACTGCTTCTAGACAGAGGCTCAGAACAGTTCAGAGAAGGAAAGATCGCCTTTTCGACAAAGAATCAGAACAACTGACCAACCACAGGCAAAATGAGGAACCTCAACCTAAATGCTGATCTTCGTGCGCATATAGATAGATCATGCACATGCAAAGTAGACCATGGGCTTGAATATAAAACACAAAATTATAAAAGTTCTAGAAAGAAGCTAGGCCTTGTGACACAGGCCTATAATCACAGCTTCTAAAAGCCACTTATGAGTGAGTACATGTGATAATTGTCTTTCTGGGTCTGGGTTACCTCACTCAATATGATGTTTTCTAGCTCCATCCATTTGCCTGCAAATTTCAAGGTGTTGTTATTTCTTTCTACTGTGTGCACATTTTTCTTATTCATTCTTCAGTCGCGGGGCTATGACAAACAATGCTGCTATGAACATAGTTGAGCACATGTCCTTGTGGTACGATTGAGCATCCTTTGTGTATATACCCAAAAGTGATATTGCTGGGTCTTGAGGAAGGTTGTTTCTCCTAATTTTCTGAGAAATCATCATACTGATAACCAAAGCAGCTATACCAGTTTGCATTCCCACCAGCAATGGAGAGGAGCTCCTTTTATCCTCTCCAGCATAAGTTGTCATCAATGTTTTTGATCTTGGGCTACTCTTACAGGTGTAAGATGGAATCCTCAGAGTGAACAATAGACATTTAAAATAGACTTACTGACAATAGCATCAGAAGTAAAAAAAATAAAAATAAAAAGAAAAGAAAGAGGAGGAAGAGGAGGAGGAAGAGGAAAAGAAAGAAAAGAAAGAGAGACAGAAAGAAAGAAAGAAAGAAAGAAAGAAAGAAAGAAAGAAAGAAAGAAAGAAAGAAAGAAGAAGTGTGGGGATACATCTGTCAAAATATGTGAACACAGGGAAACACTGCCAAGAGGTGCATGCTGAACATGTGTTGGAGGACTTGACAACATTAAGTTCTCTATTCCCTTCTAATGGATCTGTTACTCAATACAATCCCAGTCAAAACAAAAGCAGGATTTTAATAAAAATTAACACACTGGGGCTTGAATGATGGATGGGTCAGTGCATTAGAGCCCCTGTTCTGCAATCATGAGGACCTGAGTTTGAACCCCCAGTACCATGTAAAAAGCTAGGGGTTGCTGCAGGCACCTACAACTCTGGCATTATGGGGCAGACACAAGTGGATTCTGAGAGTTTGCTGACCATCAAGCATAATGGAAATTCAGTTCTCTGTTCCATTGAGAGCCTTGTATTCAAGGCAGAAGTCAGAACTCCACGTGCCTGCATCTACACATTAACATGCATCATACACGTGCACACACACATGTACACACACTTGTGTGCAGCACACACACATGTACACACACGCGTGTGCATCCATACACATGTACACACATACATACACATGCACACACACATATACACACCCACACCCACACACACATGTACACACACATAAATACATACATATGCACACCCACATGCACGCGTGCGCGTGCACACACACACACACACACATACACACCAGCAAACTGATCTTATGGGTAGGCCAAGGATTTATTATTACCAAAATAACTTTTCTGAAAAACAAAATTGTAGAACAGGGTCTCCCTATGTAGCCCAGGCTGGCCTCAAACTCTTGGTTCTCTTACTTTGGCCTCCCAAAGGCTGAGGTTACAGACACATGCCACAATGCCTAGCTGAAAAAATATGTATACATACTCTATAAATATGTTTTAGATAGTATATAAAATTGTAATCTGTAGATGAATAAGTGGATCACTTGTGATAAACCCAAAAAACAAGCTTTCTCTGAAAAGACTGCCACAATATAAAAAAGGAATGCTGTAAAGTAGGAGAGATTTTCAAATTCTGTGTCCACTAAATGACTTATACCCAGAATATTAAAAAATTCTCAAAATTCAATAATGAGGAAACTCAAAATATGGGCCGAATTTTTTTTTTTTTTTTTTTTTTGGTTTTTCAAGACAGGGTTTCTCTGCAGCTTTAGAGCCTGTCCTGGAGCTAGCTCTTGTAGACCAGGCTGGTCTCGAACTCACAGAGATCCGCCTGCCTCTGCCCTCCCGAGTGCTGGGATTAAAGGCTGTGCGCCCACCACCGCCTGGCTGTGGGCCGAATTTTGAAGAGAAATTTTCTCAGAAAGAGTATAGATGGGATCAGGTCAAAGGGGTGCACACCTGTAACCCCACTCCTGAAGATGCAGTTGGAGGACCACGAGGTCGACGCTAACCTGGGATATAGAGCAAGACCCTGTTTTAGGGAAAAACAAAGCATTAACAAAAGAATATGTGCATGATAAATAACACGAAAGGATGCTCATCCTGATTAGCATCAAGAAATCACATTGAAGCCACAAATAGACACTATTAGGCAAGGGTTAGAATGGGGGGAGAGTCATCCACCAGCCATGCTCTATACCTTGCAAAGATCTGGAGGGTCTGGGACTCGTACCTTACTGGCAAGATGATAAATTGAACAACCATTTGGGACATACAGTTTGGTAGTTCGTCCCAAACAGTGACATCACCATCCACATGATCTAGTTGTCCAAGGCTCCTGTTTACCAAAAGTAAGTAGAAGCTTATGTCCACACAAATGACTCACACACAAGGGTTCATAGCTTTATCTGCAACAGCCCAAGTCTGGAAAGAGCTTAGCTGCCCATAAGCAAGTGAACGGATACATTTTTACATTTATTATACAGTAGAAAACTACTTAACACTAAAATGAATGAATGGGGGGGGTTCACACTACAATATGAGCGAATTTCAAAATAAGTATGAGTGGAGGGAGCTCCGAGGATTTGAGCATTTATTGTATGATTCCATTCGCAGAAGATTCAACTCATGTGTAGTGGCAGAATATATTGAGTAATTGCTTGGGTAATGAAGGAGAGGGGTTGTAGGAAGGAGATTTACAATCGGGGATGGGGTGCCTTGGGGAGGTGGTGGCTGGCAACATCACAAGTGTGACTGGCGTAAATTCTCTTTGTCATAGGTGACTAATAGACCATAAGGTTGGTCGGACATGGGATGGTGAAAGAGCCGTGAGATGCTTTAGGTTTTGCTCTGCCTGACGCAGTCTGTGTCCCAGGTGCTTGCCTATGACTGTCCACTTCTCACTCAACAGGATAAAGACATGAGCCTTTTGATCCAGGAGATGCAACAGGGCTACAGCGACCTGGAGAAGATTCAGGAGCTTTACTCCGAGTCCTTAGTCATGGACCTGGTGGTACAAACGGAGAAAAGGGGGGAGGCCTCAAGTGAGTTGCCAGACCACTTCCCATGCTCCCAACCCCCCACTCTGTCTCACCCCTCCCTGCTCTCCTCTGCTCCCCCAACTCCCCATCTAACCCCCTCTCCCCTGCCTGCCCTGCTCCCTCCCTGCTCCCTCCACTTCCTCCCTGCTCCCCTCCCCCCATCTGGCCCCTCCGGTGCTCCTCTTTCTGAAGGACTTTGGGGGAATCTAGTGTAAGAAGCATGTTAGTTCTGGTCATGTTAGGGTATTTTACGGAAAGAGAATGGTCTAGTACCATGGGCTGAGATCACATGTGCACTCTGTAATTTCTATCCAGTATAGATCCCACCACCCCATCCGGAGCAATGACAGGCAGAGAGGGGTGTCTGAAGTGGGAGACAGCCTAGGGCTCAACAGCCTGAGGTCTGGGCTTCAAGTCTGTGAAGCACTGATAGGCACTTCACTTCCCCTCACACCTCTCCATGACCAGATCTGGATCTGTTTCCTGATCAGGCTGTGGTCACAGGTTGGGAAGACACCCTTCTTCAGTCCTTCCTCCAGCCTGTATCGTGCTTCTGCTTGTGGTGGTATCAACAAAACCGCAACTGATCCCAACGCTCAGGAAATGAGTCAAATCTTATTAAAGTGATTTAAGGTTGTTTGTGCAGATATTCATGCCCATCCTGCCAGGAAAATAGCTAATAGGGAGATAGCAAATGGAAAGACTGAAAATACATTTATTAGCCAGATTTTTTTTTATTCATCTAAACAAGTCTTCCAATTAACAACTTAAGCATTAACACAGATATCAAGTTAGGAGAAAAGAGGCCTGTCCTATAGTGGGTTTTTCTTAGAAGGAGATTGTGCAGAGTTTTGAAATTTGGGGGAAGCACAAATGTGTTTCTAAACTTCGCAGATAAACTGACAATCAACTAAGCAAGCATCCCTTGAGTATAAGCTAGCTTTTCCCTTCTTTTGGCCAGCACCTGAACTGCCTTCCTTGTTTAAACAAAGAAAACCTTAGACAAAATGACCAGCCGGTGCTAGAACTTGGATTTGGTCTGGTTGTCTGGTTGTCTGGTGTCTGACTGAGCAGTGACCGACGATGTTTGTGTTTTCAGTTTCGAGGGCTGGGAGGACTGCATGCTGGATGGAGTGAGAGATGTCTTCCCACTTTGGGCAAGCTGCTTGGCTCAAGGCGCTTCTGTTTTCCCATCTGTAATGTGGGATGTGGGAAAGGGCGGTGATAGGTGGTTGGGTGGACTTGCCTGTGGCTCACAGTAGGAACTCTGACTTAACAGGAGAAAAGAGCAAAAGGCGGTGGCTTCAGCCTACAGACTGTCGCACTGTCTAGTTAATTGCATTAGAAAAGTGATTTCTTATCAACCACAGACTACAGTTTTGAAGTTTTCCAATTAGGAAAAAAAAACCATATCAGCCTCAATAATTTATTTATTATTTATTTTTTTAATACACCGAGGACAAACCCTGCTCCAGGAGAAATGGGTGCAATGAGTCCTGGTTCCTTTCTGCTATGGGGTGCACAGTGTGGATGTTTTCACACAAAGGAACAGACCACGGGGCCCCTACTGTGAGCCCACGCATCCACATACCTGTGCCGTGGCTGCTCTTCTCAGAGCCTAGACAAGGAAATGTTCTGGGCAGAGACTTGAGCTTTTCTGGATCCCTCCTGGTCTCAGAGAGTCTCTACAATCGGGTGCTGCTATTTTGGCTGGTGTGGGAAGTCTAACCTTGCGCAAGAGCTTGATCAATGGCGCTTCCGTAATAGTTTTCCATAAGTGGCATGCTGCCTCGTCTTCGTCCCCACGGCAGTCCCGTGTAGTCGGTGCACAGATGAAGCTCCTGAGTGATAGGTGACAAAACTGAAGAAACTTAGTGACTTCAGTGAGGTCACACATCTGTGACAGGAGTCACACTGCCCCACTCAAGGGCTGGACTTGACACTCTCTTGTGTCCGTGCACCCAGGCATATTAATGCTTAGTTTGATAATTGGAAGACTGAGTCTTTTGTTTTGTTTTTTTTGTTTTGTTTTGTTTTTGTTTTTCGAGACAGGGTTTCCCTGTAGGTTTCTAGAGCCTGTCCTGGAACTAGCTCTTGTAGACCAGGCTGGCCTCGAACTCAGAGATCCGCCTGCCTCTGCCTCCCGAGTGCTGGGATTAAAGGCGTGCGCCACCACCGCCCGGCAGGAAGACTGAGTCTTGATCAATACGTTTATTTTAGCCTGCCCATTATGCTGGCCCTCTTAGTTAAAGGGACCTCCTTTTGAGAGGGTAGCTCACTTCTTTAAGTCTGCAGTGTTCAGTGTGAATGTATTACTCTGCTTCTCTTCCTTCTTAATGGACATTTTCTTTCACCCCCCCCCCCCTTTTTATTGGTCTACTTAAAAAAATCTGAATTAAACAGGCATCAGAAGGAAATCTGCTCCATGGCTTCAACCCCAGAAAATTGTGCAAACTCTAATCGGAGCCAACTCAATGGCTGTTTTAACCCCAAAAAGTGTTTAAAAGGACCATGGAAGGTTTTGGATGGAAAGATGCAGAAAAAGAAACTCCTGCATGGCAGGTACCTGTGCCCAGAATGGCGTCACTCTTGGCTGGCTTTTCCTCCAGTAAGATGGACTAAAACCAACCCACATGGGATTTCTTTTTAGAAGACCCTAATTTAAGTGTTGTTTGTTTATTTTGGTGCCTTACTCATTCCTGGCAAACCCACCACTTCTGAGCTACCCTCAACCTCTTGTGCGTGTTTTTTAAATGAATTTTATTAAGACAATTTGCATGATATCAGAACATTACCCTATAGGCGTGTTCCCGCCGCCGCCCCCCCCCATGGTAAACCTTATAGACAACCACAACCAGGATATTGACACTGGTAAAGCCAAAAGGTTTTATTCAGATTTGTCCCAGCTATTCTCGTCTGGCTAGGTTTTTATTGTATGTGTAGGGATGTAGGGGAATTCCATCACCATGAGGGCCCTATAGGGTCTCACCCACACAATTCTATACCTGCCCCTGGCCTTTGGGAATCACTATGCTTTCTTTGTAAACTGTTACATTTCAAAATATTTTAAGAACAGAATCACAGAATTGATTGTTTTCTCACTTAGCGTAACTTTCTGTAAATGCATAGAAGATTTTACATGTGTTAACAGTTCATTCCTTTGTATTGGTGAGTAGTTCAAGGGATATGCGTGCCACAGTTGCTTTAACCGTGTATCTGTTGATTAATCCAAGTTACTTCTAAGTTCAGTCTATTATAAATCAAGCAGATTATGAGCATGCGTGCACAAATTCATTGTGTCCTTAAGTTTTCTTTTATTTAAGATAAATAGCCGAGTGCAATTGCCAAATCCCATGGTAATTCACCATTTCACTGTGAAGAAAATGACCGAACAATTTTTCCAAAACAACTATGCCATTTTGCCCAAGTGAGAGACCAGTTATTTTACATTTTCAACAGCAGAATGTTTTACCATTGTTTTTTGAATCTCAGTCTTTCTGATGGTCACGCGATAGCTCGCAGTGACTTTAGTTTGCATTTCCATAGTTGCTAAAGGCGTTGAGTGCTTCAGTGCAATTTCCTTGTTACTGTTTTTGCCAGCTGGTGTGCACTTGTAGTGAATGTTTGTGTGGTAAATTTTTCAAATGAGTGTGAGTTTCATTGGTGAGTTTTAAGAGTTCTCATATGTTTCTTGATTGATGGAGTAGCAGTATCACAGTGATTTCTTTAATGTTTTTATTCTAAATAATTATTCAATTATTCTAAGTTTTGGTGTTTTGTGTGAACTCTAGAATACATTTGTCCATTTCTATTATAAAACTCTCTGGGATTTCTCAGTGATTGCATTGAATGTATGATTTCATTTGGCACATCACCCCAGCTCATAAGCATGGGATTTCTCTCCATTCATTTGGGTCTTCTTTGATGTCTAACACAGCGGTGTTTTGTAAACTTTCCACATATCCCATAAAATACAGTAGCTGGTTTTGTTGAAATCTGTAACTGGATACTTCACTGAAGTCGGTAGTATGAAGAGTTCTCTTTTGGGTAGATTCCTATCATGTTCTATATGGTCATACTATAAAAGTAGGGACACTTTTTGTATTTCTTTCCATTTTTTTTCTGGCTTATTTCACTTTCTTACCGTCATTTCAGTGGCTGGAACCTCTAGTACTATTTTGAATAAAGGTAACAGTGGTTGTCATTTTCTTTTTCCCAGTATTTGGGGGAAACAGTTTTTTACCAATTAAATATTATTTCAGCTGTGCAGGTTCTCATCTAGTCTTTATCAAGCTGGGAATGTGCTCCACTTAACTTTCTGGAAGGTTTTTATTTTTCGTCATGAATGGGTGCTGGATTTTGTTAGGTGCTTTTTCTGTGTCCATTGATATCTGACTTTTCTTCTTTGGTCTATTGATGGATTGATTGCGCTGTTTGTCTTCACATACTGAAGCAGCCTTGTATATTTTTTTCTAGCTTGCTTTCTGTTGCTGTGACTAAACACTCTGGCCAGGAGGAACTTGGGAGAGGAAAGGGCTTATTTCACTTTAGAGTCGACCACCGAGGGAGCCAAGATAGGAATTCCAGCAGGGACTTGAGGCAAATCCACAGAGGAACACTGCTTGCTGCTTTACCAGGCCCATAGTTAACTAGCCTTCTCACACAGATCAACTGTACAAGGGATGTGTCACCCGTCAACAACGGGCTAGGTCCTCTTATACCAACCAACAATCAAGACTGCAGCCTCCACACTCCCTGACTTCCCCAGGCCAATCTGATCTGAGCAGTCCTTCAGTTGAGGATTCCCTTTCGGGTGACTCTAGGCTGTGTCACGTCAGGTGAAACTAAGACAACACCTTAAATGTTTCCTAAATGGTCTCAGTGTACAACGGTTGTAATCTGTCACTTCGGTTCCTAAAATATTTTGAGGACTTTCACATCAAGGGTGACAGAAGTTACCGGTCTGCACTCTCCTTCCTTCTAAAGTCCTGTTTCCTGAGTTTTCATGTCACACCAACACCATCCTCATCAAAAGGGTTGATGTTTTCCTCCTCTTTCTTTCTTGGGAGAAAGTGATGCAATTTCTGCATGTCGCGTAAGAGTCTCACGAAGCCAATTGGACCCAGAAATCTCTGAAAAGAGATTTTTCGTTCTGATTTGATTTCTTGTGGGTTTTAAGATAACCTTATCATCTGTTTCGTCTTGTCTGGTTTTTGGAAATTCCTGATTTTTTTCTTTATTGACTTTCAGTTTCTGCACGATCTATAGTTATGTCCCCCATCTTGACATCATGATTTGTGTCTATCTTCTCCTTTTGTTTTTATTTAGTCTTATTAGGGGATTTATCAGTTTTTTTCTAATTCTAAGAGAATTATATTATTTGTCAAAATTTTTATGGACAGCTCTTTGAAATTCTCATCAAATAATCTTAATTTCTGTTTTCCATTGGTGACATTTTTGTTGCCTTTTATTATTCAAGATGTGTTTTTCTTGACAGAAGAGTAAATTTTTGAAAAGTATTTATTTTTAATCATGTGTGTTGTGTGTGTAGCGCTGTGTATGTGTATTGTATGTGTTGTATATGTAACGTGTGTGTATATATGTGTATGTGTGTATGTATGTATGCTAGGTATACTTACATAGTATAGGTATCTGCAGGAGGCCAGGAAGAGGGTGTCAGGTCTCCTGGAGGTGGAGCTTACAAGCTGTTGTGAGCTCTCTGACATAGGTGCTAGAAACTGAGCTTGGTCCTGTGCAGGAGCATCGTGGGCTTTTTAAAACTACCCGAGCCATCTCTACAGCTCTAAGTGGTGTTTTTAAAGCATACCATGCGCACTCTGCTATATTAGAGACACCGGATCCTATTGAGGTCTTTTATTTTGGCATGTTGCCACTGTATTTGTCAGACATGTTGACTTTGGCCTGTTTTTGTGGGTTGTGGTTCTAATGATTTAGTAATTTTCACTGCATTTGTTACAGGTTTAGTGTGTGTGTGTGTGTGTGTGTGTGTGTGTCTGCTGGTACTGCTGAAGGTGGCAGCAGTGTGCTCTTCAGACCAGAATGCTAAGTTGCTAAGTGTGTCTTAGGAGCAGAGTGACTTCTCCCCGTGCTGTCGCGTGGTGTCTCATGAGTCTAGGCGAGACAAGGCAGTCAGCCCTTGAGCCTCATGCGTGTCCTGTCTGCTTGATTTTGATGACACTGTCCAGAAGGGAAGTAGGCTAGGCCTGTGGAAACAAACAGGCTGCATTCCCATCCTTGGCCGACCCTTTGCCACCCTGTCTCGGTGAGCCTGACTTCTGCTAGACCTGCTAGTTTACACTTCTTCTAAGTGTCCTAATGACCTTCTGCCTCTTTCACCACATCACTAAGAACTTCAGATCCTGGATATTGACAGGCGGGCCGTGTACTAAATTTAATTTACCTTAATGTTTAATGCAGAAGAGAAATGGAACAAGGAGGGGGAGTAGACGCCATTGCCAAATACAGCTTTTCACTTCTGTGATTCATTGCTCTCTTTCCCACATACTCCATTCCCAAGAAAAGGTGTCTTTTTTTGTTTTTTGTTTTTTTTAATTCCTGGCTAAAGAAGCAGCCAAGATAGGCTCTGTCCTCTAGTTACTTAGAAAGCCAATGAGCTTCATACAGTAAGCTCCCTTATCCAGTCATGGAACTCACTGGGGTTGCTATTGTATGTAAAAGAAGAGGGAAAAAAACCTGGGCATTTGAAGATTTCCCACTCTTAATCATTCCTGCTATCTTGTGGGGAAGAGCGAGTCCAGGTTGAGAGCACAGCAGGATTCATTCACCGATGCCTACTTGAAGTTGTGGGTGCTTGTACCCCCAGCTTGAAAAGAACACAGAACACGCCGGGCGGTGGTGGCGCACGCCTTTAATCCCAGCACTCGGGAGGCAGAGGCAGGCAGATCTCTGAGTTCGAGGCCAGCCTGGTCTACAAGAGCTAGCTTCAGGACAGGCTCTAGAAACTACAGGGAAATCCTGTCTCGAAAAACCAAAAAAAAAAAAAAAAAAAAACACAGAACACATGTACCGCCAGTCTGTTTATCAAATGTGCAAAGTAACCAAAATGTCTTGCCATTTGCGCATTATTCCTTAATGCACACAAGTCAATGTCAGTATCTGATAAATGTCGTCCTTTAGTGGCAAGGACCAACAGAGGGTCAGGGTAATGCAATGTAAATGGCCTGGTGGTACCGTGGTAATCAACATTTGTTAAGTGACCTAACAGAGATATCTTGCCCTACACCACACAACTCTTGATTATGGATTGTGTTGTGTTAATCTAAAAGCAAAGTTATCCTGGTGGGTTTAGTATGACCACACAAAATCTCTTTAAAAATGGGAGCTTTCTCTGGCTAGTGGCAGAAGAGAAAGTCAGAAATTTCATGCACCATGCCTGACTTAAAGATGGGGACACACATGGTAGGCTATATGTACTGCATCTCCAGGGGCTGAGAAAGACCCCTTGCCTGTACGGAATCATGGGTCTCAGCTCTACAACCTCAAAGAACTACACCCTCAACAGGGGTATGATGTAGGTGTGTCTTCTATCTATCCGATGATTTAATTGGTTAATTAATAAAGAAACTGCTTGGCCTAATAGGTTAGAACATAGGTGGGTGGAGTAGACAGAACAGAATGCTGGGAAGAGGGAAGTGAGGCAGATGCCTCAGGCAATTGCCCTGCCTCTCCTCTCTGAGCCAGTCCATGAAGCCAGCCACCAGGTCAGACTGCCATGCCTCTCCTCAGGGAGACAGATGCGATGAAGCTCCGGCCCAAGATGGACGTACGCTAGAATCTTCTCAGTAAGGCACCACTTCGTGGTGCTACACAGATTATTAGATATGGGTTAATCAAGATGTGAGTAAGAGGCTGGAACTAATGGGCCAGGCAGTGTTTAAATGAATGCAGTTTGTGTGTTGTTATTTCGGGGTATAAGCTAGCCAGTGGCCAGGAGCCCGGCAGGATGAAAAGCAGGCCTGCCCGCAGCTCCTCACTACAGGGGCACAGCTTGAACTGAACTGAAGAATGCAATCAGTATGGCAGACCATCCTCTGAAAAATGGAAAGCTAAAGTTATATATATATAAAGTGTATGTGTGTGCACCTATGGAGGAGACAGGTCACCTTTGGGTGTTCTTCCTCACCTGCGTTTTGCCTTGTTTTCTTCAGGCAGATCTTTCATTGGCCTGGATCTCTCCCGCCAGGCTAGCCTGGTAGATCAGCAAGCCCTAAGGAGCTGCCACACCCCCAGTGAGAGGATGACAGCCCTGCCTGGCATTTTTGCTTTCTTTTTTTTTTTTGTTTTTTTTGTTTTTTTTCGTTTTGTTTTTGTTTTTGTTTTTTTTTTTTTTTTTTCGAGACAGAGTTTCTCTGTGGCTTTTGGAGCCTGTCCTGGAGCTAGCTCTTGTAGACCAGGCTGGCCTCGAACTCACAGAGATCCGCCTGCCTCTGCCTCCCGAGTGCTGGGATTAAAGGCGTGCGCCACCACCGCCCGGCTCATTTTTGCTTTCAAATGGTTTCTGAGGAAGCAAACTCAGGTTTTCATAAGTGGAGAGCAAGCGCTTCATTGACTGAGCCACATCTCCAGCCTAAAGTTACACCAATTTAACAAAGCGGTTCTATCTAATCAAACATCTCCTTCCACTCCCAGTTCCTATAACCCCTCTCTCTGTGGTGTCAACAGAATCAACCAAAACCAGCCTACTCAGAAGCCACATAGCCACCTCCAAGAGTTACACCAAGGACAGCTCCAACCCCAGCAGCTGCGTCACCGCTGCTCCGAGTGACAGAGGCAAGCACAAGAGGGTCCCTACCCCAGCAAGCCCCATTCATCTTCTTTTTGCCCACTGTTCGATGCCTGAAAGACACAGGTGGGATCTGGTGGGATCTGGTGGTATCTGTTGGGGGTAGTAAAAAAAAAAAAGGCCACACTTAAAGTGTTACAGATTCCTCCCACACAGGTTGGCTTGTAAGTCAGGAATACCTACTTAAGTGCACTGCATTTTCCTAGGGCTAGATTTGGGCTACTCGTGTCTGGGTGTTTGGCACACTCATAGCTGCTCACTCGACTACCATGTCAAAAGAAATGTTTGCTCCTGTGTCCTTTAATTCTGAAACTCTTGCTACCCAGTCAACCTCTCTCTGGTTCCAGCTGTCAAACTTGTAAGGCTAAGTATGAGGAAGGTAGAACTTGTCCACTCAGTGACTAAATTATGAGATGACTTTTCTTAAAACAATAAATTGAATCCTATAGTGTGCTCTCTACAGTTCACACTGTTAGTTACTAAATCCTGTGCCCCAAACACAGTCCCTTATGTAGTGGAAGCACCTGAGTGTCAATTGTGCCCCTGTGTTAACTTGTCATGGTTGAGTCAGACTCTGCTTCAGGGCCATTGTGTGGGGGACCTTTCAACCTAGCTTGCATGTCCTCAGTCAGACAAGTGCAGCCTGCTAGCTTGCACGTCCTCAGTCAGACACGTGCAGCCTGATAGCTTGCATGTCCTCAGCCAGACACATGCAGCCTGCTAGCTTGCATGTCCTCAGGTGGTCACATGCAGCCTGCTAGCTTGCATGTCCTCAGCTGGTCACATGCATCCTGCTAGCTTGCATGTCCTCAGCTGGTCACATGCATCCTGCTAGCTTGCATGTCCTCAGCTGGTCACATGCAGCCTGCTAGCTTGCATGTCCTCAGCCAGACACATACAGCCTGCTAGCTTGCACGTCTTCAGCCAGATACATGCAGCCTGCTAGCTTGCATGTCCTCAGCCAGACACATGCACACATAAATCCATTCATTATGGGACTTAGCACATGACGACTAGAACACGGTTTCTTAAGCATTTAACCAACACACACCTCTCCTGAGTCCCTTCTAGCTGCTGCTAACTCAGTGAAGGACTACTCCCTTCCATTTAGAAATACAAGGCTATAGAAGGATATACATTTAAAACCCCAAATACTAATTTCAAAATTTGAACTTGACAATTCCACAGACTCCTACAGTCTTTGGTTTCCCACACTAAGCTGAAGAACCATGAAAAAAAGTGTCTGGATTGAAAAATGTCGATCAAGTCCCTCCTCTAGCAGTTGTGGGGGAGGGGGGGTTGATGCTGAAGCCATCACTGGTAAATCGTAGTTTTGTTAAATGTTTTAAACATGGATTTTGAAGAAAGAGACTGTATGTGCATCTGATTCTCCTGTGGAGAGAGTGCTCACCACACCCGGGGGGTAGGGAGCGAGTGGGTAAGGCAGGACTGTGTCACCTGGGCCTGGGGCTCCAGTGGAAGCGGCTAATGCATTTTGCCTGAAAGCCTGCTCTGGAGGGTTAAACTATGGCCTCTGAAGTGCGGGCTGCCATTAGCTCCTCCATCTGAGCGAGAGAGATGGATCCTTGATGTCAGCCCTAATATATATCTCATTGCCGTCTCACTCCACAGAAATGAGCAACCCGTGGGTGAGTAAGCACCTAGATGACAAACTGTCTGAAAGACTCACCAGAAATGGAAGCCACGTTACTGGCCACACGTGAGTGCTTTAATCTAAGAAGGACATTTTGTTCTGGTTTTGTTTGTGAACGCCTAAGTTGCGGGTTTTAAACTCTAGGGTCTTGTGTTCTTAGCTCTGCAGACATGTCCTCTAAAAACTGGCTCCAAACCCACAGCCTGGTGGCCAAGAAGCTCACCATCATGGATGCCTTGGCTGGAACAGTAGTGCCCCACAATGCCACCTATGTCCCCATCCTGAATAAGCATGTTGTCTCCAAGGTCTTCGGTGAGGTAATGTGATGGATTGTTTGTGTGCCCCCTCCCCCTGCTCCAAATGATATTTTATTTTCTGCTCATATAAAAAATAACCTGCTTTAATTTCTTGAGCGATTGTAGAAGAGGTATTTGTCTCAGAAGAAGATGTGTGTAGAGGCAGAAAATGAGGGACAGAAGTGGGGACGCTCAGGACTTCCCCTTCTGGGGCGGGAGGAACTGGCCTTCGCTGAGCTGACGATTTGCAGCCCCTTGCTGCTGTGGGGATGTGTGGAGCTGCCGAGCTGTTGAAAGCTCCCCAGAGAATGAGTGGGCATCCAGGGACCTAGGGACCAAGGACGGGGGAGGAGGGAGGGCTTTGCCAGAGAGATGAGGCCCTTTCTTTTCCCAAGTTGAATAACACTTTCTCTATTATAAAAGCCACCACAAGCAAGGAGAAAGGAGGCGTGGGGGAGGGGGCTGGATTTGAAGTGGTCATACTCCTGGGGAAGAAAAAGCCTCTAGTATGAGAGTGTGGTAGGTAGGCCAAGGCCATGCATGTCCACTTAGATCCAGCTGGTCCTTGGTGTCTGTGAACTCTTCATCTATGGCTTCAGCCAGTCTTACCTCAAAAGTTACATCTGCACTGGGCATGTACATTTCCCCATTACTTCCTAACCATGCGATATAATAGCTACTTACATGTCGTGCACTTTGTAGTGGGAGTTATGAATCACTGATGACTTAAGGGACACAGGGATGGGGGGAGGTTATGTGCAGAAACCCCTCCCTTTCGCAGAAGGGTCTGAGAGTGTAGACAGTGGTGGCAGTATGTTCTGGAGCCAGTCCTTCCACAGCGAGGACCAGTTGTGATGAGAAGCTCCCTGTCTTCAGGGAGAGCAGTTTCTGAAACAGCCGCGCTAGAGCGGGATGGCGGGATGTCAAACACAGAGGAGATGCGAACGTGAGGACCAAGGTCCACTGGGAAATACAAAGAGGCTGAAAGTTCAAGTAGCAACCCTCAGGCTTCCCAGCTCTAAAGGGAATGACATCCCTAAAGGAACATCCTGAGAGGATTATGGCTGGGATGCTTGCTGTCTGCCTCAGGATGTCTAGATGGGACAGGGTAGCAGGGGCTAGGAGAGACTGGAGCAATTTTTAAATTGGGAAAAGGTCATCAGGGAGGACAGCTTATTGTGCAATTCTGTCTGTTTTTTCTATATTTGAGATTTTCCACAAGAACATCTGGTGAAAAGGTTCTAACTGGCCTTGGCCTTGCTGGGGCTGTCATACTTAGAACAGCCGACAGAGCAACGGAATTCTCTTCTGTTAGCCATCAGTCACATTAAAACTGTAACCAGTGGAGGTCAGTGCCACCCTGCTGGCTGTTGCCGTTCACCTTGGAGGTTGTGGGTGGCACTGGTTGCCCTGTACTTTTTTGTCTCAAGGCTCCAAAGGCAAAGTGAGTGATCGCTGACCTGTCTCTTCCAGGAAGTCTGGTGACATTTTCTTCAAGTTCCGTGTATTTCTTTCATTCATATATTTGGGATTTATTTGGACCAAACCTGTTTAATGACTTCCTCTTTGGAAGTAGAATTTCCTTGGGCTTATAGCATCCCTTCTTGTAAGTTTTCCAATGACTTGAGATACATTGGAATGGAAAGTTCTCTAAAGCACATGTGGCAGGCTAGGGGAATGCAAGTAGATGATCAAAAGAAGAAGCCATAAAGAGAATATTTATCCCCTAACTGCATTGAAATGGACCAGTGCAGAAGAGGGGTGTCAGAGGCAGTGGATGACGGCCAGGAGATAGGCTTTTCCAGACACACAAAGCAGGGCTGCTGCATGAGCTTGCAGTGGTTGTGACAGCTTATACAAGACCTGTGCAGGCTCAAACCAGTCCAGACTCCAGCACTGACAGGGTGGGTTGTCGATGGCACAAAACCCTACCCCTAGCTGAGGAGCTATTGGCAACTGATAGATGCTGGAAGAGGAGGTTCTTAGTTTTCTTTAAGCGATGGCCCCTGGTAGGTAGAGCATGCTCCAATGAGTGGCCCCACCCCCAAGAGTACATGAGCAACCCAAGTGGACTCAATGGGCTTAGAAAAAAGTGAGGGCAGGTGGGAAAGGAAGGGTTGATCTGAGAGGAGTTAGAGGAGGGGCATGCATGTTACCAAAATGCATCATATGAAACTCTCAAAGAATTAATAAAAATGACATTCTCCATAAAAATATATGAAGTAAAAAACAGGTATAAGAAAATGTTTGTAGCATATACAATGAAGGAAGGTCATAAGAATTACATTATTAATATACTTGCTGGAGGTTTAGTATATATCAGTATGTGCGTAAATTGGTATTTAGCCTATATGCACGCACGCACACACACACACACACACACACACACACACACACACACACACACACACACACCTTCACCATGAAGGTATACAGACATGATAAATATTTCAGTGAGAAATCTGAGATAAAAGGGTGAAAAGCCAAATGACACACAAAAATAAAATTTAACTTTAGTAGTAATCAGATATATGAGATAAGAAATATACAAATTTTGAAAGCTAATTGGCTACCCTTCTCCCCATCAAATTGGAAAGGTAAGAGCCAGTGAGATGGCTTGGTGGGTGAAGGCACCTGCCACTAAGGCTGGCTTTAACAGGAAGGAGGAGAGATGCTTCTGCAAGTCGTCCTCCGGCTTCTTTAAACTAAAGCTTTAATTGAGTTTAAAGATTTTCAACTCTGTCTTGAGGAAAATAGGACAGGTTTTTATCATGGCTTTTTGCTGCCTAAGTAACAGGCAGTGTGGACATGCGAGGCTGAGAAGCGGTGGCAGTCAAGAGGCAAGTCCGGACACCGATGACTCCGTGACGACACCGGGCAGAGGCAGAGGCCGGTGTGAAGTCACATCAGTGGGACTGAATGGTGTGGGGCTGAGATGTCCAGAGATTCCCGAGATTTCACCCACACGAAAGCATCAGAAGCACACAAGGGGACAAAGACCGTTTAATGCACAGTCCTGGCAGGACTGGATGTGCTGCACGACAGAATGAAATTAGACCAGCAGCTCTCATCCCAGAGAAACAGCAAAGTGGATCAACATCCTCCATTTAAATGTGAACCGCCAGAACTGCCAGAGGAAAACGTAGGGAACGCATTTCAAGTCATAGGCACAATCAAGACTGTTCTGGACAGGACTCCAGCAGCACAGGAAATGGGCCCAAGAATCAACACATGGGCTGACGTGAGATTAAAATGTTTCTTCACATCAGAGAAAACCATCATCACAGCAAACACACAACCCAGAAAGTAGGGAAAATTTTTTGCTGTGCTTCAGACAAAACTCAGCTACACTTCAAATAGGAGGTTGATGTCTACAATATATAAAGAACTGAAAGAATTAAACGATAAAAAAAAGGAAGCAGTCTATTGAGAAATGGGATCATGAAATGAAGTTAACCAAACAGGAAACAGAAATGGATAAAAAATATTTTTAAAAGTCCTAAACATCCTTAACCATTAGAGAAATGCAAATTAAAACCACTTTAATAGTTCCCTCTCACCCCAGTCAGAATGGCTCACATCATAAAAATGAATGACCCTAAATGCTGGCGAGGATGTAAGGATGGGGGACCCTGAATCACTGCAGCAGTGTGTGTGTGTGTGTGTGTGTGTGTGTGTGTAAGTGGGCCTCAAAAAATTCAAAACAGGACTACGATATGCCCTGAATATAAAAACCCAGAGCACTTCATATCCTACCAGAGAGATGCCTGTAGCTCCATGCTTATCGCTGCTATATTGGCAACATCCAGGAAACGGGATCAGCCTAGGTGTCAATCAATAGAGGAGTGGATAATGAGAGCGTGGCATGTATAATAATTGGTATATTACTCAGATGTTAAAGAAAAATGAAATTTGTGAGAAATGGATGAATCTGGAGAGTATTATATTAAGTGGCATGACCCAGACTCAGAAAGACAAAAATCACATGTTCTCATATGCAGATCCTGTATCCATTACTTTCCTGTTGCTGTGATAAAGGCCATGACCAAAGCAATTTGCGAAAGAGAGAGCTTTGGCTTTATGGTTCCAAGGGATAAGAGCCCATTGTGGTGGGGAGGCAAGGCTCGGCAGCACGCAAGGGACAGCAGGCGTGGCCAGAGCAGGAAGCTGGGAACTCCATCCTGTACTGCAAGCACAAAGCAGAGAAAACAACAACAACAACCACTACAACAAAATACAAGTGGTAGAACACTTTGTATTTCAAAGCCCGCCTCAAACAGCATACTTCCTGTAGCCAGGCCACATCACCCAAATCTTTCTAAATAATGACACTAACAAGGAACCAAACTACGGAGACTGTGGGGAGAGGGGCATCTCATCCAAACCACCATCCATCCTGACTTTTAATATTTACAGTATGTAAATAAAGGGATGGGAGAAGAATTACAAGCTATGAGACTAGATAGGAGAAGCTAGGTAGGAGAACATTATCAAGGAAGGACAGAAGGGCCAGGTGAGCATAAAGACGCACGTGACACGTAAGGGGGCTGCTGTAGACGGGAGTGGGGGAAGAAGGAGGAAGAGTGCTCGGGAGAAGAGGGGAGGAGAAGTAACAAAAACAAAGTCAGTTTTGCTTGAAAAATACCACGACGGAACTGCTACACTATATGCTGGTCTAAGCTAGACTCCAGACTTGGTTGTTTCAACAGAAACATTCAGGAGGAGGAGTTAGGATCCTGAGATTTAGGAGAACATTCTGGTGTTTCACTTCCAGAAACCAAGGCCAAAGAGAAGGGGATGGACATCTCCCCAAGGACACTTGTGTTTGGTGCCTTTTGTGATGCCGTCCATTCCCATCCCAAGTATACAGACAGGATTGTGCGGTGCCCACCTAATTCACCCTTCATCACTAACAGACGGGCAAGAATTCGATGACGATAGAGGTAGACCATCATGCATTTCAATCTCATCTCCAAAACAGAGTTTATGTCTTTACATTTTTAACTAAATTTTTTTTGACAAATCCTAACTTTACGTGTTTACAGGGCATAATGTGATGGCTTGATATCAGTTTACAAAGTGACATGATTAATTCAAGCCAATTAGCATATCCAATGCCTTGCTTAACTGTGATTTTTTTAAAAAAAAATATGTATATGCATATGGGTTTGTATGTATGTGCATGTAAGCAGAGTGCCCACGAAGGGCAGAGGAAGGCAATGACATAGTTGCCATGGTGTCAGCCACCATGGTTGCTGAGGGCTGAACCAGGGTCTTCTGCAAAAAACAAAAAACAAAAAAAAAAAACCCAGCACTTGCTCTTAGCTACCGAGCCATCTTTTCAGCCCCTGTTATTTTGTTGTTGTTGTTGCTTTTTTTTTTTTTGTGATGAGAGTGCATGATCTCACCTGTATAGAGAGTCTAAAAAAGTGGAGCTCCTAGACGTAGGGTGGAGTGCTGGCTCCAGAGGCTGCAGGGAGGGAGCGGAGAGGAGGACAGCGGGGGCTGTTGATCAAACGGTACAAGGTTTTAGACAGACGGGAGGGATAGGCTTGGAGATCTATTGAACAGCAGTGCGACTCCAGTAGTAAATAATGTAGTGTGCATTGCAAAATGGCTGCAAGAGTAAACTCCAAATGCCTTCTGTTTGTACCTTTTGTTCTCTAATAGTTCCTTAGACCGGGAGAGACCCTCAGCTATAAATGGGAAGAATAGAAAAAGAATACGCTAAAATGTCTCCCAGCTTAGTAGAGAGATTTTTTTTTTTTAATTTGCCATGATCATTTTGTGGAAAAGATGATGGAACTGGCAAGCAGGTGGGCCTCAATCTTTTCTCTGCCCTGAGAATTTTAACTGGCTCCTCTCTGTTCAATGCATGGCAACATCTGTGTGGGCCAAGAAGCAGCGTCTGGTTTTGTAAGGAGTCTTTGTTTCATTCGTGGCTTACTTGGGGGATCTTTCTTCTTCCGAAGCACAATTCTGTTTTGCTTTCCAGCTTCCTGGACCAGTAGCAAATCTGTCACCTTGGAAATGAAATACTGAGCAGAAAGGTTGCCCTAGCAACTGTTCATTACAAGATATAAAATAGGCCAGATAATTTTATCTTAGCTCTTTCAAAAAGATGAATTCATCACTAAGTCATACACAGAATAAAATTGCTTTAGCCATTAGATGAGCCTAGAATTCAGAGCTCTTTATTGATAATTGCCTTTTAAAAAAAAAGATAATTTGGGAAGATTAGCCTGAATTACTGCAGAGCTGACGACATCCATCATCATCTTCATCATCATCTTCATCATCGTGTCTGTTATAGCATCCCGTAAAGGCCACCTGCCTTGTCCTCTGGGCTCTGTGCATAGCTTTATGCCTTTGTGTCATTTATTCCTGGAGGACCACAAAGAGGTCTCTAATCTATTCTATGATGAATACTTACCATGTACTAGGCTCTGAGAAAAACATTTGATGTCATTAAAGTATCTGCCCTAAATCTTAGAGCAACCTGTGACGAATCTATTCATCTCGCCATTTAGCTGACAGGAATATTAGCTACAAAGAGACCAAGGATGTTGTTTAAATTATGTTTTCCTGCTTTCAGATATGGGAGGATTTTTCTATCCCTAGCATTCAGGAGGTTCAACAAGAGAACTGCTAGAAGTCTGTAGCCCAGCCTGGGCTATATAGTGAGGTTGAAACCAGTCTGGGCTCCAAAACAAACAGCAACAAACCAGACAACACAACAAACAAACAGTAAATACAGGAGGATTAAACTTAAATCTACTGAATGGAAAATTTAAAATTTTTAAATGGCAGTTATTACAAAAGCTATTTACATATTCATCACACAGAAAGATGAAACACTATAGATATGTGAACAAGAAGCCATGGAATGGCCGGACCTTTCTTTGGTCCTACATGTCCTTTGTTCTTCCCTTCAGATTTTAACCTCAGTGAAGTCAAAATGAGCATGGAGTTTTGAGGTTCTATTTTCCATCCCTCAGTATCACTCAATGCCACAAATGCTGACTGACTTTTTTTTTAATTTAGAGCTAAAATGTGAATGACAATCAAAGCCACAGTCACACACTTTCATGGTTTTTTGAGCGATCTCATTGACCACCGCTTTGCCAGTCGGTTCTGTGAACCTTGTCTTCATTTGTTCTGCAGAGCTCGTAGAAGCTACCATTTAAAGGGCATGCCCTTAAGATTCAGGGCTCGGAAGCCAGGCGGTGGTGGCGCACACCTTTAATCCCAGCACTCGGGAGGCAGAGGCAGGCGGATCTCTGTGAGTTCGAGGCCAGCCTGGTCTACAAGAGCTAGTTCCAGGCCAGGCTCTAAAAAAGCTGCAGAGAAACCCTGTCTCGAAAAACCAAAAAAAAGAAAAAGAAAAAAAAAAAAGATTCAGGGCTCGGCAGTTTCGACAACAGTGATTTCTAGAACACCATTGTGTCTGCATTCAGAAATATGACCACATGAGACTCACGGAGCTCTGCATTTTCGTTAGACACATCAATTAGAGCTTTCCCTTGCCTGGTTTGTCACTGAGTGCTGAGATATTTATTAAAAACACTGGAATTCATAAATTTGGTCTAGATTAAACAGTGAAATGTAAAACCATCAATTTCACACAGTTTTTTCAATTTCATCTTCTGCTACTTCTAATGTCATCAGGTAAATTCCTTCTGATTTATGTTGGAAATTAATAGCTGTGTACATAACATTTCCTTCATTTAGCATCTGCTCTGAACATGTTTCCATGTAATGATGATTTTTTTTTGATAAGTTTTAATAACATTTACTAATAGGAATTGTAGAGCCGAAGACACATACTGTTTGTCCCACAGGACCTGAGTTTGAAGCCCAACGTCCATGTTAGATGGTTCCCAGATGCCTATGCCTCCAGCTCCAGAAGCTCTGACGCCCTCTTCTGGCTTTCATGGGTACCTGCACACACGTGCACATGCCCAACACAGACGTACAGGCCTACAAATGATTAAAACTTTTAAAATATCTTTTTAATTTTTTTTTTCGAGACAGGGTTTCTCTGCAGCTTTTTTAGAAAGAGACACGTTAAACTGTGACAACATATTGAGCTATTCCTCCCATTTGGGGCAACTTGCATGGAGTCCTGAGAGTACCTGTTGCCTCTTTCTGGTGACACTAAAAAACATGGAGTCCTGAGAGTGCCCATTGCCTCTGTCTTTCGGGTGTCACTAAGACACAGTGACATGCACACATAAAGCAAACCAAACAAAAACTTGACCTTTTCTATTACCGTGTGTTTCGTTTCAACATTCAATCATTTTTACCGTGTTTGAATGAAAAAGAAATAAATCTCTTCAAAATCCTTTTCACATTGCTCGTTTTGGTAAACTCCCTCCAGCAGATAAAGTCTTCCTTTGTCCCGTGCCTCCATTTCTAACAAGACAAATTTGGCAGAATCTAAACTTAATTATATTTTACAGTATATCAAACTGTTTTAGTCTTTCATGTTATTCAGTACATATTATGCACATTTTATTATATGTTTATGTTTAGTACATGTATTATACCAGCAATTTGTAATTCATATGTGTTATAGGGGTAGGACACACGGGTCACATGTAGAGGTGAAAGGAGCCGATGCTCTCCCAGCTTTATGTGGGCCCTGGTGAACTGAACTTAGGTAGATAGGCTTGTGCAAAACCACCTTTACTCACTGAGCCATTTCAATGACCTCCCCCCCCCCCAGTAAGCAATACTTATAAAAGCCAACTAAAGGGGTCTGGAGAGAGGCTCAGCAGTTCAGAGTGCTGACTTCTCTTCCACAAGACCTAGGTTTAATTCCTGGCACCTACGTGGTGGCTCACAACCACCTGTAACTCCAGTTCCAGAGGATCTGGCACCCTCTCCTGGTCTTTGCTGGCCCTGAGCTCACACATGGTGCACAGACATACATGCAGGCAAAATGCCCATCTATAAAAATAACAAAGAAATTACAGCTCAGCGGAGAGTTTAGTTTGCCATATAACAAAAGCTACAATTAAATGTATATTTGTCTATAATGGCATTGAATGAGAGCATATGTAGAGAATGTCTCTGTTATTCCTGGCAGAGAATGAGGATAAGTTATTGTTGTTGTTGTTATTGTTGTATTTTCTTGAACCTGCTTTCCAGTTAATGGTCCAAAGTGTTACATGTAAGAGTAGAACAATTATAACTATCAGCCCAATTTTGCCTACCCATAAATTCTAGAAATTTCTACCTCTGTGGTTTATCTTTCTATCCATCTCTCTATAAATTACCAACTCTACAAACTTACTCCATGTTCCCCTCTAGTCTACTGCTTGCTCTCGTAGTTAAAATCTTGTCACTAAGGGGTAGTTGTATGAATTTGGTGAGGACTCTAGTTTCACCTCAGAGAACTAAAGTAGATGGCGCCTTAGGCTTCTTCCTATTCCCAAATGTTGTCCGGATGGATCCCCCTCTGAGTTATAAAAGTATGAAGGAAGTCATTTTCAAAGAGGCTACGATCATGTCCCTTTACTCTCTCCAAAACTGAGACCTCAGCTTCTTCATGAACCTCACTGCCCTCCCCACTCACTCTTCCCAGATGCTAGGCAGCCTGACTGTAATCCCCTGAGCCCTGGAATGTCCCTTGTGACACTAAATTTGACATCATAAAGAGGGTGGATCATCTGGCCTCTAAGTAACCACCATGCTGTAAACTAAGACCAAAAGACTGAAGCTGTGGAGTATGCCTTTGTGCCCCCAAGTCCTGCATGCAGAAAGGAAGGCGAGTGGGTGCTACACAATCTGAACAGCTAAGCTCAAGTCCGTGATGGCCAAACCAAGCATGAGATCTGCATCTTCCAAAGAGGGAAGTACCATAGGAACTTGCCTTTAGTTGAGCAGGTGAAGTCAAGAGTCAGGATTTTGACTAAGCATTTTTTTAGTACTGATTTATCGTTGACCGCTAGACTGGTAAACTGGGAGAGACACTTATAGACTTCTGAAGGGGCTGCTTTCCTGCCAGGCCACGGAAAGTATAACTGTCTCTCATTTTGGTTGGCATTGATTTTTTTTTTCAAGTTTTTGTGATACTGCTCTATTTTGAGGGCTGATGTTTTTTCTTTCTTTCTCCTTCATCTTTTTATTTTATTTTATTTTTTTACACACTTATGCAATCTTCAGTTTCAAAACCCAGGCCTTTCACCTTTAGCCTCCTGTTCTGTTTCCTTCCCTTTGAAAGGCGCGTTCAGCGGCCGCATGCTGACTCTGTGTGATTTCTCAGTAGCTGGTTAAACTCCAAAGCTTTTCACTTCCTGCCTTTCTCTTCCATTTTCTAAACCTTTGGCCATTTTGCTCTCATGGGTCCTAGGGATTTAATTCTAGGGTGAATATATGTATTTTAAAATACTTAAGCACTAAAATCATTAAACTTTCGTCTTCCTCCTAGAATTCCCAAGTTTTAGGCATAGCTACTTTTGATAGGTTAAAACCCAATGTTATGCATGTTTTAGATACTTTTTGTTGTTGTTTTGGTTTTTTATGATAGGGTTTCTCTGTGTTGCTTTGGCTGTCCAGGAACTCACTCTGTAGACCAGGCTGGCCTCAAACTCACAGAGATCTGCCTGCCTCTGCCTCCCGAGTGCTGGGATTAAAGGCTTGCGCCATGACTGCCCAAGCTGTTTTAGACACTTTTAAAGGTAGTTAAGGAATTACGAGTAATATAAAGAACCCCCCTGTCACTTTTTTTGACCCATTCCCCTCCCTTCTTCCCCAAAGGTAATCCCTTAAAGGTAAAAGGAGCTTTTGTATATGCCTCAATACAAAAATACCAAGCCATGTTTCTAACCTAAAACTTTACTGTTAAAAAATATTCAAAATGCCGGGCGGTGGTGGCTCACGCCTTTAATCCCAGCACTCAGGAGGCAGAGGCAGGCGGATCTCTGTGAGTTCGAGGCCAGCCTGGTCTACAAGAGCTAGTTCCAGGACAGGCTCTAAAAAAAAAAGCTGCAGAGAAACCCTGTCTCGAAAAACCAAAAAAAAAAAAAAAAAATATTCAAAATGGTGCAACCTTTATTCTGGAAACTGAAAAAGGAACTTGGGAGGCCAGGCTATTGTTAAATCTTAAGACAGGTTAGCAGCTGAGCCTCTGAATTGGCTGCAGACTCTCCCTTCCCTGCCGTGAGAGCTGACCCAGTGAAGAAAGATCCCCGACAGCTACACCTTCCATACCAGGATCCAGACACCCCTCCCATTCCCCAGAACACACAGACAGACTGTGTCTGGCTCTTTTCTTATCAAACAGCTTGACTCTGGCCAGCACCAACGTCAGTTGTCAGCAAATGGTGTCTTTCCGACCCGTCTGCAGCTTAGTGCTTCGTTACAGCCACGTTTGTGAAGCTTCTGCACGCGCCGTCAGATGTCACTTCTTGTGTGCCCTTCCTCTTTGATTGTATTCTTTCAACATTTCTATTACTGTACACTGAAGCTTCTCAATAGCTATCCATATATCCCCCTCTCTGCCACCCATTTATCTGTGTTTTTGTCTGTGGGGACCTCTATAAGCCACTACTTCACAAGCTCTTTGTAAGTGATTATGCCTAGTTTCAACTTTGTTCAGTCTATGAAGATCATTCCTCTATTCCAGTTCCAATGTCATTCTTTCAAGATTCAAAAAAAGAATTGCATCCACTTAGAATTTCAATGAGCTTTTGTTTGTCTTGGTGCAGCCCAATTGACACCAAGCAATAGGTTGAGTGCAAAGCCCCAGCTGAATGCAGCTGAGAAAGGGTGAGGAAGAGTTCCTTCCTTGCAGTATATAAAGGCAACATAGAAGGTGTGCATACATTGATACTCTCTCTCCAGGCTTGGTTGTGAGGCTATGTGAATGTCCTCTCTTGCTAATCAGTACCTCCTTCCAAGGATGAGGGACTCAGTCACCTCAACTAAGCTGAGCCCAGCCTAGACCCTTGTTCTCCAGTGCACTCATAATCCCACTTAGCTCTGAGATTTGGACTCTCGTTGCCATTGTTATCGCTGGGCACAGAGTCAGCGACCCACAGCTTCCCCCCCCCCCGATTCACCTCTTTACATTTCTTCAATTTTTATAGCTATATATCCATATAGAGTTTCTTCTTTCTTCTTTGCACTAGTTTCTTAATATATTATTGCACAGTTTTAGAATCTGGGGAACCAAACGGCATGAACTTCATAACCTTGATTGAAAGTAAAATGATTTCCCCATTAAAAGTAATTTCTTGGGACTAGGGAGATGTCTCGGTGGTTAAAAGCACTTATTGTTCTCGCGAAGGACCAGGGTTCGATTCCCAACACTGACACGATGATTTCTAACCACTTATAGCTTCAGTTTCAGAGGGTCTGATGCCCTCTTTTAACCTCCACAGACACCATGTGTGGTGCACGTACATACTAAGCAAACACAATTATATATAACATGTATAATTATATATATATACATATATATAATTATATACACACATATATACATGTAATATATACATATATAATTATATACACACATATATTATACATATATAATTATATCCACATATATAATATATAATATACATATAATTATATACACATATATACATATAATATAAGTATATATAATATATATACATATATATAATTTCTATTTTTTATTGCCTACTCTTACCAACTTAATAGAAGCTTTTAAAGATAACACTCAGTGATGACAAGGGTTTCCGGAAACAATTTTGGGTTTTGTGGTAGTGATTTTGAAAATATGTAGCTTTTAAAATTGAAAAAAGAGAAGTTAGTAATTGTATTTCTTATTATTACTTTTAAGAATTACTACATTCTACTTTTCTGCACTTCCAGTATGGTTTTCATAGTCAGAAAAGCATGTACCCATATAAATATACATTTGAGAGCTTGCATGGACCCGTCAAGTGACACTGTCGCTTCTGTCTCCGTTGCTGTGTAGGTTTCCCCTCTGGCACATGTGGGCAATGACACCAATAAGATGATATTAATTAACCCCCAAGGAGTCAAACTCAATATCTACAAGCAAAATGTGGAACAGGCCATTAAATCCTACGAAAAGTGAGTATTATTCCCCAAAGCTCTTGAAAGATAATTTGCTTTGGCTTTTTTTTTTCCCCTCTTGTTTTGGCTTAGATTGTTTCATCTGAAATAGCAGTTTTAAAATAGCCCAGTATCAACACATAAGCGACAGCTCACGTGTGGTCCTACTGGGTGCTGGGTTAGGCTCCTGAGCTGGTCTTTCCAACAATTTAAAATAAACCACCTCCCCATCGTAAACTCCGTAGAAATCTTGTGTTTCCAGGAAACCTTCCAAGTTTTCCTCTTACCGCAATAGCTTTGATCACATCGGCCTGGGATAACACTTTGGAAAATAACTAACAACGCCACAGTCGAGACATAGCCGCTTCTTCTACTCAGCCCTCTACAGAAAAAAAATAACCAGGAAGGCAAATGGTGTCTGACCCAAACATGGGCAGACTGCTTTCTTGTCATATTCCTCCAAATACAAAGCAAGTATGTGCACAGAATTTACATGATCCTGGGTCTTGGGGACCATCTACATGTGACTTACAATGTCTGGCAGGGTTGGCCTTGATTATCTGCAAAGGCAATAGCTGTTGACATGCAAGGACAGAGTGTCCATGACCGTGATAAATCTGTAGTCCATAAGGCGGACCTTGAAACCAATTCCTCACAACCACTGAGGGGTAGCTCTATACTATAGATTACTTTTTACATGTTTTATATCAAGAAGATAATTAAGATGACTACTGGGAGAATTCTACACTCAAACAGTTCAAAAAAGGTGGAGACTTTCCTCAGGGACAGGTGGCCTATCCGTCACCTTTTCCCATGACCTAGAATTAGCCCTTAGTGTGCACACTTAAGGGACTTTTGAAAGTGCCCAGCTTCTTTGGAAAGCTTATTCTAGATTCTGGAAACTTCATAGTTGGGTTTTCATTATCAACACATGAGAGTATAAGTAATAAGACACATAGAGGTTAGAGGGTAGTGATGTGGCCAGCCCCCCACTAATCCACCCATCATAACTCAGGGTGAGGCAGGCTTAGTGTGTACTCAGAGCCTGACTCCTGCCCACACACTCAATCCACAGAAAGATCTTTCCCCACCACTGTACGGCCCTTCGGTCTTCTTAGTGTCAGACTCCTTCACTGCCCTCCCAGAAGGATTGGTTCCGCCCCCCCCACCCCCGCCGTGTGACTCTCATCAGTGGTGTTTATAGAGTTGTCAGCACAAGGTGTGATCCCTTATCTGGAGGGAAAGGGTCAGGAGAATCTCAGGTTTGACTATGCATGAAATGGGTTGCCCTTGGAATTGGGCCCAAGTCAAAACATTTTTTTTTTCACTGTTTGAAATAATTTCATGCCAGAAGTAAAAGTTTTATGGCACGGGTGAGATTTCCTACTTGTCACGTTGGAACTCAAAAAGGTTGGGATCTAGGGTGTCTTTGGATTAGGGATGCTCTGTCTGTTTCTCCGCATCTTTCTGTCCTCCATTTTTATCTTGGTAACAAGATGACCTATACTAAGCTTCCTCCTCTCCCTGGTGCTTGCATGAAGTCCTCCCTTTAAGGGACTGTTATTCTGCTGTCCCTCAACTGCTCCTTCTTCCTAACGGCCTCCTCAGAGAGGACATCCCCTCCACACCCCTCTCTAGCTACTCCCCTATTGTGCCCTGTCACACTCTTAGCTAGTGCACTGACCACTGGAGTTACTGACATTCTGGTCCACTAGTTTACAACTGGGCCAGCCTTGTTTTCCCTACCATGTATTTCTAGCAGAGGCCTGTGCACCTGACTATTTGAAATTCATTCAGATTTGATATAATTCCAGTTTCATTATTAAAATGTTCAAGTTTGATTTGGGTATTCAAATGCAATAAAATTCCATTCAAATTCTAATGTCATTTGCTTGAAATGTTTAGATAGCTGAGTTCTGTAATCACTTGGCCTATAAACATCGGGTACAGAGGCGCAGGCTAGCGCTTAGAGGTCAGGCAGTGCTTGCATGTTTTATCCTTAGCCCAGACCAATGCCTACTTCTAAGCATTGAGAGCAGATGACTTATTTGCAGAACCCACGGCACAAGGCTGTTGGGAGGGGTGTTCAGGTCGCACGTAAGAAACATTCCGCGTGGATCTGCCTCCCACCCCGAATCTGTTGAGCCTAAAATAACCATGACTATGTGCAACACAGTGGCCCCTTGACTCCTTTTACCATGTTCACCTCTTCCTGAGGGTCTCAGAAGGGAGGGAGGCCTCTATTTCCAGGCAGAACAGCACTCCCTTGAGAAAAAAGCCCAAACACAGAGTGAGTGATCTGTCTCTCCGAGTAACTCTCAACAATTCTTCTGCTCATGCTAGAGGAGTATTGCTGCTATAAGTTGAACAAAACCTCCCAAGAGTTCCCAACCTCAGATGCTCTAGACATCAACATTTTTAAGTGCCCATAATGATGCCGCCTATGGTAAATCCCATTCCTGATCCCATGAATATGTTGGTGCATGCACTAATAATTGTGCACAAATTTATTTCTGGGCTGTGCGTGTGAGGGAGATAGGAAAGCTAAGTAAATTTTGGTTTTGGATTTGGGTCCCATCCTTAAGATATTTCGTTACATACATGCAAATATATTTCAAAATCTAAAATCCCAAACATTTATGGATAAGAGATCTTCAACTTGTACTTACAGTAATAATAATTTTTACATTAATGACATTAGCTTTAGTATAGTTGATGTTTAATATTTTTATTCATTTAACAAATACTGGGTTTATTGTCTTGGGGTGTATGTTAAATTATTTAATATTGTGTCCAGTAGTATTAATAATAACAATATTATACAGGGCAAAAGCTTCCTGAGCCTTTGAATTCAGTAGTACTGGAGAATTTTGTTTGTATAAATGCCAGTTCCCTTTTTCTGTGTTTTCCCATGTGTATCTTTCTCATGGTGTGAAAATGCTAAGTGATGGGCACGTATCCTGTCCCATGTCTGCTGTCACATCTCTGATGTTTTTCCTCCAAAGTAAGCCAATGTCACCTTGAAAATAAATGATATTATACATCCATAAGTCCACTCAAGCTAGCGATGACCAAGCAAATGGAAGTTCACAGGATGGTATATAAAGGAGAGCTATTTTTGACACAGTGTCCGTGGGTGGGTGTCCTTCAGTTCCAGGATTTCAAGAGTCTGGGCTCTGTGTGTCTGAACAAAAGCTTGAATGTTTCTAGGGCTGCTCACATTCAGAGGCGGCGTTTTTTCTTGCAGCTTTTTTTTTGACTGCCAAAGTCAAGATCTCAGTCCTCAAATCCACAGGAGAAGTCTCAGTTCTAGTCCTGCTGGGCCCGGGCTTCAATGACTCTGTTTAAAAGTCTTCTCTTTCTTGCTGGCCAGGTTTATGATGTGCCAGTAGTTAAACTTTGCATTGCAGGCAAGTCATTTCTTGCTACAGCTAGAGCTACGGCAATCTAATGAATGCAAACCAGCAGCCAGGACTCAGGGGCTGGACCAGCTGGAGGACATTCATTGCCCTCCAGGTGCCTCAGAAGAATGGTCATCACACACTCTTGGTGGCTTTGCCATAATCGTTCTACCAACTGAATAAAACATTGAAATGTTGCAAAACATGTGGACAAGAGGGGGCACACATGTACTGAATATGTGCCCCTGGGAAATATTATCTTATGTTTTGAGTTTAAATTCAGTCCACGCTAGCTAATTGGACCCATTAATCCTGCATTACCGATGGCCTCTCCGTGTCTCTAGGCTCACCCTTCTTTTGATCCGTCCAGAGGAGAGGAACATTGAGGTACTCCTGGTACTTCACATACATTTCTTCTTTATCCTCTCAAAGCCATGGATGGATACTGCTAGCCTTGTTTTTATCCCTGAGAAAGCAGCACTTCAAAGGATTCTGCCCAACAGGATCACATAGCAGCCCGGTGGAGCTGGGGGCTGAGCTTGACCCCAGGCCTGTGTTGCGCTGAAGCCCTCTTCTGCCCTCCCAGCTTCCGCGCTACACTGAGTTTGCTTTCAAGTCTGATTGAAAAGAGTGTTGGATATATTTTAAGAAAAGCACAGAAAACCAAACAGTCTTAGAAGCCCTGATCATTGTTACAAGAGCCAAGTGACTAAAGAAACCCAATTTCCTAATGGAACCCAAAGGTCCTAAACCTTCGAGAAAGACTAAAGCACGAGCTGGCCTGCTTCCCTCTTCCTGGCTCGCGGTGGTTGAGATCCATTTGCTTTATTTTGTTTTCTGAGTGCTTTGCCTGAATATGTGTGTATGTGTATGCCTGGTGCCTGTGGAGGCAAGAAGAAGGCATCAGATTCTATGGAAATGAAGCTATGGATGGTTGTGAGCCACCATGTGGAGGCTGAGAACAGAGCTGCAGTCCTTTGTAGGAGCAACAAGTGCTCTTAATGGCCAAGCTATCTTTCTAGCCCCATTCTTCCTGACTTTTTGCCATCACTTCAAAGCCTTTGCCAATGCCAGACACAATACATATGCTATGCACATAAGTCCTTGCAGAATCCTCATGGCTGCACCAGGGGTGGGGATTCTCTTGTCAACCTGAGTTGACAGAAAAGTTGACTCTATTCTAGTCCAAAGTCTAAGCCGGGAATGGGAGAAGCTGAGGTCTGGACCCAATGCTATGGCTTTTCTCCCATGTCCACCCAAAGAGTATTCTCTGCATACTGTGCTGATGCCAACTGACCTCAGTGGTCAGAGGAGCACTTCCCAACTCCACAAGCTTTGGAGTCAGTGTTCTGTCCCCTGCTGTCCACAAAGCCCGAGGTGATGACATACTGTCACAGAATGGGCTGGGTCCACCGAAAAGAGCATCATTGATTGGGTACAAGGAAAGGAGCCAGTACTTCATCTCCCTTTCCTCTCAGTCAGGTGGCTTCCCTGTGAGGATATGGTCAGTGAGGGGCTTCGGTTCCCCCCCTGGCAGCTAGCCAGGTGGATGCTTGAGGTATTTTGTGTGCCCATCTTTGCGCTGCCACCCAGAAGACAAGGTGGTTAGATTGCATGATTTGTACATTGTTCTGAATGTATGGCTTATGGTCCTGTTAGCTCCCTTTGCTCTCAGAATCCAGGCAGAAGAGTGTCTGCAGAAGGCAAGTTAAGAGTGCTTGCATTTGCCTTAGAAAGAAAACTGTAGCACCTGAAATTATTTTTTAAATGTAATTTGTATTGCATTAATAGTGTGTGCATGCATGAGTGTGTATGTGTCATAACACACAATGCATGTGTGGAAGACAACTCGAGGGAGCCGGCTTTTATTTTCCACCACGTGGGTCCTGGGAAATCAAATTTGGCAGCAAGCTTCCTTTTCTGCTGTACCATCTTGCCGACCAATGAGAAACTTCCTAACACAGAGATGGTAAGGACCAACTTGCTTACAGCCTTTACTTGAGAGCAAAGATTTCCCTAGTGTTTGACACAGCTCTCACCCAGCCACCAGGCTTCCTCGGTGATGCTTCCTTAGGGAGGAGATGTGTCTGTGCCATCTCTTTAAGTGGGTGACAGCGGTGTGGTCCAATGATGGTTGGCAGCTGGCTTGGCCTTCCCTTTGTCATCCTCTCAGAGCCTGAAGTCAACTATTTTTTTTTTTTACTTAAAACAAGTTATTGCTCCTAAATTGTTGTTATTATATTTTTCTTAACAGACGCTTAAATAAAATCGTCTGGCAAGCACTGTCCCAAGAGGAAAAAGAGAAGTAAGTCATTCCATTCTACCTCAGTTCCGAAATGCCAGTGAAATTCGTGTAGCCGAAGCTAGCCGTTTTAAAGCATGGGGTCCAGTGGTGTTTAGAGTGTGTAACCCCCCAAACATTCACCACCCCAGAAAAAGACTTCTATGTACCCATGAAGCAGGTATTCCCCGTTGCTCTCTTCTCCAGCCGCCGCTGACTCCAGTCTGTTCTCTGTTTCTGTGGACCTCTCACATGATAGATCATGTGAAAGAAAGAACACACGTGGCGCTTCTGTTTCTGTCTTCTAGTACTTAATATTTAATATTTAATAACTTTAATATTTTCAAAGCTCATGAAAGTTGTAGCATGTATGCACATGTATACATACATGCATGCACTAAGGAAGTTTCTTTTACACACTCATACGTACACGTGCGTGCACACACACACACACACACACACACACACACCACTGATTATCTACTCCCACTGATGAACCTTTCAGTTCCCGCTTTTTTTGGCTGTTATGAAGAATGCCACTGTGCTCACGTGAGCGGACATTTCTCTATGAACACACTTTTATTTCTCTAGCATATATGGTGAGGAGTAGGTTTATCACACTGTAATTCTTGCTTCGGTTTTTGAGAAAGCTCCAGGCTTGCTGCCAGCAGCCACACTACTTCACATTCCCACCGTCTCGGCACGAGCATTCCTGTTCTCACTTCCCTGTGTCCTCACCTCTGGCACGAGCATTCCCCTTCTCACTTCCCTGTGTCCTCACCGTTCGCTGCTGGATGGGCGTGATGGTGATTGCCCATAATCCTAGTGGTGGGGAGACTCATGAGTTTGAGACCAATCTGGGCTACATAAGATTTTTGACTGAAAGAACAAAACCAAACAACAATAACAACCAAACAAACCACCGGGAATAATACTTACCTCCAGCTGTACAAACTGATAAATGGGTCAGTAGGCAGTTTGCCACCCCCCCCCATGTGAACATAATCTAAGATGGCCGTATCACCAGCTGATGTAATTGAGGGACCTCCGTCATATAGCAACATGGCTTTATACAGTGCCCAGGCTCGTTTTTCATCCATTCTAAGGACTATTTCTAATTATAACTAATCTTGAAAAGTGGGACCTCTGGGGGCTGGAGAGGTGGACCCGGATGCACAGCTGGCACTGTCCTCTGATGTCCGTGTCAACAGATGAGTCTCAGGAGCTTTATTGAGAAACGGAATACGTTTTTCTCTTCTTCCACTTCTCTCTTTGTTTCTCAGGTTGGATGCCATCAAGCCCCTACAGTACTTGGAAAACAAGGTAGTTTTAAACGAGGCCCTGGAGCGCCTGAATTGGCCCATTTCCTTGAAAGAGCTGTCGATGCTGGAAAATGAAATCCTGGCTGGGAAAATGTACATCCAGCAGGCGATGGAGCTGCAGGAGGCTGCCAGGAAGAACTGCGCGCACAAGACCCTGGAGGAGGTGGGTCCCCGAGTTCTCTGTACCCCACCCTCCCTGCTCTCACTATTACTTTCTCTGCCTGGGCCTCCTCTTTCTCCCACCCGCCACATACTGATTTTATGAGAGAGAAAAAGGAGATACTATTTGATTTTTAACATCTTAGTTTTAGAATAAGGGATCTTTGAGTTGAGACACAACACTGTAAAGTAGCATTTTGTCCTGATGAGATGCCCAGGCTTTGATCCAAACCAGATAGAGTACTCACCTGAGATTTTTTTTTAACTACTTAATCTTTATCTGTCTTGGATAGGTTTTCACATTTCCTTCAACATTCATATTTTTATATCTATAATAAGAGTATTAAAGCCCAGTGGATTGCTGTTAGATAAGAAGGGTATTTATGTTTTTAGTATTGAAAGCCCACAAAAATGACATCAGTTTTTGCATTAAGAAAACAAACCTAAAAAGAAACCAGCGCATCACCTTGCTGCCCAGCTAGCACCATTTGGAGTGTTTCCTTTTGGCCCTTTTTTCTCCTCAGATAAATCTTTTCTCTTTTTTTATACTTTGGGGGACGGGGGGGGTCTTTAGTATTTTATAGCCTGCCTTGAACTTAGCATTATCTCATACAGTCTCCGTACTTTCGCTGACTCTTCAGACCGACATCTTTGGTGGATATATACAGGATGTACTTAACTCTTCACTGAACTGTCTCCTTCTGGTTTGTTGGTTTTTTGCCTTTTATTCGTTTTGTTTTTGCCTCTTTCTCACGCTCTTGTAAATCCCATGGTGTATACAGTTATTTTATGAGCATCCTGTCTTTGGAGTGGTATTTGTGGACCACAGAGCATGATCACTGGTGCTGGAATACAGAGCTCCTTTCTGACTGCGTGCAGGTCCTTGTAGATGTAGGCTGGTCCATCCAGAATCCCGACAGCTTCCATACAGCCCTCAGACAAAGGTCTGAAAGGCATTCCGGGACTACTGCCATGCAGGATTTCTTTGTTAATTTCAGGATCCGTCAAATGAGGCAAGGTTTGCCTGGCTTTAATTCCCATGGCCACTATTTTAGATTCTCGCTTTTGCTTTGAATTACTCTGTTTCGTGTGTATCTGCATGTGGGTTTCTACATGTGCTTGTGGTACCCAACATGGATGCTGGGTACTGAACTCAGGTCCTCTGCCAAAGCAATATACACTCTCAGCTGCTGAACCATCTCTCCGGTCCCTTTGCTTTTATTGTTTTCCTTCATTCTTTTTTTTAAACTCCACAAATTGTACTTTCCCCTTAATGTGAGAAGCTGTACCTTTTGTGCAGAAAAAAAAATGGTATCATGAAGCATTAGGCATCTATTCCTGTTGTTCAAAGAGACTTCCTCAGAAGCATCCACTGCATTCTGGTAAGACTCCCTCTGGCTACCAGCATTTCTCTGTTGATTGGCAGGTGTCAAAGGACGCCTAAGAATCCAGAGGACCAAACATGAACTCCCTACTTTTCCCTGAGAATGTTCTTCGTCTACCTCTTCCTGCCTTCTCATCTCTTTGTTTACTATCTAAAATATTCATGAGCATCCCCAAAGTGCTAGGTGTGATAGCAGATGCCAGCCGTGCCTGGAACACACTAAGTCCTGCTCTCATTTGGATGGGGGAGAGAAAGAATTATTGGATCCCAGTAATGGATTTTCTCATTCCAACCTCTTCATACATATGATCTTTTTGCTAAAAGATTCTTCATAGATTCTTTTAGCAAAGGGCAATGACTTGGAAAAATGATTATAAGTTAGAGAAGAACAAACTTTCAACTCCTAAGACCCCCGAATTTAATGTGTCACAATAATGGTCAAAGTTCCTTCCCATGGATCTATGAGAAATGTTCATGTGTATTCCGAAGTTTGAGGTCACTCTGCTTGGACCGGCTAATGTGCGTGGTGGAGTTTGGGGACCTATGGCTTTTCCCTATCCTCTGCTGCAATGGCGTTGTCATTCACTCTAGCTGTCCCTTTGGCTCTTGATTTGGGGGAAGCATCATGACTTTTCTGATGGTAAGGGAAGGAGATGAGCTATAAACACTATGACCAGGGAGTCTGGCCTTGCTCTTCACCTTCGGACTTCCCCTGACCATCCTTGGATGGCAGCAGATAAGAATGGATGGATGGATGGATGGATGGATGGATGGATGGAGGACTGTAAGCTGAGAACCACCATTCTTACTGATCTGCAAGCATCCTGCACACTCTGTGCTTGAGTGCCTAATGATTTCCCCCGTGATCCATAATCCACCAGATTTATGACGTCCCCAGAGCTTGGCTCGCTGACCATATAATGAGAAACCTTAAGTCTGAAATGCTTAAAACGCCTATCACCAGCACCACCTTATTGCCATAATTACAGATTTCACTCTCCCTTACTAAGCCTGCAGCCCCAAAGCTGGGCTGTGAAGGGCATCGGGAAACCGATCACTGACTTTTCTGTGGGCTCCGTGAGAGCCTGGTCTAGGAAAGCTCAGATGCACAGTTCTGAGCATTTTCCTAAGAAATGCAGATTGTTCCCATAGCAAATCCTACAGAATCCACAGCTAGAGAGATCCAAAGCTCTCTTTATCCCCGTGGCCTTGACCACCTGGGGTGATTCGACTGCGTGAAATCTTTTTAAAGCTCTGAGAACCTGTCATCAACACTCCCGGCAAAGCCTCGGGGATGTAGGCACACAGCTGGCGACATGTGTTTGCTTCTCAAAGGCATGGCGAATGAGGAATCTGGAGCCCATGGATTTTGTGAATGGTGAATTTGGTGTGCTACTTTAGGAAAAACTTTCCAGGGTAGAGTGTTAGGAAAGCTCACAAAGGAGAGAGGTGTGAGTGAGTTGGGTAACTTTACCCAACTGGGGGAGAGACCTTTTGAACCTAGGACCTTATGCCAGGTGGTGACTTGGACACTGTGTGTCAGAGGAATGCTGGATATGGTGACCTAGAAGAAAACATCTTTGAATTGTATAAAGTGGTCAGAATTAGTATAGTGTCTTTGTTACTATAGTACTATAGTACTATACTTTGTTAGTATAGTAACTGTACCAGTCGTTTTTCGTGCATTGCAACCCATTCTGTCTACAGTTTTCAGATTCCCTCTTAAAGAGAGTAAGAGGCATGACACCTTAACTCTGCTTGTGAGCCATTGTCGTGCCACTGTGAAAACATCTGTCTGCTATGCTAACATCTGGATCTGATGGGACGCTGGTTCCCTGGTGCTGTGAACATTCTCTGATAGTATAAGACCTCTCGTGTGAAGATGGGAGGACACACGTCTGGGCTATGCAATATGACATTGTCATCTGAGAACGAATTAGATGTGAAAAACAGCCACATTATCCCCAGACCGCAGTGCAGTGCCAAGCTAGGATCTGGAACGTGCATAGGTGTGATGGCCTAAATGAGGAAGAGTCTCAGACTGGGGGGTGGAAGGGTGGGTGAGAGAGGATGACAAAGAGGACACACAGCCAGCACTGGAGTGGCCACAGCAGCTAGAGTTCCTAGCAGAGTACGCTGCCCAGGAACTCCGGTCACTGGAAGAAATCAAAGGAAGAAAGGAGAACACACACACACATGTGCGTGCACACACCACAAATGCCATTGACCCAAAGAAATCCTCTGACTGGTATCTTGTTCCGGAGTAAGATGTCAACTTCGAGGATCCCTAAGGTGGCAAAACCCACATCCACATTGTCCCTAAAGGCTTTCCCGCTCACTGAAGATTCTTACTGGATGGATCCCAGCACTCTCCCTCCGCCAAGGTGCTCTTTGTGCTCTGGCATTGATGCCGACCGAGCACCATAAACAGGTCTGGGAATGGTTTTTACCCACTTATCCGGAGTACGAGCACTGAATGTGGAAAGCATATCAGTGGAACCCAGGCAGGGAACGAAACAATCCATTTAGTCAGTCCACACAGAAGAACATCAGTGCAAGGACTGTATTCAGGTGAGGGACATCGGGGTCAGCCACAGGAAAGAATGGGAAACCTAGAGCCCAGCAACAGCAAGGGACAGTGGAAACCATAGAAACCAACAACAGGGAGACTGCTGCCCTGATTTTTCTCTCCTTTTCCTTTCTGTTCTCAGTCAGTACCT